>NW_028094767.1:949442-1030020 GCF_014824575.4 Sturnira hondurensis
TGAAGGGTTATATATATCAAATAGGTCCATTTCATCTAGGATGTCGTTTAATGCTGCAATATCTTTGTTGATATTTTGTTTGGAAGATTTGTCCATTTTAGACAGTGGGGTGTTAAAATCCCTACTATAATTATGTTGCTATCAATATCTTTCTTGAGGTCCCCTAGGATTTTCTTTATATATTAGGGTGCTCCTATGTTGGGCGCATATATATTTACGATGTTAATGTCTTCTTGATGGATTCTTCCCTTGAGTATTATGAAGTGACCTTCTGGGTTTCTCTTTATGGCCCTTTCTTTGAAGTCTAGTTTGTCTGATATGAGAATTGCTACCCTGGCTTTTTTTTCTTGTCCATTTGCTTGGAAAATTTGTTTCCATCCTTCCACTTTTAGTCTGTGATGGTCTTTTGACCTGAGGTGGGTCTCTTGTAGGCAGCATATGTTCGGGTCATGCTTTCTTATCCATTCAGCTATTCTATGTCTTTTAATTGGTGCATTTAATCCATTTACGTTTAAGGTTATTATTGAAAGGTACTTATTCATTGCCATTTATGTACCTTTGTTCTTCTCCATCTCTCTCTTTTACTTCCTTTCCTTCAAGCAGCCCTTTTAGTAATTCTTGTAGAGCTGGTTTGGTGGAGGCATATTCTTTTAGACTTCTTTTGTCTTGGAAGCTTTTTATTTGGCCTTCTCTCTTGATTGAGAGCCTTGCTGGGTAAAGTAGCCTTGGTTGTAGGCCTCTGTTTCTCATTACTTGAAATATTTCTTGCCATTCTCTTCTTGCTTGGAATGTTTCCATTGAGAAGTCAGTAGCCAACTTTATTGGCCCCCTTGTATGTTACTTCCTTTATCTCCCTTGCTGCCTTTAGGATTCTCTCTTTGTCTTGGAGTTTTGCCATTTTAATGACGATGTGTCTTGCAGTAGGCCTCTTTGGGTTCCACCTGATTGGGACTCACTGCGATTCCTGGATTTGTGTGACTTTCTCTCTTCAACTTCGGAAAATTTTCTGTTATTACTCTTTCAAGTAGGTTTTCTATCCCTTGTTGTTCTTCTTCTCCTTCTGGTATTCCTATTATTCAGATATTATTATGTTTCATGTTGTCTTGCATTTCTCTTAAACTCTCCTTATTTTTTCTGATTCTCTTTTCCATTACTTGGTCCATCTGGGAGATTCTTTCTACCCTGTCTTCGATCTTGCTTATGTGGTGTTCTGCCTTATTGATCCTACTCTTCATACCTTCTACTGTATTCTTCAGTTCAGAAATTGTGTTCTTCATTTCCTCTTGGCCTTTGCTGATGGTTTCTATTTCCTTTTTCATGTTGATATACTTTGCAGAGAGTTCATTGTGGCTCCCCTGTAGTTTCTGGTAGCTCGTTGTAAGCTCTTTGAATTTCCTGATAACCAGTGCTTTGAATTCAATATCTGATCGTTGATTTGCCTCTATTTCATCTAACATTCTTTCTGAGACTTCCTCCTTTTCTTTCATTTGGGGATTGTTTCTTTGTCTTCCCATTGTTTGTGATAGTCTTCTTGTTGGCCTCAGCTTCTTAAATTGATCTGTTCTGGTTCCCTGGGTTTATGGTGTGAACTTCTGTGGTAGGATGCCTGTGAAAATCAGTGGTGCAGTCTCCTGCAGGTATCTTGGTGTTCTCTGTTTCCACCTACTCCTCTTGTTGGTTTCCATAGCTGGTCAAACCTTTTCTTCTGGTCTCACTAGCTGCAGCAGCCTGAGGGGCTATTAGATGCGAGAAGCTATTTCTCACTTCTGGATGAACTTAACTGGTCTCGCCAGTGCCCTCCCAAGATCCAGACTGGCGCCGCTCTCCAGCTTCCACCTGAGAGCAGATTTTCCCCCAGGCTTCCTAGCCCTGGCCTGGTGTGAGGCGCACACTCCCAGCCAGGCTTTCCTGGTCTCGCAGGCTTGGGTGTGGACCTTTCCCAGTTCTGTGGCTGAACACACAGGGCAACTCACAGTTCTCCCAAGCCGGGATTCATGGCCTGACTCCCGGCATTTTTCAGTCTGCACTGGCTGGGTAGGGATGGAGCTGATGACTGGCTCTCTTCCAGGGGCCTTGCTAGTAGCCCAAGGCTCCCCAAGACTGTGGGAGAGCCGGCTCGGGCCCGTGCTACAAGGAATGCATGGGTGACTCGTAGTTCTTCAAGTTGGCAACCACAGTCTGACTCCACAGGTTATCAGAGATCTCTGGTTTGCTTTCTAATGCTCACTCTTCTCTCTGCCACTGCAGGCAAACCGATCTCTCCTGGTGTTTTCCAATCTGCGCCCTGCCTGGATAGGGAGGGTGCTGGTGACTAGTTCTCTCCCAGGGTTGTTGTTGCCTGCCCTGGGCTCTCAGAGACCAAGGTGTCCTGGCCAGGGCCCTGGTGAGGCCCGGCAGAGGGCCTGCAGCCTCTGCACTGTTCCCTCGTACCTTGTTGATCTGCAGTCATCTCCTCTCCTCAACCTCTGGTCATTCAGTGTCCGCTACACTTTCTGGAGTCCTGCCTTCCTATATGCTTGGTCCGTGTTGGCTATCCACTGCACTCCTCTGCCGATCAGCCCGGTTTTTCTCCAGCGTGTGGAGGGAAGCGAAGTCCTTTGTCCTACTCTGCCACCATCTCTTCCCCTCTCCAACACAGCTCCAGGTGTGAGCTTGACTGAAGTTCTCTGGTGATCTGAGATGCACCTGGCTCTTTTGTTCACTCTTCTCCACAGTTTGCAGTTAAACACAGAGTAGAAAAATAATATGTAGGTCTGGTGCAGAAACTGCTCTTTCGGGTTTTTGCAAAGCATGGCATGCCATCAGAGCATCTTTTTCTTCTTCTTAAAGAAAGTCCTTTAACATTTGTTGCAGTACTGGTTTGAAGTTAACAAAATCTTTTAGCTTTTTTTTGTCTGGGAAACTCTTACTTCTTCAATTTTAAATGATAGCCTTGCTGGGTACAGTAGCCTTGCTTGTAGGTCCTTATTTTTCATCATCTTGAATATTTCATGACAATCTCTTCTGGCCTGAAATGTTTCTGTTGAGAAATCAGATGACAGTCTAATCAGAGCTCCCATGTAGGTAACTACTTGCTTTTCTGTTGTGGCTTTTAGGATTTTCTCATTGTCTTCAAACTTTGGCATTTTATTTATGATGTGTCTTTGTGTAGGCCTTATTGGGTCCATCTTGTTTGGGACTCTGAACTTCCTGAGTGTGTGTGTTTTTTCCTTTAACAAGACTAGGGAAGTTTTCGGTCATTATTTCTTTAAATAGGTTCTTGATCCCTTGCTCATTCTCTCCTCCTTCTGGAATTCCATGATGCAGATGTTGCTATGCTTCATGTTGTCCCAGTTTCTAAAACTCTCTTAATTCTTTTCAATTCTTTTTTGTTTTTGCTGCTCTGCCTGAGTGTTTTTTTCTACCTTGTCTTCCAAATGATTGATTCAATCCTCTGCTTCAATCTAAACTGATATTTACTTCTTCCAGTGCTTTACATATTTTAGATATTGCATTCTTTATTTCTAACTGGTTCTTTTTTATGGTTTCCATGTCTTTTTACACGCTGTTAAGTATTGTTATAATCATTACTCTAAACTCTCTATCCGATAAATTGCTTGCCTTCATTTCATCTAGTACTTCTGGGGAATTCTCTTGTATTTTCATCTGGGGCCTATTCCTTTGTCCTTCCATTTTGGCTGCTTCTTTGTATTTGTTTCTATGTATTGGGTGGATCTGAAAGACTGGTGCAAACCTATGTCAGATGCTGTCTGTGATTGGCCCTGGGCAACCTGTTTGGAGCTATCAGTGATCCACACTGTGGCTCCCTCTTCTGGGCCCACTTCTGTTCAGAAAGAACCAGGCTGCACACCCAGGCTGGCTTATACCAGCACCACGCCTGGGGGAGGGTCAGCTAACATCTCAGAGTTCCCAGGGATCTACCTTAGTTGTTAAAATTAATCCCAGATATAGCCTCAAGCTATACTCAGCATACCAGTTTAAACTCCACAGGGAGGGACACAATAATTCCTGCAGGCAGGGCTATTGCTTCCCCTCAGGCTGATGCCACTTGGAGGGGAGTGCTCAGCCTGAGAAGGATGCCCTCTGCCATATGGAGAATGATTCAGCACAGGGATCCTTGAGGCTGTTTGTTCAGTTCTCTCCTCAGGGCTAGCAACCCCAGGCTCTTCCTCATATGTCTCTAGACAACTCTGCATTCCCTCTGCCATAGGCCAGGGTAAGTGGCTGCAACAGAATTTTGTGTATTGGCCCTTTAAGAGGCCTCCGTGTGTCCAGCCATCTCTCCCTGGAATATGGAAACCATGCTCATTTTTACAGCGGAATGTTATCTGGGTTCCTCTCTTGGTTCTGCTTTTGTAGGCTAGGGAGCCCAGTTGAGGGTTAGAACCTGTACTTCTCAGGGGGAACCCCTGAGCCACTGAAATACCTCTCCAGAACTTCAGCTGCAACCTGTGGAAGCCCAGCCAGCCCTTCTATACTTCCTCTGTACTTTTTGCCAGTCACAATGTGGTGAACTGGTTTCTTCTGTCCGTCCTTGTTTCTAAGGCTTCTTTCCTACTAGTGTTCAGTTGGTTATTCAGGATGATTTTTCTACAATTTAGTTGTAATTCCAGTTTGGTCCTAGGAGGAGGTTTGTGCAGCTTCCACTTACTCTCCGTCATTTTGGATCTCTTGTAAATAATGGATTGAGCTTTCAAACATTTTTAGGGTACCACTATCTAGGACTAGGACATTTTTAAAAATCTATTTTTAAATTATAGTTGACATATGATATTACATTAGTTTTAGGTGTAGAACATAGTGATTAGACATTTATATACCTTGTGAGGTGATTGGTATAAGTCTAGTATCTGTCACCATGCATAGTTATTACCACGTTATTAACTCTGTTTCCTGTGCTGTACATTGCATTCCTGTGACTTATTCTATAACTGGTAGTTTATACTTCTTAATATCTTGCACCTTTTTGCCCATCCCCCTACCTATCCCATCTGCCATCCATGAGTTTATTTTCTGAATCTATGAGTTTGTTTCTGTTTTTGTTTTTTTTTTGAGTGGGGGTGGTTGTTTTGCTCTTTAGATTCCACATATAAATCTGTCTGACTCATTTCCCTTAGCACAGTACCCTCTGTGTCCATTCATGTTGTCATAAATGGCAAGACTTTATTAATTTTATGGTCGAGTCATATTCCATTGTATACATACATTTTTTAATCCATTTACCTCTTGATGGACACTTAGGATGCTCCCCTATTTTGGCTATTGAAAATAATCCTTCAGTGGACATAGGGATGCATATATCTTTTTAAAATTCAGTTTCTATGAATAAGTCCTCATAATTGGAATTGGTAAGTCATATAGTATTTCTATTTTTAACTTTTTGAGGAATCATCATGCTGTTTCCTATAGTGGCTTTACCGATTTACATTTTCACCAATAGCGCACAAGGGTTCTCTTTTCTCCACATCCTTGTCAACACTTGTTAGTTCCTGTCTTTTTGATAATTGCCATTCTGACATGTATGAAGTGATATTTCATTCTGACATTAGGGGTGTTAACCATCTTTTCATTTACCTATTGGCCATTTGTAGATCTTCTTTGAAATGTCTATTCAGCATCTCTGCAGATTTTTAAATCAGATTGTTTGATTTTGTATTTTGAATTGTGTGCATTCTTTACATATTTTGGATGTTTCAGATGTTATTTGCAGATATCTTCTCTCATTCAGTGGGCTTCCTTTTTATTTTGTTGGTGGTTTCTTTCCTGGTTCAAAACTTTTTACTTTCTTGTAGTCCCATTTGTTTATTCTAGCTTTTGAGGCCTTTGCTCTAGCAGACATACCAAAAAAATATTGCTAGGACTGATGTCAAAGAGTTTATTGCTGAGGAGTTTTATGGTTTCATGTCTTCCATGTAAGTCTTTATCCATTTTGGGTAAAGACTTTTCAATCGGTGCTTTTAGGCTTTATTTCCTGGTGCTAGGGCCCTGGGTTGCTCAGTCTGTCTCACTGCCCATTTTTTGCCTGGTTTATCTGTGCATGAATGTGTGACCGTGGTAAGCCAGGTGCCTTGCTTGCCTCACTGGGTCTGCTCATTTCCTCCCCACACCCGGGTCTGCCAACCACCACTTTTTCCTGCCCCGACCCCTCTCTCCTGGCCACCGACTCTACCTCTCTTACCGGTCTGGCTGAATGGTTCGTTGTTGTAGGACTTCCATACAGTTCAATTTTCTGTGTTTTGGTTGCGTTTTTGTTACCAAAACTTTGTTGTCTTTAAACTTGGTTGTGTGAGGAGGCAGTGTTTCCACCTATACCTCTATCTTGGCCGGGAGTCCTTGGTCTATAATTTCTTTGTAGTGTTTTTATCTGGCTTTAGTATCAGAGTAATGCTGGCCTTGTAAAGTGAGTTTGGAAGCTTTTCCTCCACTTCAATTTTTTTAATAGTTTGAGAAGTGTGGGTATTAATTCTTTTTTGAATGTTTGATAGAATTCACCTGTTATCATCTGGTTCTGGACTTTTTTTTATTTTTTACAATTATTTTATTTTATTATTATTATTTTTTAATATATTTTATTGATTATACCATTACAGTTTTTCTATCCCCCTCCCTTCATTCCCCTCCACCCGCACACTCCCTCCCCCACCATTCTCCCCCCCTTAGTTTATAACCACGTGTCTCAACTTCTTTAGATTCTATATTTCCCCCACTATTCTTGCCCTCCCCCCTATTTTTCTACCTACCCTCTATGCTATTTTCTGTGCTTTCTCCCCCCTTCTCCTCCTCCCACTTCCCTGTTGCTAACCCTCCATGTGTTCTTCATTTCTATGGTTCCACTCCTGATCTAGCTGTCCTCTTGGTTTGCTTTTGTTTTAGGTGTAGTTGTTAATAACTGTGAGTTTGCTGTCCTTTCACTGTTCATATTTTTCTTTTCTTTTTTTTTAAAGATTTTATTTATTTATTTACCTTTAAAGGGGAAGGAGAGAGAGAGAGAAACATCAATGTATGGTTGCCTTTTGTGTGTTCCCTGCTGGGAGTTGTCCTGCAGGGAACTGGCCTGCAACCCAGGCATGTGCTCTGACTGGGAATCGAACCGTGATCCTCTGGTTCGCAGGCCCATGCTCAATCCACTGAGCTACGCCAGCCAGGTCACTGTTCATATTTTTCATCTCCTTTTTCTTAGATAAGTCCCTTTAGCATTTCATATAATAAGGGCTTGGTGATGATGAACTCCTTGAACTTGTCCTTATCTGAGAAGCACTTTATCTGTCCTTCCATCCTAAATGAAAGTTTTGCTGGATAAAGCAATCTTGGCTGTAGGTCTTTGGATTTCATGACTTGGAATACTTCTTTCCAGCCCCTTCTTGCCTGGAAGGTCTCTTTTGAGAGATCCACTGACAGTCTGATGGGTACTCCTTTGTAGGTGACTGTCCCCTTATCTCTTGCTGCTTCTAGGATTCTCTCCTTCATTTTCATCTTGGCTAAAGTAATTACGATGTGCCTTGGTGTGTTCCTTCTTGGGTCCAACTTCTTTGGGATTCTCGGAGCTTCCTGGATTTCCTGGAAGTCTATTTCCTTTGCCAGACTGGGGAAGTTCTCCTTTATTATTTGTTCAAATAAGTTTTCCACTCGCAGCTGTTTCTTTCCCCCTTCTGGTACCCCTATAATCCGGATGTTGGAACGTTTAAAGATGTCCTGGAGGTTCCTAAGCCTCTCCTCATTTTTTTTAATTCTTATTTCTTCATTCCTTTCTGGTTGGGTGTTTTGTTCTTCCTTCTGGTCCATTCCATTGATTTGTGTCCCCATTTCCTTTCCATCACTATTGGTTTCCTGTGCATCTCCCTTCATTTCAATTAGTTTAGCCTTCATATGTTCCTCTAATTTGACTATAATCAACCAGTTCTGTGAGCATCCTGATAAACAGTGTCTTGAATTGTGCTTCTGAGAGGCTGGCAATTTCTCCTTCGCTGAGAGTTATTGGCTCTGGGGCTTTGAGTTCTTCCTGCGCCATCCTTTGGGCTGTTTGTGCCTGTTACGTAGCAGGATCGGAGCCCTAAGGTGTTCACTAGCGCAGGGCAACTAAGTCGCTGGTGATGCTGTATGTGGGGGCGGGGTCAAAGAGGAACCATGGCGTCCCGTCAGCCGCATCGGCCCTCACCGGTGCCGCAGCTGCCATCTTCACCGGGCCCACATGTTTCGTCCCATTGCATGCGAGTGTGCCACCGCCATCAGCCCTCGCCCCCTGGGGCCTGCGTGGTCCGTCTCACTATGCTCGAATGTGCGACCGAGGTCAGTCTGCCCCACACCCTGACTGGGTCCGGGCCACTTTCGTGCCTAGGTGGGGGGCCCTGTCCTGCCCGACCCTGCTCGCTGCTGGCTCCGCCCCTCTTACAGTCCCGGTTGAATGGTTAGTGGTTGTCGGACTTCCGTAGAATTCAGTTTTCTGTCTTTTGGCTGTGTCTTTGTTCTCCAAACCTTTGTTGTATTCAAACTTGGTTGTGGGAGAAGGCACAGTGTTTCCACCTATGCCTCCATCTTGGCGGAAGTCTGGTTCTGGACTTTTATTTGTTGGCAGTTTTGTGATTATTGATATAATTTCATTACTAGTAATTATTCTGTTTGGATTTTCTATTTTTTTTTCTGATTCAGTCTTGGCATATTTGATGTTTCTAGATATTCACTTCTTCTAAGTTGTCTGATTTGTTGGCATGTAATTGTTCATAGTCTTCTCTCATGCTTCTTTGAATGTTTTATTGGTTGTCACTATTCCTTTTTCTTTTCATTTTATTATTGTTTTTTTTCCGCTACCATTTAGTCCCCTTATAATCCTCTCCCTGCCCCGATCACCATACTGTTGTCCATGTCTATGTTCGCATCCTTTTTCTTTTCTGATTACATATATTTAGGGTCCTCTCTCTCTTTAATGAGTCTGGCTTACCAATTTTGTCTATCTTTTCAAAGAACCAGCTGTTAGTTTTATTGACCTTTTCTATTGTTTTTCGTGTCTAGTTTATTTCTGCTCTGATTTTTATTATTTTCTTTCTTCTAGTCAGTTTAGGCTTTGTTTGTCTTTTACTACTTCCTTTAAGTATAAAGTTAGGTTGTTCTGTAAATAAATATTGTCTATTTGACCTAATGTGTTATTTAAGGCCACTGTTATTTTGTAGATTTTCAGTCTAGATGATTTATATTGATGTAAATGGGATGTTAAAGTCTCCTACTGTCATTGTATTTTTGTCAATCTCTCCCTTTATTTCCATTAATATTTGCTTTATTTATTTAGGTTCTCCTATGTTGGGCGTGTGGATGTTTATAAGCATTACATCCTCTTGTTGATTTTTAAAAATCACTATATGATGCCCTTAGTTGTCTCTTGTTAAAGTCTTTGTTTTGTAGTCTAGTTTGTCTGAAAAAGTATCAATTACTCCATCTTTCTTTTTGTTTCCATTACATGAAATATCTCTTTCCATCTCTTCATTTTCAAGCTTCATGTGTCTTTCTATCTGAAGTTAGTATCTTGTAGGTGGCATATGCACAAATCTTGTTTTACTCAATCCTTTCAGCCACTCTATATCTTTTGATTGAGCATTTAGTCCACTTACATTGAAGTAGTTACTGATAGGTATGCATTCATTGTCATTTTATTGTTTTATTTGCTTTCGTAGTCCTTCTCTATTCCTTTCTTCTTCCCCTCTGTTTTCATGTGCGTTAATGATATTTTTGTGTGGTTTTCTTGGATTTCTTTCTCTTTAGTTTTTGTGTATCTATTATAGGTTTTTGGGTTGTGGTTACCATGTGATTCATCTATAATAAGCTTTGTTTATAATAGTCTATTTAAGCTGATAGTTGTTTAAGTTCAAATGCATCCTAAAAGCACTTCATTTTCTACTCACAACCCCACATTTATATTAACAATATCATATTTTACATTTGTGTGTGTGTATCCCTTAATTTATTACTGTGGTTACGCATGGTCTTACTACTTTTGCCTTTTCACCTTGTTTTTAGTTTTATAATTGGTTGATCCACTACTTTTACTAAATGTTTGCCTTTATCAGTGACATTTTTTTCTATATTTTATTATTTTCAGTTTTGGTGTTTTCTTTTCCCCTTAAAAATGTTCCTTTGAAATTTCTGGTAGTGTTGGTAAAGTGGTGATGAAATTCTTCAGATTTTGCTTGTCTAGGGAACTATCTCTCAATTCTGCACTATACTTTTGATTGGTGAAATATTCTTGGTTTTCTCCTTTTATCACTTTGAATACATTGTGCGGTTCCCTTCTGTCCTGCAAACTTTCTGCTGAGTGTCTGATAGTTTTACGGGCACTCCCTTGTGTATAACTGCTTTTCTCTTACTGCGTTCAGGATTCGCTCTTTATCTTTGACTTGTGGCTTTTTATTATGATGTGTCTCGGTGTGGGACTTTTTGAATTCATTCTGTTTTAGACTCTCTGTGCTTCTTGGATTTGGATATCTGTTTCCCTCACCAGGTTAGAGAAATTCTAAGCCTTTAATTCTTCAGATAGGTTTTCTGCCCCTTCCTCTCTCTCTTCTCTTGTGATTCCTATGATGCAAATGTAGGTATGTTTGATGTTTTCCCAGAGGTGCTTTAAACTATCTTTATGTTTTTAATTTTTTTCTTTTTGCTCTTGCAACTGGGTTTTTTCACTACTTTGTCTTTATGATTGAAAATTTATTCTTCTGCACAGTCTAATGAGATACTGAACTGCTTTAGTGTTTCTTTTTTTTTTTCATTTTAGTTATTGTGTTCTTCAGTTCTTTTTGGCTCCTTTTTATTTTGTGTCTTTGATGAAGTTCTCATTGAATTCATCTATTCCTCTCCCAATTTCATGGTGTGCCTTTAGAAATATTGTTTTGAACACTGTTGTAGATTGCTTGCATCTGTTTTGTTCAGTTCTTTTTCTGTGGTTTTGTCCTTTAATTTGGAACATACTTCTCCATCTCCTTATTTTGGTTATCTCTCTGTGGTTGTTTGTATGTATTAGGTAGCTCTGCTAATCTCCTGGTCTTGAAAGAGAGGTCTTATATAGAAGGTGACTTACAGGACATAGTGGCCCCGTCCTCTCTGGTCACCCAAGCCAGGTGCTCTACAGGCATTCACTGAGTTGGTTGTGTGTGCCCTCCTGTAGTACTTGGGCTCTCATTGCTGCAGGCACAGTGATAGGTGAGTTTGATCTTCAGACTGAGTGACTGTGAGAACTGACGTTGATGAGTGTGGATGATCCGGTATGTGGGGGCTGGCCCCATGGAGCAGGAATCTCTTTGGCAGGACTCTGGTGCCAACTGAGGCCACCCCTTGGGTGTGTTGATTGGGGAGCTACTTGTTGAGGGGGAGGAGCTCTTGTGTAGTTGGCACTTATGTCAGGCTTGTGACCACATGAGAGTGGTTATGAAGTGAACCAAGGTCAGATGCTACTTATGTGGGACTGGGGACTCTCCGGAAAGTTTGCAATACAAGCCAAGGCTGACTGTCACCTGTGCTGAGATTGGGAGCATTTGGAAAAGACTGCAATGCAAACTGAAGCCAGCTGCCTCCTATGCTGTGCTTGGGAGCACTTGGAAAAGGCTGCATTGCAAAAGCAGTGAGCTACTGCTTCTGCTGGGATTGAGGGCATTTGGAAAAGACTGTGATGCAAGCCAAGGCTGGCCACCACTTGTATGGAGGGTCAGGAGTCACTTAGAAGGGGCCCCAGCAGAGCCTAGCAGAGTGGGTGGGGTGGAATCTCAGGGGAACACCAGGGAGGGGAGTACAGTGTTAGCAGGTTAATGGAAAGTAACTGATTTGTTTCCTGCTGCACCTGGCTGGTCAGGTTGAAGCACAAAAAAAGAAACAAAGGAACAGCGGCCTATACCTATGCTTCCATCCTCAGAAAGAGTTTAGGCTGTTGTTCTAATGTTAAAAATTTGATTCCTCCCCATATGACCCAGGAGTTTCTCAAGCTGCTGCCTCCACCCTGGAATGTGAAACAAGTGAGTTTGTGCATGAGTCCTTTAAGAACAGCATCTCCCATAACCCTTCATCTCCTTCGACTTGATCCTAGCTAGTTCACAAAATCAGATATTACTGGGACTCCTCTTTCGGGCATTGGTGCTCTGGGTTGGGGAGTCTGGTGTGGGCCTTGAACCCCTTGTTCCTCAGAGGACACCACTGTGGTACAGATATCCCTCCATTTGTGTGCCACCACACTGGGTGTGGGTCCTGACCAGAGTTTGTATCTTCCTCCCAATCTGTCTCGATGTGCCTTCTTCTTTATAGCCTTAGTTATAGGATTTCTATTCTGGTGGCTCTCAATAATAGTTGTTCTATTTATTTAGTTGTGTTTGTGAGAGGAGGTGAGTTCAGAATCTATCTACTCCATCATCTTGACCCTGCCTCTTCTTAGGCTATGACACACTTAAAGGAAGAAATTTTATTTTATTTTATTTTATTTTTATTTATTCATTTTTTATGATTGCTTGTTTGCTTACTATTTGTGGTTCTTATGTGCTTGTTATTTGGTATAATGGTGCACAAAAACAGTTTGTGGAATGAAATAAAACCCATGGTTCTCAAGTTCAGATAGGCAGGGGGTTAATAGTAACAGATCAGTGTGGCTTCTGCCTCTACTATGAGGGGGGACCCAAAAACTGGAATTTATTTATAAAAATTTGTGTATTTATTCTTACATGTTTAAACTACAGTCACTTTCAAAGTACTTTCCATTTGATGCAATACACCTGTTGAGATGTTTTTTCCATTGCTCAAAAACAGTGTTTGAACTCATTGATTTTGATGCCTTTTATGGCTTCTGCTGTTTTTTTTTGTTTCACCTCTTCTACACTGACAAAACATTTGCCATTGAGAAGTTTTTTCAGTTGAAGAAACAACAAAAGAGGTAGCTTGGGCAAGATCAGGTAAACAGGGAGTATGGGGCACAGGGGCCATACTGTTTTTGGTCAGAAAACCACTGAACACACAGAGCAGTGTGGGGAGGTGCACTTGTAAACCACACATCATGAAATGGGCAAACACATTGAAATAGTCTTAAAAAAAATCACTGAAGCCAAATGCAGCCTCTCACAACAACGCCAGCTGGTACACTGATACACATGGGTTCCCAGAACACTCATCTAGTGGGAGAGGCCTATACTATAAGGGCCCTCCCTCCAGAAGATAATTCTAATATTTTTGGGTCCCCCCAAAATAGTGCAGAACCTTCTCTCTACCTTCCTCAGATTAATGTAAGGTGGTTCCCAGCAGGTGTCTATTAGGCCCTCCAAATGCTGTCTTGCCCCTAACCCTTGCCCCTTGAAGATCTCTTGGTATTTCTGCCACCTGTGTTGATTCCAACAGTGACCCAACAATCTGTGTGCTTACAAGCCCTTCAAGTGATTCTGATGTTTGCTGGAGTTTGAGAACCCTGCTCCAGGCTTTCCAAGGAGATTCCCTGCCTGTGGTGTGCTCCTAGAGCTCTGGCCAGCAGGTATAACCCCAGTCTTCCTGCTCCCCCACCCTCAACACCAGGGTTTAGGGGCCGAGATAGGTCTGCTCTATAAACCCTGGGTTTAGCTTGGCTCTCCAGAAAAAAGAATATTGGACTAAGACTCAAAATAGGATGTTGGCACTTAGTACTGAAGAAAAGGGAATTTTGGAATTTAGCATGTTGAGAGGGAAGAGGAGAAGAAAAACATGTTTCTAGATTTCTTACTCTCCTTCTGCCATGGCTTATTTTATAGAGAAGAGCCTAGTGGTATGATTTAAAGATATCCTGTCCTCGCCCTACCTCAACCCAACCTTTTACAAATGATTATTTCTATTTGAATTTCAATGACTAGGGTTAATAAAGAGTTGATTTCCCTCGCTAGGGTTAGTAAAGACTAAGGAATATGGGGTTAGGGCAGTCAAGCTACTATGTGATTTAAATTTAGCCAGGTTGATTACTTCACACCATCGTGAGATTCTGGAAGAGCGAGTGTTCAATAGATGGATGAGGGCTTGGGGCACACTTCAGACAAGTCTGGACTGGGAAGGCCCTGTGTGCAGCAGAATGAAGTCACGGGGATCTCTGTTTTACAGTTTTGGTGGAAGGCATAGGTGCGGAACACAGGTGGGAAAACAAGAAAGGCACCTGAAGGAGGGAAGTGTAGAGGGTCAGAGAAAGACAATAGATAGACTTGTACTTTTCTCTCTTTTCAAAAGCTCCTCATCAACCGCCTCTCAGAGGTCTCACGCAATAATTCATTGCTGGAAAGTCCCTGAGCTCTGGTTGCTTCCAGGCCCCAGGTATGAGTCTTATTTCTTGTTTTTCTTTTTCAAGCTGGAACAGGAACAATAGCAGTGTGATTTAAAGGAAAACTTCTTTACTAATTCTATTGCTTGAAAGTCCTGTAGTAACTCATGGCTTATAAAACTGACCAGTATTATATTTCACACTTAAGACATCCTATAACACTCAAGGACATAATAATTGTAATACTTTATTTCTTTATGACTGAATTCAACTTTGCTTTTTAGTTACTACCTCTTCTATACTCCTTCCCTCCAATCCCCATCTGAAAGAACTTAACCTGCATATTTCCTGCTAAGTTCAATTTTATCTGGTCATTTTTGTTTTCATTTAAACTCAATACATTTCAGTCAGTCCTAAAACAAATCAGAATTCCATTTCAGTCTTTTCTCTCTCTCCTCCCAAGCTATTGAATGTCATCACTTCAATTGACTTCATTTAGGGAGTGTCGCACAGAAACTGTGCTTCATCTGTGGGTGGTGGGCAGTGAGACGGGAAGTTTGCTGACATGCCCAGGCTGGTGGAAGTGACGGGGAGCGGGGGGAGCACCTCCAGTATCTGCCCTGCTGCCATCAGGACCGGCCAGAAACTTTAGGGGACTGTGCATGAGGGAAATGAGGGGCCTCCAATTAAAAAATAATTAAGAATTTCAAGAGAGCGACAGCAGAGCATTAAACTGGGAGTGGGACTCTGAGCATAGGTCACACGCCTGTGAAACTGATCCTGCCTGTGATCTCTGTGGTCATCTCCCAGCCTGGCTCCTGGTGAAAGTTACGGCCATGGCTCTTTCGGGGAAGTGCCCTCTGTTTCCAGCTGTCTTGGAACCCTACCATAACTCTCACAGGTGCTGTGCCTTCCATTCCTCCCTGGTTTGGGTGGTCTGCTTTGAAGCCCTCTGCCCTGGTGACTTTTGTACTAGCATGCCAGCCATCTTTCCTAGCTACCTTGCACTCTCGCTGGGCCCTTGACCTCTTCTGTATCTATCTCCTTCATAGACTTGGTGGACATCAGTCTCTATCACCCTCTTTGTACAGACACATGCTGCTAAGTCTGTTGTTTGTCTGCACAGCCTATGACATCACTAATGCCAGTGGAAATCCCTGAAATTTTAGCATGTCAGGTTCTTCCACCAGAGATTCTTCAAACTTTGTGAAGGAGCCCTTTATATTTATATCCTCCCTCAACTTATCTGGAAGAGAAGAATAGGATAGTTGGATAGAGAGCATAGCTACTACATTATGTTTTTCTCTTCTTTCATTTTCAACCATTTTTCTAAGTTCTATAAGCTGGGGAAGGGAGCAGAAATGGCAAAAACCATTTTCAGTCCCAGTTTATGGAAATTCTGTCCCAGTTTACGGAAATTAGAAAAATGACTGGAAATAATAGTCTAAATCAGTGTTGGCAAACTAAGGGTGAGGGGTTAAACCCAGCCACACCCATCCATTTATATATTGTCTATGGCTGCTTTTATGCTACAACAGCAGAGTTGAGTAAATGCAACAGAAACCACATGACTGGCAAAGTCCAAAATATTAAATATATACTTCTTTACAGAAAAATTTTTCTGACCTCTGTATTAGACAATGATGGTTGAAAATGAAGTGCCTTTGTCTCTGGTCATACCTGTATTGTGATGTTGAGTGGTGTTTGATGACCTCATAGTTAATCTGCCATAAATGAATGCTTTCTGAGTCACTACTGCCAGTAAATACTTTTACATATGTACAGAGAGCAGAACAGGCATTATCATTTCACATATATGCAGTGGGTAGGACAGGCGTTATTCTTCTCATTTTACAATGAAAAAACTATGCATCGGAGTGCTTAGGTAACTTGTCCTGGATTATGGGAGAAGTGAGTGTGGGGTTAGGGGTGGGGACCCAGCTCTCTTGATTCCTTGGAATTAGTGGCAAACAGTTCCAAGAGGATTTGGCATGTTAGAATAGATGCTGAGGATTTTGGTGCATGAGGTTGTGGACTACCTTGAGGTCCAATGTGGGGCTGGGTGGTATGCTGAGGTGTAATGACTAGAGGTTGGAGAAGAGAGGTGGCTACGGATCATTATGTGTTAGAAAAAAATTATTTCAAAAGGTGGTGACTCATTTTCTTACATACTTCCTGCCCACACACTGAATCTATAACTCGGGCATTGTGGTAGAATGACATGTTGAATAAATTAAATTCCTAATGCACCTTCATTAGCTAACCTCAAAGTTCTCCTCCTTACTGTTTTGGCCAGCTTTGTAGTCATAGCAACTGAATTTATGAAGATTTGTTGATTAACATAGAATTCATGGCCTCTTCACACCATATCAGAGTGATAAGCATCTGTAAACATCAGATACATATGTTTGATGACCATGTGGCTTTAGTTGCTTTCATAGAATGCATTTCAATAGGAATAATTTTTACTTTTCTCCTTTCTTGGTTATAAAATAGCTATGCTCTGTTTTTAATTTAGGTTCCCCATACTCTGATCTAATCCAAGAGGTTCTCAGGGATGATTGGAAAAGACAGAAGTCAGGAGGAGTTCAAAACAGACACAACCCATGACCCCACATGTTACAACTGATTTTAAGTTGTTCGTTTATGTTAAGAAATGGCCCAGAGATTTAAAAGAAAAGGCATTTAAAGGACACCTGAATATAGCTGGCGTATGTGCAGGCACTTAGAATGCATGAAGTCATCGTCAGTACAGGGATGTGCAGTGTTTCATTTTCTCCCCCTCAGTGTGAGGCAGTGATATCCACCAACTGATGCATATCTTCCTCCTCGTGGAGATTAACCCTTCTTGTTAACCTTGACCAGCAATTGTGATTGGCCTCATATTTCTTGAAAATACAATAAAATTATTTGAGAACATGTGCTACCTAAAGGCAAAAGTTTTTTTCTAACAGGATTTTTTTGCAATCGGCTTACTGGAATAATCAGCTTCTGCACAAACTAGAATTTTTCTAATTAAAAAAAAATCAGTTTAAAAGAGCTGTGATCCCTTCCACTGAGAATGTACTTTCTTCTAAGGAACTGTAGCTGTATGGATGATGGTAGACCTTTAACACTGGGATGAGTTATTCCAGCATTTTTACCTGCACATTCTGAGTCAGTCGGGTGCATCAGTCCTTTCAGCAGAACCTGTTGTAGGCACTTAACCTTTTGTGGCTCACGTGCACCAAGACAAAAAAAAATGGCCCAAATGAAAGAACAAATCAAAAGTCCAGAAATAATACAACTAAACAACTAAGAGGTAGCCAACCTATCAGATGCACAGTTCAAAACACTGGTAATCAGGATGCTCATAGAATTAATTGAATATGGTCACAAATTAGATGAAAAAATGAAGGCTATGCTGAGTGAAATAGAAGAAAATGTACAGGGAACCAACAGTGACAGGGATGAAACTGGGATTCAAATAAATGGAGTGGACCAGAAGGAAGAAAAAAACATTCAATCAGAAAAGAATGAGGAAACAAGAATTCAAAAAAATGAGGAGAGGCTTAGGAACCTCCAGGACATCTTTAAACATTCCAACATCTGAATCATAGGGGTACCAGCAAGAGAAAATGAAGAGCAAGAAATTGAAAACTTATTTGAAGAAATAATGAAGGAAAACTTCCCTAATCTGGTGAAGGAAATAGACTTTCAGGAAGTCCAGGAAGTCCCAAAGAATTTAGACTCGAGGAGGAACACACCACGCTACATCATAATTATATTACCCCAAATTAAAGATAAGGAGAGACTCTTAAAAGCAGCAAGAGAAAACGAGACAGTTACCAACAAAGGAGTTCCCATAAGATTATCAACTGATTTCTCAAAAGAAATCTTATAGGCAAGAAGGGGCTAGAAAGAAGTATTCCAAGTCATGAAAGGCAAGGACCTACATCCAAGATTACTCTATCCAGCAAAGCTATCATTTAGAATGGAGGGGCAGATAAAGTGCTTCTCAGATAAGGTCAATTTAAAGGAGTTCACCATCACCAAGCCCTTGGTGGAGAAGAGCCACAGAACTTCTATGTATGACCCATGGACATGAACTAAAGGGGGGAGGGGATGTACAGGGTGGAGGGGAATAAAGGGGGGTAGGGAATGGGACAACTGTAATAGCATAATCAATAAATTATATTATTTAAAAAATTAAAAATCAGTCCAGTTTACATCCAATAGAATGACAGTTGTTATGTTTCTGGAGTCTCAGTGACTTTGCCAATTCCAAAAAAGTCAAAAGTCAGTAATACAATGGCAAAGTTTCTCTTCAGCCCCTTTGCAAACCTCAAGCACTGAGAAATGGTCACAAATGGTCACTGAGGGGAACAGTAGGGTAGAAAATGTGGCCTTAGAAGAATAAGGTATTATACAAGTAGAAATTGGAGGGAAAAATCTACTGGAATAATAGGATTTTATATTAATCATTGTTATTTGTGACCATTTGGTGGACACTAGACTCTGTGACTAAACTTATTTCAGCCCCATGAAAGGGTGGGTGGCTGTGAATTCGTTTGTACGGCAGTGGTTCTTTATCTGGTGAGAAGCTTCCATTCAGATTTCTCCAAGCACACAGAAAGTCCAAACCTTCTAGTGCAGGCTTCTCGGGTGCTGGCCATATTGTTTTAGACAAATTTCTAAATCTCTCTAAGTCTCATTTGCCTTATCTTCATAAAGGGAATAATCCTAGTACCCACTTTGTAGGTTGTTATTAGCATTTCTTGAGATAAAGTCCAAAGTGTCTTTCTGGCTGCCGGTAGGTCTCCTAGTGGATGGGAAATGACTGATTTTTATATAATTCTAGGGCTGGGTCTTTTTAGAAGTGATGAAGTGCAGGAAGGAAATCTAGCCCTGGCTAACCAGGAATCTGGTAATTTTCCAAAGATGCTCTTTTTGTCAGATGATAAAACAAATATTTGCAGCTAATTAAAATAAGTGATGACATTCTTCAGAGGTCCACAGGTACTATTGAAATGTCTGAAAAAAGCTACATTACACAAGTAGAAAGAATATAGGTAAAATTTATTAGAAAACTGAAATTTGAGGGCCTCACTCTTTTTATATAATCAGTGACTATGGATTATATACTATATTTAGTGGGATTGCAGAATTTCAGTAATACAATATTATAAATAAAACAATATCTGAAATGTATTTAAGGTTAATAGATGAGTCATTGATGTTGAAAGTGCCAGAAGAAAGTTGTCATTACTTTATAAAATATTATGTTTATAGATGTTTAACTGCTTTCTTTCTGTATTATGATGGACAGTAGCCCTATTTTTGCAAGGAAGGGAGAAAAGAAAAAAACACAATGTTGTATGTGCTAGAAGTCACACCCTCTTTATCAAAACATTGGTAGGAAAGGGTACTCCATTTTGTCTTCAAAGATTTAAACTTCTCAAGTGGTGCATTGGTTTAGACCTGGGTGTCTAACTTAAAAAGATTCCTTATTTCGTGGAAGTTTCCTGATCTATCTCGTGTGTGTGTGTGTGTGTGTGTGTGTGTTTAATTTTTTTATAAATCTTTTCCAGGTCTGCTGTTATCTTTCTTGAAGAATATTAAAGAGAATTTCATAAAACATCTCACAAAGGTATTAGACTAGGGTAGAATAATATATTTTTAAAGATTTTATTTATTTAGTTTTAGAGAGAGGGGAAAGGAGGGAGGAAGGAAGAGAGAGACATCAGTGTGTGGTTGCCTCTCACACTCCCTCCACTGGAGACCTGGCCCACAACCCAGGCATGTGCCCTGACAGGGACTCAAACCAGTAACCCTTCAGTTCTCAGGCTGGCACTCTATGCACTGAGCCATACTAGCCAGGGTGGGTAGAATAATATTTCTATTTTATCACAGTTACAATATTTCCCTTGAACTTTTGATTACAACATCACTGCAGTGACTTCAAGAAAATCCCCTTTCTTGAATTTTAACATTCATGAAAGTATTTGGAAAATTTTCAGTTTGTCTGAATTGATCTGTCCTAGTGGAATGAAAATGTCTTAAGTAAACAAAAATTCTAGTTATTTTGAGGGCTTTATAAAAATAAAAGATCATGAAAATCAAAAAAATCACTTAACATGGTTTGTTTCATAAGCAGAATGAAGAAAATTTTAAAAAAATTATAAAGGACACCCTGACTGGTGAGGCTCACTTGGTTGTGCATCATCCCGCCAAGCAAAAGGTTTATGGTTTGTATTTTCTCTCTCTCTTTTTAAAAGATCTTATTTATTGGTTTTTAGAGAGAGAGGAGAAGGGTAGGAGAAAGAGAGGGTGAGAAACATCACTGTGTGGCTGCCTCTTGTGCACCCCCTACTGGGGACCTTGCCACAACCCAGGCATGTTCCCTGACTGGGAATTGAACCAGTGACCCTGTCGTTTGCAGGCCAGCACTCACACCACTGAGCCACACTAGCCAGGGCTGAGTTTGTATTTTCTCTGTCCTATCTAAAATCTTTATCTAACCCAAGGTCACAAAGATTTTCTCCCATCCCTGACTAGCATGGCTCAGTAGGCTGGGCATCTTTCTACAAGGTCAAAGGTTTCGGGTCTGGGCACATACCTGTGGTTTGGTCCCCAGTAGGGTTGTGTAAGAGAGGCAACCGATCCATGTTTCTCTTTTGCATTGATGTTTCTCTCCCTTTCTTTCTCCTCCCTTTCTTTCTCTCTAAAAACAAGCAAATAATATCTTTTGAAAATTATAAAGGAAATTTAAGTGCAGACTTAGTAACTATTATGAACAGTCTTTGCTCTTAGTATGAGTAACAGTCTCATGAGAAATGCTTGAACATTTCATTAGTTGGGTTATTTATAACTGGACTTACCCAAGTAAATAAAATATGCAGAGAGAATAACCTGGCATTAATAGAGAAGGAACGAGTTGATTTGATTGGTCTTTTGCATCTTAAAATTCACATAAAACCAGAACAGATGTTTTTCTTTGCCTTTAGTTTTGGGTGCTTTGGGTATTATCCTTTACATCTAAAAAGGAGGGTGAGGACAGCTCCATGCGGATGTTCTGGAGGCCCCACTTGCAGCAGGCCTTTTGCTAGGTCACACTGTCAAAAGTAGACTTTTCTGTAGGTGTGTGCTTTCCTTTTTACCAGATATTATAATTATATTTTTAATTCTATAAAGTAATTTAAAAATAGAAATTATACAAATAGAATTATTGTCACATGTCACCCTATGCCCTAGACACATTTTTGAAAAACTATATAGATAAAATAAAACCAGGAATAGACAGGAGATGAATACTTGAGAAGCATAGGAGAGTGGCCAAACCTAATTTATGAAGAAAGGTTTTGTTGGTGGTAGGAATGGTAGTATTGTGACCTACGTTGAATCATAATATGGAAAGACACATCTGAAAGGAGGCAAGAGCAGGGGTGAAAATGCTGCGGAAAATTCAAGGTCACAGTTTGCAGGAACTAATGAAGATCGGAACTAGATTAGGTATTTAATTACTGTAGACTTCTTTCTTTACCTTTTTAGTTGTTCAAAAGCTCTAGAAATACTTGTTAGTTCAGCAAAAATGATCCAATGTCTTTGTAAACATTTTCTGATTCCTAGGCTGTCGTTCATTNGGTTTTGTTGGTGGTAGGAATGGTAGTATTGTGACCTACGTTGAATCATAAATATGGAAAGACACATCTGAAAGGAGGCAAGAACAGGGGTGAAAATGCTGCGGAAAATTCAAGGTCACAGTTTGCAGGAACTAATGAAGATCGGAACTAGATTAGGTATTTAATTACTGTAGACTTCTTTCTTTACCTTTTTAGTTGTTCAAAAGCTCTAGAAATACTTGTTAGTTCAGCAAAAATGATCCAATGTCTTTGTAAACATTTTCTGATTCCTAGGCTGTCGTTCATTGACAGTGTGATCTGGTTATTGCTCTGTTTATAGGGGGAAACAGAGAGAGGTGACCACTCAGGAAGGAGGGAGGGTTGGGATAACATTTGGTCTTTCTTTTCTTCACACCTTAGTCAGCAAATTCTGTGAAAAGTGTAGCTGACTAATTACTACAAAAGGAAAATATGTGTATTTCATGAACTCTGTTAGGATCATTTGCTTATTAAAGAGAAGAATCTGTGCCCCAAATTACATTGATTAAAAATAAGATTGCATACCTGGCCAGGTGGATTGGTTGGTTGGAGCGTTGTCCCACCCACTAAAAGGCTGCAGGTTTGATCCTCAGCTGGGGCATGTACAGGAGGCAACTAATCAATGTTTCTCACATCAATGTTTCTCTCTCCCTTTGAAATCAATAAATATATCCTTTTATGTGAGGATTAAAAAAAAGATTACAAACCTGATGTGAATCTTCCGTTTATTTAAACCACTTCCGTGAGACCTTTCTTTGAAGGATGTGCACTAAGGAGAAGCAAAGGCATTCTTGGCTTCTTTCAGAAAGTATATTATCTACATGTCCCAAACTTGCAGCCATACAGTCAACTATTCAGAAGCTGACAGAGTGCCAGATGCCCTTTGTGTTACCTGTCTGCCTCTCCTGTAAGCACAATGGATAGGATTTGGCCTGTTCTGATTAAATGTTTATTATTGTTCAGCTCTAGAGCTTTTTACACAATAAGTCTGTGATGGTCCCTGTTCAGATTTTGCATCCTGTTTTTATAACCCGTTTCCTTAATAACTGACCAGGTTCTTTCTCAGGGTGATTTTTTAAATGATTCTTCATTTTACAAGTTCTGGAGTAGGTTAATGGTTTGGGAAAATGTATTTTCACTTAGCAAACTAATTTCTGGTGCTGTGTGAGTTTTGCAGAGCATCTGTGGAGGAAAATTTAAGGGTTTTTCCAACTCTGTAGTGTGAGGTAGTGAAAAAACATTGCCTTTGTAAGCATTTGTAAATTTTTCTGAATCATCTGATTTACAGGGTGTACTTCCCCCTTCCTGTTTGCATGTGTTTAAGGACTAAAGGGAAAGCTGTATAGTGAGGATGTATTTGGAATCAGACTTGGGTTCAAATTCTATATTTTCTATTCACTAGGAGTAGCTGTGTAATCCAGAAAAATATATTTAATCTCTTTAAAGCTTAGTGTCCTCATCTATAAAACTGAGAATAATAACACCTACTCCATAGGGTTGATGTGAATATTGAATTTAAATGAGATGCTATATGTAGAGTGCTTAGCACACTGTGTAGCACTTAAGAAACAGTAAGTGAGAGCTACTATAATAAGGAAGGGTATGCATGTCAGTAAATGTGAGACATGGAAGTTCATTGTTGTCTGGACATTTTCTCCTTAGAAAACAGAATAAAGTGTTTTAATGTGGGCATTATTGATGGCAGACTTGGTTACACTATTGAGAAATTATGTTTTTCTCCATCTTACATGTTGCCTAATTCCTTCCTAAAGCATTTATTGACTAGTTTGTCCTCTCTGAGTACTTTTGCATTCCTGAGATAGAACAGGTGCTGACTGCTGATTTGGGGGTAGAGATTAAGATAGTAGACCCTACTTGGCTTACCAAAAATGGACTAACATCCAAGAACGCATGTCAGGGGAAAAGCAATTGCTGTGAAATTTCAGCAGCATGGAAGAAAATTATTTTGTAAGACATCAACATCACAGCTGTAGCACATGAGATTTTCCATCATCCAGAGTAAATTTATGTGGAAGAGAATGGGAAACTTAAGCTTTTGACCTGACAAAATATAGTTAGGTAATTCTAAAATGTGTTTTTTCTGCAATTAATAAATTAATCAATTAATGTTCATTAATATAATTTTGTAAAACCTATTGATGCTATAAAATTTATTTTGAAATAATAATATCAGACTGAAATTTTTAGAGAGAACTAAATATAAAGAGAGTTGGTACTAAGAAAATACCACTTTCTGCATGTTTGCAATTAAAAGTGCAATAGATTCCGTAAAGGCACACAGCATGCATGTAGTTATGCATTTGTACTATTTTAAGAATATTCTAGTGCTGTAGTTACTTTAAAAGATACAGAAGGTCCAAGGAAATAAGACATAAATATATGCTACAGTCAAATACAAATTCTGTGTATGATTAAGGCTAAGAATAATTGTGTTTAATACATCACTCCTCACTTGCTGTGCTTTGAGAACTGTTGCCTGGAATTTCTATTAATTCATGATCTAAATTGAAGTTGTCAAATCAATATCTGATGTACCATTCCAGAGAGCCTTAAGATCTTGTAGAGAGAGTTACTTCAGATAAAAGGAATTCACATATGGTATGGAGTTGTAGGGAGTCACAATTCAATTTGGGAAGCCCATGTGTCTTAGTTGTGATATGTAACAGGTCAAGAGCTAAATTCAAAACTTTCTATTCATCACCTCTTTTTTTTTTTTTTTGGCTTGGAGCTGAAGTCAGCCCACTCTGCCCACAAACAAGCTGTGATGAAATACAGTAGGTCTGCTCTGAAGTGCTCTGGCTTCCATTACAAAGAAACATCTATCTATTCTTTGTTTATCAGCAAAGCACAAAAGATGCTCTAAAATTCCAAGAACAAATCACTGAGTTAACTGGAAAACCAGAGCCAGTGTCAAGGATTGCCTCTTCTGTTGACATTGTTCACAGTCAGGGCGCTATAGAAAGTTCACACGCACAATGTAAGATTGAGTTAAAAAATGGAGCATGAATGTAGATTTCAGGATTTGTTGGAAGAATTAAATATTTGCTATCTGAAAGGAAACACCACACCATATTTATTTTTCTATTATAAACCTATACTGTTTTGAAAAGCTTTCCTTAGTTTCTTGAGTATGATGGGTTCATAAAGGAAATTTACTTTCAGAAAATCTGGCTGCTTAGCTGTTCAGGAAAAGGACCATTTACACTGTTCATTTTAAATAAGCCCATGCACTAAGCTACTATATTTCAGAGTTTAGACCAGTTTTATAGTACAGCTCCCAGGATATCAGAGCTCTCTTTGCAGCACTTTGAATCCTAGCTTTTGAGTCCAGTATGCTTGCATTAATAATACATCTGTTGGTCCAGTCCTTTCCCTCAGAGACTGACAGATAATCTGTAAACCATTCATCATGGAATGACTCAAATGTGCTCCCCATGGACAAATTTGCTGCTGCTTTGTCTTTTTTCCTTATTTTTATCCCCAAATATACTTTAAACGATCTTTATTTTATAATTGATGTTTCCCCCAATTCTTTGTGCTCTTTCTTATTCCTGTAAATGACTGACCCCTAATAAAAAACAAAAACAAAAACTGATTTTGGGAAAAAAGGCTATGGAAAAGCATATCACTAAATACTACACCACCCTCTTCCCTTTGCTTTTCCCTTTTCCTTTCTCTATTTCAAGCCCCCTCCACCCTTTGCAGATTTTTTTGTACATTGTGACTTCCATTTGAATCCTGGCAGGGTTGGAGGTTTGAATTTTCTGATGGACTTGACTTAGAATCACTTTTAAAAATAAACTTTTTATTTTGCATCACATTTAGATTCACAGAATTGTTGCAAAGTTAATAATGGGGGTTCTCAAATACCCCACACCCAGTTTCCTCTATAGTTAACATCTTATATTAGTATGATACATTTGTTATAATTAATAAACCAGTATTGATACATTATAATGGAATAAAGTTCATAATTTATTCAGTTTCCTTGATTTTCTCCTAATGTCTTTTTACCACCCCAGGAAGCCATACTGCACTTAGTTGTCCTGTGTCCCTTGGCTCTGCTTGGCTGAGACAGTTTTCAGATTTTCTTTGTTTTTGATTACCTTGGTAAAGATTATTGGTCATAAATTTTGTAGAGTGTCTCTCATTTTGGATCTGTTTGATGTTTTTCTCTTTTTAGACTTGAGTAATGAATGGTTTGAAGGAGGAAGATCAAAAATTTATCACTTCCTGTCAAAGATACACATCATCAAAGATACATGTGATTAAAGATACAAACAAAGACTTAGCACTGTTGATGGTGACCTTGATCATTCAGCTTGAGATGTTTGTCCCATTAGAATCTTACTTTCACTCCTTCTTGGAGACCATCAGAGCATTTTTCTGATGATTTCGATGATGCATTAATTAAAGCTGTAAGGAAGCGAACTGTGACTGATCGTTTGGCTTTTCTTTGTTGGTGGTGTTGTAAAGCTGCAATACGTTTTTAAGTAGTTAGAAAAAAAAATTTCGTTGGTTGTAAAAACATCTCATCTTTTTTTGTCTTAGGTGGGAATGAGATCCAGAAACCAGGGTGGTGAAAGTTCATCCAACGGGCATCTCTCCTGCCCCAAATCCTCCATCATCAGCAATGTTGATGATAAAAGTCTCTCAGAAGATGCAAAAAAGAAGAACAAATCAAATAGAAAGGGGGATGATGTCATGGCCTCAGGAACTATCAAACGACACCTAAAACCATCTGGAGAAAGTGAAAAAAAGAATAAGAAATCCTTGGAGTTATCCAAAGAAGACCTCATCCAGCTACTCAGTATAATGGAAGGAGAGTTGCAGGTAGAGTCAACGTTTCTTGACTACTGTGTTTCTAGTTACTAAACTATAAAATAAGAGACTATGAACTTGTCTCTCTTATTGGGTTATAAATGTCATGTGGAAAGGGGCTAGGTTTTTGTTACTTGTTTCTAAATTCTTAGTGCCTGGCCCCAGCTTGCACTGTGTATATATGTGTTGAATGAATGAATAAATGAGTAGATGCTGATTCCAACTTCAAGCTGCTCTAGAGGTAGAAGCTTTCTTCATCATATGATTTTGGTAATAATTTAACACAGGGTCCTGTACTTAGTAGTAGGTAATCAATGAGCTTATCTAATTTAGCCATTGACTATGGCTAAAAACTGTACAAACATCGTGACTATTAGATAGCAGAGCTAAGATCAGTGCTATTTTTTATTTTACCAGAAGGTAGAGTAAAAGAGAGGTAAAGAGATAGAGGAAAAGAAAGAAGGAGAAGCAAAGGGAGGGAAAAGAGAAAGAAGGCTTCATTTAAACTGGCCTTACACTTATCTTTTTGTAAAGTTAAGCTTTAATTTTCCACAATGTCATAGGAACCGAGATGCATATGAATGAGCAGAGCAATGTATTGTGAAGACCTAATAGTTTCACAAAGCATTTTCAAGTCTATTACCTCATTCAATCTCAATTAAAATGTGGGTCTCATTATCTATATTTTACATTATGGAAACTGAGGCCCAGAAGGGTTAAGGATTTGTCTAGATCTCACCTTAGGCCTCCTGATTCTTGGTCCAGTGTTCTTTCCACAGCCCGTCCTCACCAACCTTCTGTAGCTACCTCAGCCATGTTCCCATTCAGTATGTTTTTGGGTATCCAAGAAGAGCTGGGATTCTTCTGAGTCCCTGAACTCTAGACAATTATATTTGTGGAAGTGGGGAAACCATAACTCCTTTTTTTTTTGGCATGCGTGGGGGTAGGGTGGAGGAGATGATGACTTAAGAGTGGAGTTGCTGTTTTCCTTTTTGTTTTTGTCAGTTTCTTAGTTTGCATGAACCTCTAGGGCAGCAGTTTTCAACCCACTGCTGGCAATTTTAAAAACATACAATACCTGACTATTTAGTCAGGGGCAGTGACCTATTTTTTCTTAGACTGTCAAATTAAAAAATGACAGCAACCAATACAACAATAGCTGTCTGGAGTGAATGAATCAAAAATATACCTATTTTTTGTCAGAGTGGCAAAAAAGATATTGTTTGGCATGCCACAGAATTTTAGTAGTTAGTTTAGGGGAGCCACAAAATGAAAAAGGTTGAGAATCACTGCTCTAGGGGACTAATGATTGTGTGAGATAAAACCTTCGTCTGGTGCTGTTAGCGTCAGAGGTGTTATTTTAACCTACCCCAAACTAGGGTGGGCTCGCCTGGCTTGTTCCTGGCCTGGCCTGTGTGTGCACACAGATAAGAAAGCTTTAGGATAATGGGAAATAAAACACAACAAAACTCAAATTTTTAAAATAGACAAATATCATTGAGCTTACCATTTTCCCATGGATTAAATCACAGTTGCATTTCATAACAAAAGATGAAATTTTCCAGAGCACCGCCATTACTAAAAATAGCTGTACCTCTCCCAGAAATGTGGTTAATGTTTTGTGTATTAATATTTATTGTGTAAGGAGCTAGAATTTATTAGTTCAACTTTTTAAGCTGCCCTAGCAGGCATTACTGACCTAAGTAGGAGGTAGAATGGTTGCTTTGGGAGTCAAACACAATGCCATCAGCTTACTTCTTGCTCCCCTGTATGAGTCCACACACCCAGAAGTTACCAGGAGACTCCAAAGCAAATCATTGTGCTCTCCCTCAATTTTTATGAATGCAGAATACCTTACGTTACACAATGGATATAAATAAGTAAAAATAAGTAAAAAAGTAAGATAGTCATGGGGGTGGTAGTGAAGGAAAAGAGACATGGAAGACCTGATATTTTAAGAAATCCCATGGTGCATTCATTTGCAAAGCTAATAATTCATCCTCCATATACTTATATGCACATGCATACATATGTAAGTATGTGGACTTATAAGTATGTATACTTGTAAGTGCAGACTTTGCAATATTAGATTTGTTAAAAATGAAGGTGTTCCTATATTTACAGCTGTAGATGTATGTTCTTGTTGCAGACACCTGTACTTTATTAGCATTGTCACGTGGATGTGTGTGCATTGGAGCTGAGAGTTTGGGGCAGTAGCTATTAGCAAACATGACTGGGCTGGTAAAAATGTGGCAGCTCTGTGCCAGGTTTTCCAGACTAAAGATAAGAAAAAAATCTATCTGAAGATTTGGTACTGAGAAGAAAGATAAGTTCCCCCAGCTCAGGCCTTTGTGCATTTATGAGCATTCAGTGGGTTGGCTCCCAGACCCTCATAGGCCACCAACTGCTCTCCCTTTAT
Organism: Sturnira hondurensis; assembly: GCF_014824575.4. Classification (NCBI taxonomy): domain Eukaryota; kingdom Metazoa; phylum Chordata; class Mammalia; order Chiroptera; family Phyllostomidae; genus Sturnira; species Sturnira hondurensis. The sequence goes on from NW_028094767.1 coordinate 978,571, forward strand.
GGTCTGGCCGTACGTGACTCATGTACCCTTACTCTGGAGGTAGTGTTTGTTCCAAGGTTCTATAAAATATTGGGACTTCCAGGCATCTTTGAGGATTCTGGAAGTACCTCTTTTGTACCACATGTGTAAAACTGTCACTCACATAAATTATGTGACTTGCCAAGGTTGCTTGGCAATTTTGTTACATTTGCTCTCGACTTAAATTCCCTTTCAGTCCCGTCTCCCTACCACTAAATCATTTATACTGTAGGGCTGCTCAAGGGGGAATTCCTTTATACTTATTTTTCACCTCCAGAATTTCTTTCAAGTAGACCTACATTGTGAACTTTGGGGCCAAAGCAATTTTGTGAAAAGATAAAGCCTTTTATAGGTAAGAAAAATAGAGTTAAGAGAAACCTTTCACATCAAGGCAGTAGAATATGAGCTAAGCCATGAAGTTCAGTTATGATCTAGACAGTGAGAAAAACAGGGAAGACAACAGGGCTACATGGCCACGAGCTGGGCACTGCAGCACTTGGGGGTGGGAGAGCTTCGTGTTCGCTACTCTGTGAGGGTTGCGCCCTGAAGCTGTGCAATAGCTTAGCCCCGATGGCACTAGAACTGCTAAACAAAAGAAGTAGGGTGACCGACAGAGAAAAGGGCTTATATTGGGTTGCCCCAAAAGTCCATTGTGTTTTTTTCATAAAATAAAAGACACATTTTTCATTTTTACCAATAACTTTGTTGATTTGGATATTTTGTGTATGTTGACTATCTCCCACTATTGGCTTGAGGTAGAGACCACGGGTGATGCTAAACATCCTCCAAGACAACCCTCCAGCAAAGATTTATTTGGCTAAAATGTCAATAGTACCAAGAGACTTTGCAAACCACTTTTGACACATTCGATCAATCATGGCACCTTCTCCAAACACTGCACAAATCTTTTTATGTATTTCAATTGCATTTTTAACTTCCTTGAAATAATAAAGCATAGTATGCCAAAAATGTTGCCTATTATCTGCCACCTTCAACATTAAAATGGCTGCACAATAATTCACCAATTTTGATGTTTGTTTTAAATGCATGCTGATATCATAGCTGTCATAATACAATCTAACAAAATTGTTTTGAATGAAGTTAAAGACAAGTAAGCACTATTAGATCCATCATATGGAAAAAACATAACTGACTTTTTGGCCAGCACTGTAATATTGAGGAGATAAGAACAACATGAGGTCTACATGTAGATTTACTCCAGAAGTGACTTGGGGAAAAGAAGGAGATGGAGGCTCAGGCAGGCTTTTTAATGCTCATTTCTCTTTCTCAGACTCCTTGTCGATTCCTTCATTCTCTCTAACCCTGTACTCTGGGTTTGAGACATTATAATTCTATATACTTTTGGTTCTAGTGGTCTGCCACCTTTGGAATCTACTGTGAGATCTATGGAAATTTGTTGAACCAATATTGTAAATGGCATGACTTTTATTGTCAGCATTGGCACTTTGCAAACATTTGTGAATTTGCTGTTTTGTTTGCTAGTCCAGGTATCCAGTGAACTCTTGAAGTGCACCTTTAATGGACATGTATTAGCAATGGAGTTGTCCTTCCCAGGGATCTTTGCATTTTAAGGAGTCTTATCCAGAACTGGTGATGTCATGGCCCTTGTCTTGGAGAGGGACATCTTCCAGACTTTTCAAGTCACACCTTAGTGCATGAACAGATTGTTGTTTTAGCACAGTGACTGGCTGGCATTGCCTGCATGGAAGTAGCAGGGATGGTTTTCATTATTACATTTGTGTCATTGACTGCTTTGAGTAACAACTACTTTCTAATAAATTGGAACATTTTTATTCTCTGGGTGAAAACTGGTTACATATTGCCCAGACTAACCCGGGAATAATGAAATAGTACACCCAGACTATTATTTGGGCACCATGATTAATTTCCCTGTGTATTTGTCCAAAAATAGCAATTTAAAGAAGACATTCTTTACTAGCATGGCTGTACTAACATGACTGAAGTTCAAAGGAAACAGCACTCACATCAAAAGCCATAATACAGAAGACTTGGCAGAAGGGCATTCTTATAAAATGATTTAAAAACAGTATCCTAATTAATTCTTTTTCTTGATGCAAAAACATATTTAACTGTTTTATATAGTAAATTTTCTGATGGGTTCCACTTGAAAACATTTTAGAAAAACCAGCCTCAAATGGGTTTCATACTTTTTCCTTTCATCCTTATAGTTAGTTCTCTTCTATCCGTGTGTAAGCAGGCCCAGAGAAAAACTAGGCTCCATAACTAGATAAGGAACCACCATTTCACTTGGCTTTGTGCTTTCCAACCTGAGTCAGAGACAGAGTCATCCATACACTGAGAAATCTAACTTCATCCTGGGTGACTAGCAGAGGTGTTTTACTGCAAAGAGATAATTTATAAAATAGATACTATTTGGGTACCCTGGTCATATTTGAGAGTTCTCTCGGTCTCCAATGAAATGAGTCATCCTGGACAGAGTCTGTTCTGGTGGGAAAGGGGGTAGCGATTCCCCCTAGTGGAGAATGGCTCAAGCCCTTCTCCGAAATGGCTTAGGGATATAGGGATCGGTATGCATAGGGGTATAGAGTATGCATGCAACGCTCATCAATCAGTGTCTAAAGGCCACAGTTACAGAAAACAGATATTATCAATAGATAACAATGAAGGAAACACAGAGATCTACCTCAGGTCAGGGTCTGTTAGATATGCTGACACCAGAGGTTTGGTTCATGAGATTAGGAGTTCACTCCTTATGCTCTGAATTTAAACATCTGGTTTACACCAACAGGGCTATACAAACCAAAGCAAGCTCAAAGGATACAATGTATTCTTTAAGCCTGATTTTCCACGGGGTCCCTCCGTGTTAGTATTGGGTTGTACCTGCCACCTGCCTTCCTGGTGTTCTGGTGGAGACCTACAGGCAAGGCCATGCTTGTGAGGGGCTGCAGTTTTCAATACCACACAAAGTGGTCCCCAACAATAATATGGCTTCAGATTACTAACATTTTCCTCTATTCTCCCCTTCTGGGGTTCCTAGCCAATTTCTTTAATATTGTTCACTGGTTTCACTTTACCACTCCACTGCTTACTATAGGTGAGCGTTCTACCTGTTCTTCCTCAACAAGAGTTCATTGATTCTTAGACTTTTAATTAATTAATTAATTAATTCTAAGTTGATGGATCTTACAATATTTAAGAAACTTTGCATGCTAGAGGTCTGAGGAATATAAATATGAATAATAATAATGCTTGTGGCTAAAAGTTGATGAGTTACTACTATGCACCAAGTATGATTTTAGGCACTGGTTATTATAGCAGTCATGAAGAAAGAGTTTAAGAACTGATAGGAGAGATAAGAATGTACAGGAATGAATATTCTATAGGGTAATTGAACTGCAAATTATGGGAGTACAAAATGGAGAAGATTATGAAAATCTCAAGAAATGAGTAAAAGCTTCATTGAAAAATTGGTCTTTGAAGGGCCGATGGATTTTGGACAGGTAGAGATTAGCGTAGGACCAACATGAGCAGAATCAAACACCGGGTGGGTGGGATCGTATGGGGCAGGTTCATCAGTGAATAAATAGTCTTGATTTAGTAGAGAAGTACTTGGTAGGAGTAAAACAGTACTTTCATTTGGAAACTACAAAGAAGATGTCTGAAAAACAATAGCTTTTGGAAGGTGCGAGGATCCCCGGCCAGTGGAGTCGTGCCAAAGCCGAGGGAGTCCAGACTCTCAGGAACAGAGGAGTTGTGTCAGGCTTATCAGCAGATTTCAGCTGGGTGTGACTGAAGGGTGTGCACTGGGCTTGTGAGTCTGAAAGTCACTGGGAACATTTGCTGGAGCAGTTTCAGAGAGTTTAAGCCTATTTTCAGTGATTTGAAAAGTGAAGGGAAGTTAAAAAATATTCAGAGTAACATGTTCTGTTGAAAACTCAGGTATTATTTAGAAAATATTTTTCTATTAGTTATTAAGATTTTCTGGAGGTTTTTTTTTTTTTTTGACATAACCAAAGACACAAATTTCCCTTTCCTTTAGCGTAGCAGCAAATTATTTGCTTGGCACAGAGTGCATTCTTGGTGCACATTTGTTCACCTCCTGCTGTGAAATCGCCCTGTTGTTTTTCCCTCCTTCTGTGTTTTCAGTGAAGCCTGGGATTATTAAAAAGTAAAAGGCTGAATCGGTGTGTCTGGAAGCCAAGTCCTGTGAGGAAGTGTTGTAGGACTCAGAAGGTTTAGTAGTTGACCTTATCAGTTTTGACTTTGAGTCTTACTTGGGTTTGAGCTATTTGCACTTAAATTACCTGTGTGAAAGCTTCAACTAATACTAAGTCTTGGATGTGGTCCTGGGAGTAGAAGTGAGGCAGTTAGAATTAATAAAATCAAGGAATGGTAAAGTTGAGATATTGGCTAAATCTCCTACAGGAATGTTGAAACTTGGTAGGATGATTTGGGATGGAGAGCAAATCTGTTTCATTTAATAAATAGGAAGGTTGGGGACTAGAAGGTCAGCACAAAACTACTTCCAGACTGCTCTTTCTGAAGTGTCTCTCTGATCTTGTAGGAATTTAAAAGAGGTCTCTAAACCCTATCTGACTAAAATTAAACTTGCTCAGACTGTCTGAAAAAACTTTTTATTAATTGACACCCCTTAGCTATAAAAGCTCATCTTTGGTGTTTCTTAACACCACATTCTTAACATCTACAAAAGACTCTGAGCTATATAACATAAAAATATCATAGTACAGTATACATAATGCTATTAAATTAAGACTAATGGTCCCAAATATTTACAATAATATTCCTACTACATTACTATGATTCTATTTTTCTGTTGTTTTTAACAAAGGATGTCATAACTGCATCAGGGATGATGACAGTCAGTTCAGATGGAATTACCTGGTGCAACCAAGCACAATAGGCTTACACTACAGGGGATGCCATCCATCACTTTTTTCTTTAGAGATGGCTTTTCTCCTCTGAGTGATTTCTATTTGTCACATGTAAGGTTTCCTGTGGAGTCTCTGCACTTCTGAAGAAAGAGGCTTTTAGTTACTCCATACGGCTTTTAAAATTGATGACTCACCTGTACTTAATATGCTCCATCTTTAGAATCTCAGGCTGAGGTCACCCTGAGCAAGGCTGCCCAGTGAAACCTCACACCACTGACATGGTCAGCATGCTGAGAATGGCATGTCTTTGCTGAATTTAGGAGGCAGCAAAGGAACAGTTTGCTTTCTGATTAAAATCGGGACCAGATCTGATTCTTTGTTGAATATGGTGCTTCAAAATCTCATGTCTCTGGTCGTGTTGTCAGTGTTTGGACATAGAGCTTCAGTGTCATTGTTCAGGAAGGATATTGTTAGTGCTCCTAACAGAATCAGACAGTCGGCCTCTCTGCAGGGAGAATAATGCACTCACTGACACTGTGGGGGAGAATCCTGGTTTTATTGAGAAATGTAAATGCATGTATTAATAGAGAAAATATTCCGTCACATAAATCTATTTCCTATGAATCTCTGAACATGAGAAAATACTATGTATAGGCAGTCAATGTGAGAAAGACAGAGATTTTGCCCCTAAATGGCTGTAAACTGTATTTTTCTAGTTAAAATGATCTTTATTATTTAGTAAACAAAGCCAAATCTAAATATCCTACTTACTGGTATAAATATTTTCCAATATCTGGGCATGTGCTCTTGTCACATGGAGCCATTTTTAGATAAAAACTGTCATAAGAAATGTTTGTTAAATGGAGCAGAACTGAATCATGATCAACTGGTGATTCCAGAAGAACTTGCAGAGGTAAGATCTGGACTGGTATCCAAAACAACTTTCTATGGAGAAAAAAATGTTCTATATCTATACGATCCTACATGGGAGCCAATAGCTGCATGTGACCTATGAGCATGTGAAATATGGCAAATATGGCCAAGGAACTGAATTTTAAATTTTAGTGATAATGAATTTAAATTTAAAGAGGCACAAGTGGTTAGTGACTACTGAGTCAACAGCACAGATGTAGAGACAAACATGGCACTAATCTGAAGAGACCCTCATTGGAGCAAAAAGATGGAGAATAAGAGGAACAAGTTACTCTATTTTTCGGACCGTAAGACGCACTCCCTCCAAATTTGGGAGAAAAGAGGTTGCGTCTTATAGTTCAAATGTAACTTACCTGATTCACTGTCAGTGGCGGAGAGGGGGTGGGAGGCGGCAGCTTATGTTATTTCTGTTATTAAATATTTTATCACATTTTTTGCTTCAAATTTTTTTCCTATTTTCTTCCTCTAAAACCTAGGTGCATCTTATGATCCAGTGCATCTTATAGTCCTAAAAACATGGTAAATCTAAACATAGACCCTAGAAAACCCACCTGGTTAAGAGTGTGAAGAGAGAAAAGAACTGGCCAAAGAGCAAGAGAGGACATGGTTAAAGAGAAAGGAAATAGATCAGAACCAGAGTGTGTCTCGGAAGGCAAGGTGGAGAGAATTTCAGAAAGAAGTCGTTTCCAGTCCTCAGGGCTGCTGCAAAGCGGGAGGATGAAAAGTGGGAACAGCCCATTTATTGAGCTGACATTTAAAGGGTGAAGTTTCAAAGGAATAGAGTGTTACTATGAAGTTGCTGGTGTCTAGAAGCTTGGCCAAACTTCACTTTTGAGACGTTTGTAAATAGAGAAAGGTGACAGGGCTGGATCTGAAGGAATAGAAGGTGAGGAGAGGCTAGGACAGTTAACAGGTAATTCCAGACAGCCTATCGTTTCACCCAGCAATAAGAAGAATATAAGGACTGCTCTCAGGGCAGGGTACCGTTTAGTCACCGGTGGAGAGATCGCTCTGCCACTAATACTGGCCTAACGTTGTTACTGAATGCATCCCTGGGGGGCCAGATACTGTTACCAAAACAAGCCTCCTCCCCAGGGTCTCTCTGTCACCGTGGTTCTTTGCCCACCACCCTAAGGAATTATGGCTCACGATGCCGAGTTTGGTAAAAGTGAAAGGAACTATTTATTCAAAAGTTATACAGGTATAGAGTAATGGTGGACTGTCACCATTAAAATCCCAAAGTCCCTTAAAATACCCACAACACACACAGTCCTTCCTTACCCACTTTACCCAGTCAGTCCAGGCAGGGGTACCTTATGTCAGGAAAAGAAATAGAAGTTCATAGCTCAGCTAGTCTCCCGTTTCCTCCCAGTAATCGGTGCTTGGCTGGCAGGCCTCCCAGCAGAGTCCCTTTACCCCTTTTCTTCCCGCACGGTCTCACATTGCCTCCCATCCTGCATTGCCTCTCCTGCATTCTTTCAAACTGCTAAGACAGAGCTCTGCATGGGTGCTACATCTTACTTTCCCTGCTTCTTAAGCCAGGGAGGCCCCTCTGTGCCCCCCAAACCACGTGGTCAGAACCAGCATGCCTGCAGTGCCTGGGTTTAAATCCCAGGGTGAATCTTCCTCTGCAACCCCATTTCCGAATCCTCCCACACCTGCTAGCACCCCCATACTCTTTGCCTTTCTGGGCTGCCATAGTCATCAACCAGGCAGGCTGGCCCCCGTTGTGGAGTGAACCATCTCCGAGCTCTCACACAGGCACTCTAAGGGGAGCTGCCTCCCAGTTACAGCACAGGTCGAAGCCACTCCCATCCCGCTAGGTAGTCTGCTATTGTTATGCAAAATGACTTTCTGCATATCAGGTGTGAAACCAGCCAGCTGTTACTGATGTTGGAAACAGCTCCAATGGTCCTGCTCTGCATGTCAGTCCCCCAGTCCAGACTTGTGGGGATGGGGATAGCCGACATTTTTATGTTTCCTGGACACCCCCAGTTCTGGGCCCCGTTTCAAATCGTTCATTTGGGGGGCCTTGGTGCACACCATTACAACACACCCAATGAGAAACTACATAAAGTGATGCAAGGGGTAAGGTACTGTGACAGCTTAGAACACCCTCACTCTTGGTCACTATGCTGAAGGTTGTGCCAAAGCCAGCTTCTGGATTTGACATAAAATACTTTAAGAAACATTTTAATAGTAATCCACATTTTGTTTGTTTTATAAACTATATTAACCAAATGGGATTATGAAGTAATTTTTTAAAAGCGTCTATCTGGTCTGTCCTCTGGGATTTTGTAATTTAAAATAGTTGTTAAAAAGAAAGATGTGGACAAGTAGAAAGAAACTGGGGAGGGATTTAGAGGAACATATATAAAGGATACATGGACAACAACTGAGAAGGGTGGAAATGGGAGGGAGGGGGGAGCACGGGGGGGTGGGATGGGATAGGAGTAATAGACAGAACACTGTACTTGAAAAATAATTAAATTAGTTAAAAAATAAATAAATATAATGAGAAAAAAATAAAATAGTCAAACAATATAGAAAGTGGTTGAGATGAGTATACCTATGTGAAGATACAGGTACCTGAATTAGATGGCAGGGTGAGAGGGGGTAGGGATGTAGACAGGAGAAGAGTAGGGGAACAGGTCCTAAATATTTTGTGTTCAGCCTCCCTGGGAAACAGAGACCTTGATGACAGTAATCCCACGTGTAAAGAACCCTGGAATTTTTACTCAATCTTGCTCCTTTTATGTAGAAATTTTCCAAGCCCCCAATAAGCTGGTGATAAAGATCACAGAAGAGCTAGCAGCAGAATTCACAGAGAGATTCAGCTTCATGGAAGCTATGTGCATTTTTCTGGTATACACTATTAGTTTATATAAAATGTTATTACAGTTATTAAATGTTTTTTTAGAGTAAAATGCAGAAATGCATGTCTAGACCATGGTGAATTTAAACTGATGGTGTGCAGCTTAGTGACATGTCAGTGCACCAGCCTGTTTACAACTGCTAGCAACTCGACAACGTTAACAAATTCCTGGGTCAGCCTGTAACCTCCCTTTTATTCCCTTCTCTCTTCTGAACAGTTCAGCGACACTCCTGAAAGTCACTGGGCAAAGACTTTGTAAAGAACGGCCCTTTTTTAGGTGCTTCCTTCCTCATTAAGTTCCCCCGTTTCAGCCCCAGTGGTTCTCAAACCCTTCCTGGTGCAGTGGTGATGGAAGATCTGTTCTGAACCCTGGGTGACCTGTAGCATCCTCGGGTCTGCCAGCTGGGGTTACAAGTGCAGACAGCATATGGGTTATTTTTCTTTGCAAAGCGACCTGGTCTGGGTGGTATTTGAAATCTGACTTCATAAGCATCACGTCAACCAGTCATGGACCAGTCTCAAAACACATGGAGAACTCCGTGACGCATGTCACATGGCTGTCAACAGAGAAATATTTTTATCCAGACCGTCTGTATTTAAAAGGAAAAGCAGGGAACTGATGAAAATTGTTGAAATCATTTTACTGTGATATTAGTACATAACCGAAAGAAAAGATAGAAACTTTGATTGAAGAAGAGCATAGTCATTGGGTCTGTTTAGCTAACATAATCCTATCTGTGAACGCAGCCTTGTTCTTCAACAATGTGTATGTTTTGTTTTGCTTTGTTTTTGTATTGGCAGGAAAGAACTTCTGTGGACCTTTCTGAACAGCAGCCATTAATCTCTAGCAATAGTTAGTCCCATGTTAAACATTTCCTGATCAAGGGCCTGCAAGGAAACCAGAAAGAATGTGCACCAATTTTAGCAGACTGCTCTCCTGCCTTTAAAAGTAGTCATAAGGAAAGCACATTTGCAAGTCCATGGTTCTATGGGGAAGAGCTAATTTATGAGGTGAATCAGTGATAAACCAAGAGTTTGTATGTTCCTACAAACAGTTGGATGAAATCTTCTCAAGGACTGAAAAGCAAGTCTCGTACCAATGAAAATGAGTCTCCCTTGAAAACTGTTTTTGAGTAGTAAATGGGTCTACCCTGAGGTGTCATATTATAGCTGTGCCATTTTGCAGTAGTGAAAAAAATTTATGTTTTATGTGTATGTGTTTGAATGTATGTATGTTATGTAAATATATATATATACAGCTCTGACTGGTGTGGCTCAGTGGATTGAGTGCTGGCTTGAGAACCGAAAGGTCACCAGTTTGATTCCCAGTCAGGACACATGCCTGGGTTGCAGGCCAGGTCCCCAGTGAGGGGCGCTCAAGGGGCAACCACACATTGATGTTTCTCTCCCTCTCTTTGTCCTTCCCTTCCCCTCGCTCTAAAAATAAATAAAAATATTTTAAAAATATATATACACACATATGTATATAGGTATATACATATAATTTTCTAAATTAGCAAACTTTTTTAAACCTGAAAACAAACAATGTGTAAGAAGAACTGTGTTCTGAAACAATCAAAATGTACATGTCTTTGTTTTCTTTAATGGAATGTAAATTCCTGGCTTTGAGTTTAAAAAGGACAATCATTTGAGTGCAGATAAGATCACAGTTGCCTGCAGAGTGTGAGCCCTGCATACTTGTTACTGTTGCAATATCTGACATGACCTGTTTATAGGTGGTTGTGGCATAACATGCCAGCCTGTGATGCCAGGTAGGCTGACTGCATAATACCTGGGCAAATACCTCTCCTGAAAAGAAACTTACATATCCTGAGCCAGAGACACTTCAAGAGTCTCTGATGAGTTGAGCTCAGGAAACCTTGAACACCTCACTTCCTTTCTTTTTTCTCCAGAGCTACTTAAGTGGGAAGGGATGTAGGCTTCCCCTTCTTTACCTGTGAAACAAGGTGCAGGTGGTTATAAGTTCCCATCTCCCCCTGAGTCCTACTGCCTCATTGTAACGATGTTCACAGATATCACATTGTTGTCTACCTAAAGCAGAGAGGGGATCCATAATTGACAGGCAATTATGGAATGCCAGCTAGGTGGTGGAGGGAATGCGACAGGGAGAATAGCCTCATGGTCCTTGACCTCAAATAATGAGGAATCATGACCTCCACAATCACTGCTTCACTTCAGGCATCCCTACCACCTTTTGCATGGTTTGTTGCAAGAGCCTCCTAGCTGATACGCTCTTCCCACAGTCTTGTCACCTGAAATTCTCCATATCACAGCAAGAGCTAGCATTTTAAAGTATTGGGTTGGCCAAAAACTCCATTTGTTTTTTTTACACAATGAAAAAAAGGCTCTAGTGGCACTTAGTTGTGTCCAATTTCATCTGAAACAGTTTTGTTAGATTGTATTGTGACAGCTGTCATATCAGTGTGCATTAAAAAAACGTCAAAATTGGTGAACTTTTGTGTAGCCATTTTAATATTGAAGATGGAAGAAAATATGCAACATTTATCTATATTATGCTTTATCACTTCAAGAAAGATAAAAATGTAACTGGAACACACACAAAAAGATTCGTGCAGCATATGGAGAAGGTGCTGTAACTGACTGAATATATCAGAAGTGGTTTGCAAAGTTTCAAAGTTTCGTGCTGGAGATTTCTTGCTGGACAATGATTCTCTGCGATCTGATAGCCCAGCTCAAGTTGACAGCAGTCAAATGAGACATTGAGAACAATCAACATTATACCATGAAGAAGATAGCTGATGTGCTCAAAATATCCAAGTCAATAAAGTCACTGGTGAAAATGAAAAATGTGTATTTTATGGGAAAAAAACACGTGAGGTTTTTAGCCAAACCAATACGAATTGATCGAGTCTTTCCTCTGCTTCAAGTACTCAGAGGCTCCCTGTTGCTCTGAGAGGCTGTCGCTGCCTGGCAGCTGCAGCCACTCCAGCCTCATTTTCATTGTTTTCCCCCAACCTGGGATCCTGTCATACTGACTCGTCTGCAACCCTCTGAGCGTTTCCTGTCTTAAATGGGGTGGCAAGCCTCTTATTATTGGAGAGTATTCTTTTTCATTGTGTATTATGCAAATGATGTGAAAGAACAGGTTCTAATATTCCACGTGTTCAAGGCTGGCTGATGGGAGCAGTGCATTGACTCTGTTGACTTCTGTCTTACTTTATTGTTGATGTCGTTTCTACATCAAGTGGAAACATTAGGCAGGGAAGGCACTTCTTCATACAAACACCTACTGTTTGGCTAGTGCTTAAAAGCTTTCTCTATTACTTGTTATAACTAGCTCACATGTTTGCTCAAGGATTTCATGTTAGAGGACTTCCTTTTTGCCCAGGTGGTCAGAGATTTTTATATTTTGATAGAGTACTGTTCCTGTATCTCTTCCAAGGTGGAGTTTTATTGCTTCATATGCTCAGAGATAATGTTGTAATTATAAGACGAGGCAAATGTATGGATGGAGCCATTTTCTGATTCAGTAGTAAAACTGAGTCCAAACATAAATAATAGAATTTCAGTATAGGGGTAATGTTTATATATTTAAAATATTTAGTGTTCAAATATTTTTTTTGTGATTTGAAACAACAGTTTTATTATCTTTATGGTTTTTATTGAATATGATTGACATATAACATTAATTTTAGGTGTACAATGTAATGATTCAATAATTGTGCATCTTGTGAAATGATTGTCATAATTTCTAGGTAAAATATTTTATTTAATAACTTGAATAGTTAATTCACAATAGAGTTGAAAGGTAGAAAAAGACATAGTGTATGCAATTATATATATATATACACACACACACATATATATATATTCTTTTTGTGTTTTGTACAAATGGAGGATACTACATACACTGCTCTGCAGTTGGCCTTTTTCGGATATCAAATATGCCTTGGAAATCCTTCCCTATTAGAACACATGGAGATTTTACATTCTTTCTAATGGCTGCAGAGCATATGTAGTTGGGTGTACCTTGGTGCAGTCCCCTGTCGATGGACATTTCAGCTGTAACCAGCCTTTGACAATCACAAATAATGCTGCGTGAATATATTATGCATCCATCTTATCATGCATGTAAGAGTATCTCTCTTGGTCACATTCCCAGCGTTAAAATTGCCACATCAAAGGACATAGAAATTTGTGGTAGATTTTGCTAAGTTGCCCTTCATAGATCTGTTTTCTCACATTCTTGCCAGCATAGTATATTTTGCCAATCTGTTGTCTTAGTTCCTTTGCCAATCTGATAGGTGAAATGGGTATGCCCTTGCAGTTTAGTTTTCACTTTCCTATGAGTGAGGTTGAGCATCTTTTCAAATGTTTTCACAGGTATTTGTATTTCCTTTTAGTAACTAGTCTGTCCCTATCATTTGGGTTGTTGCTCTTGTATTGATTCATGAGTTCTTTATATAGTAAAGAGATTAGTTCTTTGTGACATGAGTTGTAAATCAAATATTTTTCCCATCTCATTATTTTTATTTTGCCTTTGCCTTTGCCATTTCTTGCTGTGCAGAATTTATTATTACTATCATTAGCCAGAAATACAGCTTTTCTTTTTTGGCTTCTGATTTTAACAGAGAAAGGCCTTCCAACTCTTGTAGTATGAAAACTCCCTTTCAAATTTTTTTCTATCACCCTCTTCCATTTTCCCATTTAAATATTTTTCCACCTGGAGTTCATCTTTGTGTAAGATGAGCCACTGTACTTTTCTGTAGATGGCTGTTGTATCAGTCAGGGTCTAGTCAAGAAGGAGAGAAACCACTTTAGATATTTCCAACAGGAAGAAGTTAATAAAGGGATTTGGTCCCACAGATATTAGACGGCTGAAATAATAAAAAGAAGTGATGAGGTAACTAGAGATAATAACTGTAAGAAGCAGCTACTACGTCTAGAACTGGGGAAGCAAAGGGAAGAGGTAAAATTACTAGAACACAGGCGTTCAGAAGAGGAGCCTCACTGAGGAGGGCTCACCACCCAGCTTCTGCGGGTACCTGAGGGAGTTCAACCAGGCTGGTTCTAGAAGAGCTGAGGAAGCTAGCATGGACGCTGGAGCCAACCGCTACTGCTGGAGCAACACCGTCAGAGATGGGACAAAACAGAAAGGAGCTCCCCTTTCTCCCCTTCCCACCTTTTAATATCTCTCTAATGACTCTTCCTGTCAGAACCAACAGGAAGCAGCCAGCCCGGGAGTCTGGGAAATGTAATTTGTGAGCTCCAGACCCAGTATCACAGAGTAGAATAAAGATAAATGGTTTTATAACTGAGAGACAATAAGTAAATAACCATTAAATTAAGCAATCAAATTTTCCTGACGTTTTGAAATGTCACCCATAATACAGTGATTTTCACATGGTGTACAACAAGCATTTTTAAAACCTGCAACACCTGAGTATTTAGTCAGGGACACTGACCTCTTGTCCCTTAGACTGTCAAATCAAAAAATGATAACAGCCAATACAACAATAGCCATCAGATGTGAATGAATCAAAATTACCTTTTCCTGTCAGATTGGCAAAAAATATATTTTTTGATGTGCCACAGAATTTTAGTAATTAGTTTGCATGTGCCATGAGATGAAAAAGGTTGAAAATCGCTGATCTACAGGAATGTCAAAATCACCAAGAAATTTGACAGAAGCGGTGTTAGAGAGGGCAGTAGCAGTCTAGGCGTTGGCATCTTGGAAAACGAGAGAAAATGACCCCGGGGATGAGAATGGCATCTGGCTATGAAAAGAAAGGATACAAACTGATACTGTCATGAGATTAAAGGCTAGAGCATTTCAGGGAACAGAGAAAAAGAATGATCTAGAAGGGTGATACAAAGCAAGGTGGAAATCTGCTCTATTTCCAGATCCCCAGGTACAAGAAGGATGGGAGAGAAACGATTAACATTTTCTGAGGCCTCTTGGGGGAAGCAGTGTTCTCAGGAGTGTCAGGGTTCCCTCGGGGAGGTGGTTCTCAAAGTTGTCTGCAGGTGTTGGGGCCGCTCTCCAGGCCAATAAAATAACCGCCACTGGCAGTAGGAGGCAGGCATCAGTACTTTCTTAAAAAAGCTTTGCATGATTTCAGTGTGCAGTCAAATTTGAAAATCACTGCCTTAGCACACGGAAGTGAAGGGAACATTCTCAGAAGAGTTTGTGAACTTAGATGAAGTGGCTTAGTAGTTGAATGTGAATTTCAAAAAGCACAGTGAAAGAGTATCAAGAGATGGGGATGGAGAGCTATAGGATTAGAAAAGATGATGGTAGGGCCAGATGCACATTTGAGTTTGGGAGGTGAAGGGTGTGAGTTTTTCCTGGGTTTTCTACCTGTTGTACCTGAAGTACCAACTGCCTATACTTTAGCAGCTGCTGTATTACACCATTGTTTTTGTTATTCATGGCTTTGGTGAGTCCTTCGGAGCCGTGGCTAGAAAAAGCAATGCCAAACATATCGGGAAGAGATGCTTCAAATGGTTTTGCTGTGGTAAAGCCATCCAGGGATGTAAGCCTTCATAAATGATCCCCATGAATATGACACCGTCTGTGAGATGGCCACTAGACCTTCAGCTGGGAAGAGGGAGCCTATGTCTCGGTAGCTCCGTGGTGCTTTGCTAAATGAGCCCTTGAGGTTGAGCATGTGTGAAGAGCAGCTGCAGAAAGAGGGCATTCAGACTTCATATTGATTGGCCTTGAAGGTCCTGGAGAAACTGGAAGGAAATCCAGGGATATTCCTGTAATGTTATTTAAGACCAGCCACTGTTGAGCATAAAATGAGTTCAGCATTAAGAAATCTGCCAACACTGGTTGTCTGATCTCATCCACCTGCCTCTTGTATTTAGTCATCTCCACCATGCTTTCATCTGACCATTGGCTTGTGGGTGATGAAGCAAGACAATGACAGCTCAGTTAAGATTCCTAACCACAAAACCGCAGCAGAAGTCAATGCGCATCAATTGTCTGAAACAATAATATTTGGCAACTTGGTAACTACAAATAAGCAGCAGGAGTTTGAAGTCACGGAGGGGACCCTGAGCTGTTTTATGGCATCTACCATCATTAAGGAAGTACTTTCCCTGAAAGTTCCTCTCTGTTAAAATGAATGCTGGCCAGTGGTTCTTAGTCACTTAGTATGAAAAAGCTGATGCAGTGGGAACATTATAGAAGCTGGTAAAACAGAGACTTTTAAATATCAGAACCAATGTCATGCTATTTGATAAAGCTCAAACATAGGCTATCATAAAAAAATTTCTACACACCTGCAAATAATGAGACCATGATATATGACATGCTTAACCAGAGCGATCCCACTTTAAATGATGCCTGGTTATTGGGATTAGTTACTGATTAGCTTATTTATAACAAAGTCAGGTTTGTTCAACATCTTCTTTCAAGAACACTGTAAAAAAATTGGCTGACTTGTAGGATTTGGATATGGAGAAATCACACTTGGAAATAATCCTTTACATATGCATTAACCTGAAAATTAAGGTAAAAATATCGACTCACATATTTTGAGCTCAGCAACCACATTCCTAGTGCTAATAGAGACAAATAATGGATTTGAACACACATTGATTTGACAGCATATCAGGATTCCTTCAGGTGTGCCTAATGATATTTAAATACTGATAAAAATTTGATCTGGCCTAAAAAATTGCTCATTTCATATTTTTAAAGTGAATTCATCAGCATATGGATTAATTTCTGTTTGAGATTGTTGCAGTATAGTTACCAGTGATTTAGTATAATCACTAATAAAGAGAGAGAGAGAGAGAGATCTGGCCTGAGAATCAGGAGCCCTGACTTCTGACACACAATCAACAACTGATTAGTTGTACCCCTTGGGCCAATCACTGACTTCTCTGAAGCTGTTTCCTAAACAGTAAATTAAGTGGTTAAAGTTCTTTCTTACTTTAAATATGATTCTATGAATCAAATGTTCTGCTAAGGTTTGAAGCCATTTAGGTTGGTCAGCAAACTGGAATTAAAACTAATCATTTCTCATGACTTCCCTTTGTTATCCCGTGCTCTGGGATTTTTCTCATCCTTCGTTCCAAAAGGTGGCCTGATGAACAAATAGCTGTAGGAATTACCTTCTCAAAACTCATTTCTACTGGATTATAAAGTCACGCAAGCAGAGGATCATGTCCTACTCATTTGGGATCCATCACTGTGCCCCGCAGAATAGCAATTTTACATATAGTTGCTAAATGAATAATTAATAAACAGAAGGAAGAAACAGAAAAGGGAGGGAAGAAAGCAATAACCATTGTTCCATGTACACTTTGTGCTGGTACCAGTGAAAAGAGAGGCAGTGGCTACGCCCTTCAGTTTTCATCTAAGAAAGGAACAGGACAAATCAAAGAGATGTTTGACAAAGATTTTACTTAACTTCTACAGGTATAATCACAGTAGAAATCTTTATGTCAAACAAATTCAACATTTGGAATTCTAGTCCAACATAATTATATGATTCTTTCCTTGAAATTTAAAAATGTTTTTTTTTGGTATTAGGTTCTGACATCAACTTGGGTTAAAGTTTCAGGTAAGAAGAACTGAAAAAACAAAAAGACTGAATTGAGAGATGAACATGTAAATATAGAAGCAACCCAATCAATTTATTGAGAAACAAATAAGCAAGACATAACTCTTAGTTCTGTTGAAATTAATATTACCATCAATAGCATTTCAGTCTTCTTGAGTGTTATATTTGAATGAGAAATAAAGTGGTACTTATTTGAGGGGTTCTATATTGATACATACATATACATATATATGGAGATTCATAAAGTATAACCCTAGTTCTGGGGATCAGTTGCTAGATTTGCATCCTGACACCTCCACTTGTTAGTTGTGTTACTTTGGGCAAATCACTGAATTTCTTTATGTCTACCTCAGCTCTCTTATCTACAAAACGGTGATAATAACAGTACCTATCTGATAAGCCTACTGTGAGGTTTAAATTTAACAATGTTTGCAAAGAACTTTGCATATTTCCAGTTACTATTAACTGTTCAATACTATTAGGAAGAGAAAGAGAGATAGATACACAAAGAGAATGGTGTATGTTTGTTGACATCTGTATAAAATATTGTAAATACAGGCATAAAAACAGTTATGAAAAAATCCACTTTAAATTATTAATAGAATTAGCCTGGGGAATGGAATTTTGAGAGGATGCGGTATACACCTTCACTTGATTAAATGTTGATTCTATAATGTTGATTTTTGAAACAATCAATATTTATTACATTATAATTTTAAATCTTTAAAAATTTTAAGAGTAGATCTAAAGAGATCATTTACCCAACAAAATTAATTCAAAGAGAGTTCATTTAAACAAGTTTATGCAGAATCAAGGCAGCAGAAGAGGCCATAAATAATAATTCCTTCTGGGGGAGGTAGGTGATATTTCTAAGCACACTCAAATCTAGGGTCTTAGTTAATCCTTTGTGTTAGGTAGGATACTGCAATTTCCACCAGAGTTGAGAAAGCTGATCACACCTCACCACTCACCTAGTGAGGCACAGGGCTAGAACTGAAGTGCCTGATTCTGTCAGAGCCCCTCCACTGCTTTATGACAGTCACAGGGTTAGTCACTCCCCACTGAGCCCCAGTTGAAAGCCACAAGTAATAAAGCACTGACATAACCTTGACACCCAGCAGAGCAGAGGGTGACATTTTCTGATGAACTGGCTAATTTGCTGTAGATCTATATAAGACATGGGTGAAAACTCTTAAACATTTATTCACCATTCTGGCAATTTCTTGTATCCTGTAAAGTTTAAACACATTCATGTTTTAGACTTTTGTGGCTGACAGACTGACACTTTTCACCTTGTAGATAATTTAATATAGTTAGCCTTGGTGGAGATCCCATCTTTCTGGCTGCAGATTCACAAACTCCCCTCCCCCAGAATCTGTTCAGTAATTGTGATGCATTCCTATAGCATTTAAGACTAAGCCCTAAAAGCTCTGCTTTGTATAGTTGATCTATAGTGACCTTGAGAGTTTGCTGCCCATTGAAGCAAAGGTCTTCCTTGTGAAATCATAGATAGTGCCCCAGTTACTTTCTGTTACTTGATATCACTGAACAGAACTACCATTATCAGTGTCTGAGAGAAAAAAAAAAGATATGGTACCCTGTCTCTTTAAAAGTTTAAGAATAGCAAGCACAGTAGAGTTAATTCTTTTGGGGGCTGTGCCTTGAGAATTTTCTGGCTCAGAATCAAGCTACAGATAATTAATTATGTCAGTGAAAAGCTCCGATGGCCTGTTCTCTTCAGAGAAAAGTGACATCATCCATAGAATTCTTTGGCAATAAAGAAGAACAAAGCTGTGAGTGCAGGAAATAACAGACAGATGTCCATGAGTGCATATTTTATCTACTTCAAAGAGTGTTGCAAGAAGTCATGCTCCAGGGTTGGGCTGTCTTCCAGCAGCAGTGGCTTGGCAAGGGGTCTTGGAGAATCAGAGCAGTAAGTTTACATGATAGAGTTCACTGCCTCACATGCTGGCCTGAAGATAGAAGCGCAGCATTTTTAGGGAAGTTATTAAAGAGATGACACTGTTCGAGAACGTTGGCAAGATCATGACAAGCCAATCAGGTTATGGAGTGCGGACCAGATAGGGGCAGTACCATTTGTGGTTGAATGTTATAGTATAAGAAACGTTACCCAGCGAATTTCATTCCAGGGCCTTCCCTTGCTTTGTGCCTATATCACAGCTTCACAGAAAACTTCTACTGACCGCCCCCCCCNCAGCATTTTTAGGGAAGTTATTAAAGAGATGACACTGTTCGAGAACGTTGGCAAGATCATGACAAGCCAATCAGGTTATGGAGTGCGGACCAGATAGGGGCAGTACCATTTGTGGTTGAATGTTACAGTATAAGAAACGTTACCCAGCGAATTTCATTCCAGGGCCTTCCCTTGCTTTGTGCCTATATCACAGCGTCACGGAAAACTTCTACTGACCATCCCCCGCCCCAGCAATTGCTAGTGGAAAGAATAAATATTTTGAAACAAAATAACTCTGTTTCTTATGAATCATGTGACCTTGGGCAAGCTATTTAATTTCTTTGAGCCTTATTTTTTATCTAAAAAATGAAATTAAGAAAAATAAATAATACCTCTAAAAATACTGTTCACACTAGGGTGCAATGTGAGTATTGGTGGTTACTAAATTCAACTCTGCCCTTCCTGGAAAATGTTAGTTTCATATGTTATACATATAACACCAGAGGTATTAGTTGGAATAGATGTTTACCTATGCAAGCAATTTTTGGAACGATAGAAAGATCAATGTCTCAAAATTTCAGGTATCCAAGGACCAGAAATTTCACTATTAGAGATGTTGTCCTCCAATTTGAAACCACCATTTCAAAAGATTTTTTAACAATATTTTATCTGATTTTCAAGACAAAACCAGTTCAGTATAGATTATTTAGAACATACATTCTCAATGAGAGTGCTATTGCTCCTAACTGGGTAAAAACAGTTTTACCTCCCTTGTTCTTAGAGGGAGGTAAGAAAATTTTAGATGTGACAATAGTTTGTGGCCCTCAAAAAGACTATAGTACAGCCCTGGCTGGTGAGGCTCAGTGAATTGAGTGCTGGTCTGCAAACCAAAAGGTCACTGGTTCAATTCTCAGTCAGAGCACATGTCTGGGTTGTGGCCTAGGTTCCACAGTTGGGGATGTGTGAGAAGAAACCGATCGATGTATCTCTCATATTTTGATGTTCTTCTCCCTCTCTGTCTCCCTCCCTTCCCCTCTCTCTCTCTCTCTGAAAAAAAAAAAAAAGGAAATAAATAAAATGTTTATTTAAAAAATACTACACTACACTAGAGTTTAAAATTTCATAAGGGAGGAAATTAGGAGAAACATATGCAAAAAAATCTCCTTAGAAAAATTAAACTGAAAAAGTTTAAGAAACACTGATTAAGAAATGTTAAAAAGTTGCTCTGCCTGGTGTGGCTCAGTTGGTTGGGCATTGTCCCGCAAATGAAAGGTCACAGATTCAGTTTTCAGTCAGGGCACAGACCTGGGTTGCAGGCTTGGCCCTGGGCTGGGGCATGTGCAACCAATCAATGTTTCTCTCACACATCAATGTTATTCTCTCTATTTCTCCCTCCCTTGACTTTTCTCTAAAAATAAATTTAAAAAGGAGACTTCCGGACAAGATGGAGGCGTAGGTGGAAACACTATGCCCCCTCCCACAACTAAATTTAAAGACAGCTAAGTTTTAGAAACAAAAACACAGCCAAAACAGTGAAAATTGAACTGTACAGAAATCCGACAACAATGAACCATTAGACCAGACAGGTAAGAGGGGCAGAGTCAGCGGCGGAGTTGAAGATCGTTCTGTCCCACCATCCCAGGAGTGGAGACAGAGGTGGTTGGTGGATCCCAGGTGTGGGGTGGCGATGGGAAGACCCAGCAAGGGCACAGGACGGCTGGCTGACTGTGGTCACACATTTGCGCACAGATAAACCAAGCGAAGGAGCGAATAGTGAGACAGATCGCTTCGGCTAGGGCCCCAGCGATGGGAATTAGAGCCTGAAAGCACCAACTGGAAAGACTATCTCAGGGTCAAGGGGCCAGGAGAGGCTCCCAGGCTCACAGAGAGTTGGTTGGAGAGACTCACTGGGTCCTGGAGAGTACATGGGCCCACACACCTGGGAACCAGCACCAGAGGGGCCCAATTTGTTTATGGGAAGCCGCAGAGGGGACAGAAATCTGAGAGAGAGAAGAGCAGAGCAAAGCACCATTTTTTTTCCCTCTCTGACCCCACCCGCACATACAGCGTCACAACCAGGGACTGGGTTACCCAGCCCTGGTGAACACCTAAAGCTCCGCCCCTCATACATAACAGGTGTGAACAGACCAAACATTATGACTCAAGAACAGCTCAAAGCCCCAGAGCCTATAATTCTAAGTGACCAAGAAATAGCCAACCTTTCAGATGCACAGTTCAAAATACTGGTGATCAGGATGCTCACAGAACTGGTTGATTTTAGCCACAAATTACAGGAACATATAAAGGCTAAACTAAGTGAAATGAAGGGAAATGCACAGGAAACCAACGGTGATGGAAAGGAAACTGGGACTCAAATCAAGGGAGTGGACCAGAAGGAAGGAAGAAATGACCAAACAGAAAAATGTGAAGTAACAAGAATTCAAAAAAATGAGGAGAAGCTTAGGAACCTCCAGGTTATCTTTAAACGTTCCAACATCCGAATTATAGGGGTACCAGAAGGGAAAGAGGAACAGCCACGAGTGGAAAACTTATTTGAACAAATAATAATGGAGAACTTCCCCAGTCTGGCAAAGGAAATAGACTTCCAGGAAATCCAGGAAGCTCAGAGAGTCCCAAAGAAGTTGGACCCAAGGAGGAACACACCAAGGCACATCATAATTACATTAGCCAAGATTAAAATGAAGGAGAGAATTCTAGAAGCAGCAAGAGATAAGGGGACAGTCACCTACAAAGGTGTGCCTATCAGACTGTCAGCAGATTTCTCAAAAGAGACCTTACAGGCAAGAAGGGGCTGGAAAGAAGTATTCCAAGTCATGAAATCCAAAGACCTACAGCCAAGATTGCTCTATCCAGCAAAGCTCTCATTTAGAATGGAAGGGCAGGTAAAGTGCTTCTCAGATAAGGTCAAGTTCAAGGCGTTCATCATCACCAAGCCCTTATTATATGAAATGTTAAAGGGACTTATCTAAGAAAAAGGAGATAAAAAGTATGAACAGTGAAAGGACAGCAAACTCACAGTTATTAACAACCACACCTAAAACAAAAGCAAACCAAGAGAACAGCTAGATCAGGAGTGGAAACATAGAAATGAAGATTACATGGAGGGTTAGCAACAGGGGAGTGGGAAGAGGAGAAGGGGGGAGAAGGTACAGAGAATAAGTAGCATAGGTGGTGGCTAGAAAATAGACAGGGGGGAGGGCAAGAATACTATGGGAAATACAAAATCTAAAGAACTTGTGACACATGGACATGAACAAAAGGGGGGGATGGTGGGGGAGGGGTGTGCAGGGTGGAGGAGAGTCAAGGGGGAATGGGACAACTGTAATGGCATAATCAATAAAATATATTGGAAAAAATAAAATAAATAAATTTAAATATTTTTAAAAAATATATTAAAAAGTTACAAAGAAAAATGTTAATCACTCATAATTATACCAATCTGAAAAAACAATTGTGAATGTTTAGGTATTTTTCTACACATATTTTTTTACATAATTGCAAGCACAATGCACATACAAATTTGAATATATATTTTTTGTAAGCCTTTCCTGCATCATTTAACATTCCCTAGTGAAATTTTTAAAGTCTGTAAAATATATTATCCTATTGACATACTATGTTTTACTCAAATATATCCTTATTACTGAATATTTAGGCCATTTCTAATTTTTTACTGTTATATACAACATTTCAACAAATGTATTTGGGTGCCAACCTTTCTTCTTCTTGTTAAACTTTTCTATTAAAAGGCATGAATATTTTAAAAGTCTCTTCTGTGTATCTATTGCCAAATTATTTCCCAGAATCCATATGACTTCCCCACAAAATTATGAGAATTCTCATTAGTCAAACTTTCTCTTGTAATAACTATTGTAGTTCTAAAATGTGTCCTGATTCAGGGGTGAGCAATGGTACCTCATTATTGCTTTCACTGCATTTCTTTAATTGTTAGTTAAGTTGAACTATTTCCTAATGAACATTCTATATATCAGTGAATTACCTATTTATACATTTTGTATATTTTTCTATTGAAACTTGGAATTTTTCTCACTGATATACAAAGTCTGTCCAGAAAGTTGCCAACCATGTAATATAAAAAATAGAGACATTTACTGAAGAAGGAATAAGATAAAAGAAACATTGTACATGAGACAATAACACCTTAGTCCCCTTCTGAGTAGGTACCTTGGGACCTCACACAATTTTCCCAACATCTCTTCCATTGTTCAAAACACTCTGCAAAATTGTTTGTTGGAATCACTATCATCTGCCCCATTGCATTTTTCTTGAATCTTATCAATGATCTGAAACCTCCTCCCTTTCAAAGGTGATTTTAGTTTTGGAAAAAGCCAGAACTTGCAGGGCACCAAATCTGGGCTGTAGGAGGGCTAGTCACCTGGGCGATTTGATGTTTTGCGAAAAAAACTCTGCATGAGATGTGGTACATGAGTGAGCATGTTGTCATGATGAAGCTGTCAATCACCAGTTGCCCATAGCTGCAGCCTTCTGAATCATCTGAATTGTTTCCATGGAGAGATGTTCAGGCTTAATGCAAAATTTGATGCAGATTTGTTGCGATACTCACTGAGTCATTTTGAATGCAACGGCCATGCAGTAGACATGCTCATTCCGCAGCATCTACCACCCCCACTGACTAGTACAGTGAAGTCATCATTGTTCATGCATGCGCCTTCCAGTCCACTCTCCTTGCCTGCCAGGTTACATTGATGTCTCGCAAACCATTCTGATCATATTAACAATGGTTGCACTTTTTCCAGACAGACCTCATATATAGCCTCTTTATAATTAAGGATTGTTATCCTATAGCTGTCATAGTCATTATGAAATTTCCTCCTTTCCTGTCATTTAATGGGCTATACTTTTGTTTTACTTGTAGAAACTCTCATCTTTTTCTTTCTCATTTCAGAGAAAATCTTTCCCTCATGTACAATTCAGATAACTACCCATGTACATTCATTCACTTGACTTTAAACAGAAAAAAACATAAAATGAGGTATTAATATTGATTAGTTGATAAAATTTGTGGGAACCTAACTCTATTTCCCCCAGGATCAATGATGCAGTATTGTCTAACTCAGTGTCTGTGGTAACTTCACAGAAAATTACTATAGATAGTGAGAAGAAACCATATTTCATTTCTACTTGTTCCTCATATACAATAAGGAACTTGAATCATGGGGAGATTTGACAAGAAGTTCATGAACATTGATGAAAGTTATAAGCCAGTATCTTTGGAGTCAAAGCTTTTTCTAGTGAAAGATAGAATGTAGATTTTTATAAAGCTATTCTATCCTCAAAGGAGAAAATGTACATACTTAGAAAAAGGGAAACACAGGAAACTGTTGCTTAATATGTAGAATACATACACACAACACAGACACAGTTCACTCATACATTTAACAACTGTTTCTTGAGCACCTACTTGTGTCGGTCACTGTACTAAGGGCTAGGGACACAAAAGAGAAAAGAGGCTTCTGCCCGCACTGAGCTCTCAGGGAGAAAACAGGCAATTGTCATTCAAAGTGGTGAGCACAGTAGTAAGAGAAGTATCAGGCATCAGAAATGGCAGTTCTATAAATTGTATGCCAATTCTGAAATCACAGCATCTCATAGCTCCTAAACACTGGCACTTAAGTAACAATAGATATGAGATTTTTAAAAAGATGTTATTTATTTATTTTTAGAGGGGGGGAGAGGGAGAAAAAGAGGGAGAGAAACATTGATGTGTGAGAGACATGGATATTGGTTGCCTCTTGTATGCCCCCCACTAGGGAGCTGGCCCACAACCCAGGCATGTGCCCTGACTGGGAATCAAACCAGCTACCTTTGGGTTCACAGGCTGGCACTCAGTCCACTGAGCCACACCAGCCAGGGTGAGATTTTCTTGTTTTAAAAATGATTTGAATGTACCCATCTCTGGCCCAACATAGGGAAAAAGAAATACAATTGTAGGAGGAGATGTAATCAATCACATTTTCTTTTGAAAAGAGTAGATTTGGTATTTCAAATTGTAACATAACACTAGAAGGAAAATATTGCTTGTAAAGAGCAATTGGCAAGTGATAGATAATATAGGCACTTTATGGCTTTCAGGGACCCCCTTTCTTTAAAAAAAGATATTCCTAGTAGAAGCATTGATTGAAATTTTATTAAATATCAAAGATGAATTTTTCAAAAGTGTCGAATCTATATCTTATACATTTTCTTTTCTTTTCTGGAACCGGCAGGCTTGACTTTGGTCACACCTTAGCACACGGGCAACGCCTGTGGTTCAGCGTGAACGGCAGCACAGGATGTGCTGTTCAGCACTGCTTCCTGCAGATGCCAGGTTTTAAATAGAACGCTCAGAAAAGGTTAGAAAAAATGGTGTCATGTCTGCTGCAACACAATCTTTTGACAGTGGTGATGAAGAAGCTACAGACTGTAGAGTAAACAGTGCAGTCCAAACTGTCGAGTTAGAGAGAGAGCTGCACCTTCCATCACATCAACAAATAGTGCAGGAGGCTTAGAAGCACAGGGCAAGCCAACGTGGGTTGCCAGTGGTGTGTTAGGTCTGTGGCATAGGAATCTCAGATACTCTTATGAGTGGTTTGGGCAACCGAGGATACTGAGAGCAACAGGGATGAGTACCACCTTAGTCTGTGACTTACTGGTTCAGTTTGTGGACAGTTGTGTTGCCCGGTAGATCCAGCAATTCCACATTAGCCATTTCAGCCTCTAATTGGGCATCTACAGTATTCCAGGCACTTTATTAGTCACTTCACATATACTTCGTTCTCAAACGGGTAAGGAAACTGAAGTTCAGAGCTAACCTGCCAAAGGTCGAATAGCTATAGTAAAATGCAGAGCCATAATTCATCCATTTGACTCCTGAAAAGCAGGGTAATTAACATTTGCCAGGTACCTTTGTACATTAGTCCATGTAAAACCTGTGAGGTAGCCACTGCTATGCCCACTTTACAGCTGAGTTCAAAGAAGCTAACTCATTCAAGGCCACACTAGAAGTTGTGCCGATGCATAGTCTAACTCAAGATTCCCAAGCACGTGTTCTTTCTACCGCATTGCTTTTCTTGAGTAGGAGTACAAATAAGCAAAAAACTAGCTCCGAGTTTACATCAGGAACTTGTTTAAAGAGAAAAATAAAAGCCAAGTGGGTTAAGGGACCATATAACAATATACATCTTTAGTGTACCAGAATACTTGGTACTTAGAGTACTCAAAAAGACATTAACTGATGTACATTATATTTTTAAGAAGGGAGGGACTTTATAATTCATTTCAGGATGCTCTTATTCCCAAAAACTTAAAATGAAAAAGCTCCAGTGTTTAAAGTACTAGCCCTTGATTACTTACAAATATCCAGTATCACATTCCCTGTAGGTTTGTAATGGCTGAGGTTTTCTTGTATTTTTGTTCAAAAAATTAAATTCTGCTTGTTCTAAGTTTTGACCAAATGTATGTTATAAATATAGAATTCATTTAGGTCAGCAGCTAAAGTGAATACATCAAAAAACACAACAAATGCAAAGGAACTCAATGTCATGTGAGTCAAATAAACCTCATGTATAACTCTATCTAGACAATGTAGTCTTACCTTGCTTTGTTGAAATATTTTTCTCCTTTGGAAAAGTATTACTCATATTTTTCAGCCCTCATCAGTCAGGGGTTAAAATAAAATTAAAGAAAAAAAAGCTTGTTCCTCTCCTGCCTCTGCCCCCACCTGCTCCGTGGAAATGGGCTAGAAGTCCTCAGATACGTCCAGTGGGCTGTCATCTGGCAGTTACCACTCTGTCCTTTTTCCTACTCCAACCCAGCTGCCCCTGGGCTGGCCTGCTGGAAGCACAGCCAACACTGTGTTTCCCTTCTGTTTATGTCAGTTGGTGTCTGCTTGAGGGCTGCTTGGGCTGATGTCTACACTGAGAGCATGATGTGAGATACGGAGAGGGCTGCCCCTTCCCGCCTTCCCCCTTCACTACTGATGCCCTGAATTCCTATATACCAATTCCTCTAGTTGTTATTTAAGTCTTTTATAGCAGTTCCTCACACTAGGACTCAGGCTTGGGTCTAGGCATGGGTCTGGTGGGGCGGGGCTGGAGGGGAATCTGAGGGACAGGCTCTGTGCTGCACTCAGACTCACCCTTCCCCTCTGACCCTGCCCCATTGTCCTTCAAGGAAAATGGTGTTCTTCCTCCCTTAGGAAGAGTTCTTTCCCAGGAAGAGCCTCCATTCCTCATGCAAATAGCCCTGTGGTGGAGCCTGCCTGCCGGTCAACCCTCCAGACAGGATTATATCAAAGGATTTCATTCAAGCTTGAAAAATAACTGCTCTGAAGACCATCTGAAAAGGACATAATCATAGGGAAAAGTGAGGATGTGGAGAAAGTTTAACCCAGTAAACAAACTGGTGTACAGCAAAAATGTCTGTGCAGAGAAAGATGCCTGGTGCAGATGCCTTATCTATCCTGGATCTCACCTGGCTGGTTTATGTTGATGAGATTTCATTTATGGACCTGGATAAACGACCTCAGTGAGAAAATAATCATCTAGCTGTGCCTTAGTGATAGCTTCTCTCACGTTTTAAGGAATTCAGTTTCTCAGCTGGTTCACAGAAAGCTGGACTCTACTGTAATCTGGGGCCTGATTACACATAGGGGTGGGTAGTTTAAGGGCTCTGCTCAAGGTCTTCATTAGCATAGAACAAAAAGGTTGCAGTCTCTTGGAATTTAAGAAATTATGCACTGTAAAATCATAGCACTGCACAGGGAAACTGGGACCTCATCTAATTTCTAATCCAGGACACAGTAGCCATCATACTATTTATATCCCAACATGTGTAAAAAAGAAAAGTGGAGAAAACCACATAAGTAATGAAAATGCATTTAAATCCATGGATGACTGTGACTCTCAGGTAACTAATCATAAGAAAAAGATGACAGCATGTTTGTAATTTAATAAAGAGAATTCAACTTTTTTTAAGTGGTAATCTCTACACAAATGACTGAAGGTGATTTTTATTTTCTATCCTCATTTGAATTTTCTTAGGTGTGAATGAGTTGCTCTTAATTTTTAGAAAATTGTGGTAAATATACATAGGATTTACAATTTTCATCATTGTTAAGAGCACAGTTCACTGACATCGAGGGCATTCACTGCTGAGTGACATCACCACCATCCATCTCCAAAATTTTTTTATTCTCCAAGCCTGAAATTCTGTGCCCATTAAATGATGATTCTTCCTGCTTTGCTCTCCTGTCTCTGAAAGCCACCATTCTATTTCTATCTCTATCAGTTTAACTATTTTTAAGTACCTCAGGTAAGTGGAATCATTTAGCAGTTGTCCTTTTATAACTAGCTTATTTCCCTTAGAATGGCTACTACCTCCCAGGTTCATTCATTTTGTAACATGTCAGAATTTCCTTCCTTTTTAAAGACTAAAGAACATGGCCCTGGCTGGTGTAGCTCAGTGGATTGAGCTCGGGCCTGTGAACGAGAGGATTGAAGTTCGATTCCCAGTCAGGGCACATGCCTGGGTTTCAGGCCAGTTCCCGGCAGGGGACACACGATACATTGTGTGTCCTCAGCAGAGGCAACCATACATTGATATTTCTCTCCCTCTCTCCTTCCCTTCCCCTCTAAAAAAGATAAAATATAAGACTAAAGAACATGGCACTGTGTATATATCACATTGTGTTCATCCATTCATCCACCAATGGATGTTTGAGTTGTTTCCTCCTTTGGCTCTTGTGAAGAGTGCTGCTCTGAACGTGGCTCTGCTTTCAATTCTTCTTGGTGTGCACCCAGAAGCGGAATTGCTTGGTCATAGACTTATCTATTCTTAACTTTCTGAGGAACCACCACACTGTTTTCCATAGTGATTAAACTATTTTACGTTTTCACCAGAAGTGCACAGTGTTCCAATTTTTCCACAGCTTTGTTAATACTTACTTTCTTTTTTCTGTATGGAAGCTATCCTAATGGGTATGAAGTGGCATCTTACTGTGCTTTCAATTTGTATCTTTTCATGTGCTTGTTGGCCATTTGCATATTTTCTTGGGAGGAATGTCTATTTAAGCCCTTTGCCCACTTTTTAGTCAGGTTGTTTTGTTGTTGCAGCTGCTGCTGAATGGGAGGCATTCTTTATATAGTCCGGATACATATGGTTTGCAAATATTTTCTCCTGTTCTATGATTTGTTTCTCATTCTGTCGATTGTGGTCTTTGATACACAGAAGTTTTAAATTTGGAGACAGTTCAATTTATCTATGTTTTCTTTTGTTGTCTCTGCTGTGGGTGTCATATCCAGGAAATCACTGCCAAATCCAGTGTCATGAAGTTTTTCCCTATATTGTCTTCTAAGCATTTTACCTATATTTTGCCATGCATAATGTGCAGATTTGTGCCAAAATTCTTGAGGGAAAAATAAAGGATGCACATTATACACGAGTTGTACCTGAAATACCTTGTATCTGTTCTTGTGTTTTATAATTATTTGTTACATAAGAATTTCTTATACCATAATATGTTTAAAAAATAAATGCTAAATTTCCTTTGTAATACAAAAACCAAGTATCTAAATATAAACAAATAAAAAATTGAACAAAAAAATTAAAGAAAAAGATTATTTTCCTGAAAATAATGAAGGTTTGGGCTAAAAATGTTGGTGTGTATTATACATGGCAAAATATGGTAGTGCTTACATTAAGGTTTTTGATTCATTTTGAGTTATTTTTGTATGTGGTACAATATAAGGGTTCGATTTTATTTTATTTTTTTGCATGTGGATATACTGTTTTCCAAACATCATTTGTTGAAAAGATTGTCCTTTCTCAACTGAATGGTCTTGGCATCCATATTGAAAAGCATTTGACCACATATGCTAGGATTTATCTGTGGACTTGATCATCCATTCCACTACCACTGGTCTATATGTCTGTATTTATGTTGGTACCACAGTGTTTTAATTACTGTAGCTTTGAAGTAAGTTTTGAAATTGGAGGTGTGAGACCACCAACTTTGTTCTTTTTCCAGATTGTTTTGGCTCTTTGAGGTCCCTTGAAATTCCATATGCATTTTTGGATGGATTTTTCTGACTTTGAAAAAAATACTATTGGGAGACTTCCAGCCAAGATGGAGGTATAGGTAGATACACTGTGCCTCCTCACACAACCAAAAGAAGGACAATAACAAATTTAAAAACAAAAATAACCAAACTGCCAGAAACTTAAACTGTATGGAAGTCTGACAACCAAGAAATTAAAGAAGAAACATTTATCCAGACAGGCAGCAGGGTTGGAGACAGGCAGCTGGGTGGAGAGGACTTGTGGCAAGGCAGCAGCAGCAGGCAAGGTGAGGTGGTGGCTAGAGGACCCGGTGGTCCCACACTCATGTGTGGATAAACCAGGAGGAACCACTGGGGAGTGAGACAGACCACACAACCCAGGGTTTCAGCTCGGGGAACTAGAGCCTCAAAACCTCTTACTGAAAACTCCTGTGGGGGTTGAGATGGCAGCAGGAGAAACTCCCAACCTCACAGGAGAGTTCACTGGAGAGACCCACAGGGTCCTAGAATGTACACAAACCCACCCACCCGGGAACCAGCANTGACAACCAAGAAGTTAAAGAAGAAACATTTATCCAGACAGGCAGCAGGGTTGGAGACAGGCAGCTGGGTGGAGAGGACTTGTGGCAAGGCAGCAGCAGCAGACAAGGTGAGGTGGTGGCTAGAGGACCCAGTGGTCCCACACTCATGTGTGGATAAACCAGGAGGAACCACTGGGGAGTGAGACAGACCACACAACCCAGGGTTTCAGCTCGGGGAACTAGAGCCTCAAAACCTCTTACTGAAAACTCCTGTGGGGGTTGAGATGGCAGCAGGAGAAACTCCCAACCTCACAGGAGAGTTCACTGGAGAGACCCACAGGGTCCTAGAATGTACACAAACCCACCCACCCGGGAACCAGCACCAGAAGGGCCTAATTTGCTTATGGGTAGCAGGGAAAGTGACTGAAATCCAGCAGAGAGTGGAGCAAATGCATTGTTCCCTCTTGGACCCCTCCCCTCCATACAGAGTCACAACACAGTGACATGGGTTGCCCTGCCCTGGTGAACACCTAAGGCCCCACCCCTTACTATGTAACAGGTGCACTGAGACAAAAAAAAAATGGCCTAAATAAAAGAACAGATTAAAGCTTCAGAAAAAATATAACAAAGTGACAAAGAAATAGCCAACCCATCAGATGCACAGTTCAAAGCACTGGTGATCAGGATGCTCCAGGAACACACTGGGTACTTCAACAGCACAAAAAAGACCCAGGCAGCAATGAAGGTTGCATTATGTGAAATAAAGAAAAATCTACAAGGAACCAACAGTGATGGGAAGGAAGCCAGGACTCAAATCAATGGTTTGGAGCAAAGAGAAGAAAGAAACATTTAACCAGAACAGAATGAAGAAACAAGAATTCCAAAAAATGAGGAGAGGCTTAGGAACCTCCAGGACATCTTTAAACATTCCAATATCTGAATCATAGGGGTGCCAAAAGAAGAAGAGGAAGACCAAGAAATTGAAAACTTATTTGAACAAATAATAAAGGAGAACTTCCCCAATCTGGCAAAGGAAAGAAACTTCCAGGAAGTCCAAAAAGCTCAGAGAGTCCCAAAGAGGTTGAATCCAAGGAGGAACACACCAGGGTACATCATAATTACTTTACCCAAGATTAAAGATAAGGAGAGAATCTTAAAAGCAGCAATCGAAAAGGAGAGAGATACCTACAAAGAAGTTCCCATTAGATCATTAGCTGATTTCTCAAAAGAAACCTTACAGGCAAGAAGGGGCTGGAAAAGGTATTCCAAGTCATGAAAAGCAAAGACCTACATTCAAGATTGCTCTATCCAGCAAAGCTTTCACCTAGAATGGAAGGGCAGGTAAAGTGCTTCCCAGATAAGGTCAAGTTAAAGGAGTTCATCATCACTAAGCCCTTATTATATGAAATGTTAAAGGGACTTATCTAAGAAAAAAGAAGCTGAAAAATATGGACAGTGAAAGGACAGCAAACTCACAGTTACTAACAATCACACCTAAAACAAAAGCAAACTAAGCAGACAGCTAGATCAGGAGTGGAACCATAGAAATGAAGATCACATGGAGGGTTAGCAACAGGGGAGTGGGAGGAGGAGAAGGGGGGAGAAGGTACAGAGAATAAGTAGCATAAACAGTAAGTACAAAATAGACAGACGGAGGATAAGAATAGCATGGGGAATGTAGAAACGAAAGGTCTTATTTACATGTACGACCCATCGACATAAACTAAAGTGGGTAAATGCGGTGAGAGGGGGCATGTAGGGTGGAGGGTAATAAAATAAAGGGAATGGGACAACTATAATAGCATAATCAATAAAATAAATTTTAAAAGTTAAAAAATTGCTATTTGGATTTTAAGGAATTTTACCTTTAAAAATTCGAGATCATGGTGATAATACAAGCAAGTTTTACATGAAAAATAGCATCCGCTTGTAATATTTTAATAACATTTCTTTTGGATGATTTTCAGTGTGATGTATTAGACAAGAATGATCTTTAGTGAACAAGTTGTATAGAGACTATTAGGCTACTATTTACCATATAGTTGTGGAGAGAAATTTCTCCAGAGAAACCAAAAGACACATTTATGGCTTTAATGGCCCTTTAAACTAACTACATCTAAATCTCCTCCTTATATGTTGTGTTACTAATCATGTTCACTTTGCTTT
Source organism: Sturnira hondurensis (assembly GCF_014824575.4). Classification (NCBI taxonomy): domain Eukaryota; kingdom Metazoa; phylum Chordata; class Mammalia; order Chiroptera; family Phyllostomidae; genus Sturnira; species Sturnira hondurensis. The sequence goes on from NW_028094767.1 coordinate 1,011,833, forward strand.
CTAAAATTCAGGAGAAAAAAATGGGTTTAATTTCTATAGTAATGGCTAATACCATAAAAATTACAGGGTTTTTTTTGTGTGATACATTTACAATTTCATGTTCACCTAACTTGGGTAAATAGTATAATCCAATTTGTAGGAGATTTAAAGATAGTCTATGTCCTGTTGCAACATTCTGGAATGTACTACTTTTCCTTATTCAGTTTACATATTTTCCTTTGGAATAAACTTAAGAAGAACAAAATGACTCCTGAATTGCAGACAAGAATTTCAGAGAGAGAGTAATTGTTTAGATCTTTTAAACAAGGCTAAGTAGTTAAGGTTGTTTTGAGATTTTCAGTGCCAGATTATACCTCTTGGACTTCACATCACTTATTTTAATTTTCTTTTTTACTGAATGCCTATCGGGTGGGTAGACACTCTTTCAGTGGACACTGTAGACATACTCTCCCCCACCCCATCTTCAAAGCAGCTCACAGCCTAATAAAGAAATAGACAAGTAAAATAATATATCGTTTTATTTAAAAATATATAGAACATTGAGTTAAATTCCCAGAATGGGAAAGCATTCACAGAATAGGCACGCATTGGTCTTCCTGGATCATCTTTTCTAGAATCCCTTGGCTCATTGCAGCAACAGGACCATATTTAGGTAGTTTACTAAATAATACAAAGAAGTGATAGTGTTTAAGAACTGTGACATTCTGGTTCTTCCATAAGCATAGAAGTAGATTCATTCTTTTCTTAAAATGCTTGCATCATTTGAAGTCAGCAGCTATTGGCAAAGAACTGCCTTGTGGTGTTCAGTGTCTGAGAGTAGGGCAGGGTTCTCAAACTTCCTGCCTGGATGTGCTCCCTCCAGCCCAGGTGAGTGAATCACCATAATGGGGCTCAGGGTAGCATTGTCTAAGAATCTGTCCTAAGCTATCTGCCTCAAGCAAATGTTTTTTAAATCTTGTGGGTTTTTTCCTAAACATGCAAGTGAATATTAAAATTGTATAATGTTAAGAAAATAGTTTTAAACTACCATCCACTCCAAGTCTTTAAGTACTCATAGGGCTTCAGGAAGATGTACCATGTTTACTTAACTCAAGGCTCCAAGTCTCATTTTGATTTTACCCTGTGGTCCCAGAGTTATACACATATCCATTTTAGAAATGTGGAAAATACTGTCATGTGTGTATAAGAACTAATCATTCTTTCCTGCTCATAGTGGGATTTTTCCCCCAAATTAAAAAATCTCAGAAGTTTAAAAAACAGTTAAAATTATCACCAGCCATAATCATGATTAATGCCATAATCATGGCATTTTATCTTTAAAGAAAGCTAAGTTTTGTATAATATATCACATAAACAAAAGGAAAGACAAAAATCACATGATCATATAGATGTGGAAAAAGCATTTGACAAAGTACAGCACAAATTTATGATAAAAACACTCAGCAAAGTGGGAGTAGATGGAGCATACCTCAAATAATAAAGGCCATATCTGAAAAACCTACAGCCAACATCATACTCAATGGGCAAAAACTAAAAGCTTTCCTACTAAGATCAGGAACAGGACAAGGATGTCCACTTTCACCACTTCTATTCAACATAGTATTGGAAGTCCTAGCCACAGCAATCAGACAAGAAAGAGAAACAAAAGGCATCCATATTGGAAAAGAGGAAGCAAAATAGTCATTGTTTGCTGATGATATGATAGTGTACAAAGAAAATCCTCTAGACTCCACCAAAAAACTACTCAATCTAATAAGTGAATTTGGCAAAGCAGCAGGATACAAAGTAAATGTTCCTTCAAGAAATTGAAGGCATTTGTTTACACTAACAATGAAATGTCAGAAACAAAAATCAGGAAAAAATCCCATTTGTAGTAGCAACACAAAAAATTAAGTACTCAGAAAAAAATGTAACTAAAGGGGTAAAAGACCTGTACTCAGAAAACTACATAAGACTGAAGAAAGAAATTAAGGAAGACACAAATAAATGGAAGCATATACTGTGTTCATGGATTGGAATAATTAACATCATCAAAATGTCTATACTACTCGAAGCAATTTATAGATTCAATGCAATCCTTATTAAAATACCAATGATATATTTCATAAATACAGAACAAACATTTCAAAAATTTGTATGGAATAATAAATGACCCTGAATAGCAGCAGAGATTTTGAGGGAGAAGAACAAAAAGGAGGGATCACAATACCTGTCATCAAACTATATTACAAAGCCACTGTAATCAAAATAGTGTGGTACTGGCATAAGAACAGACACATAGAACAGTGGAACATAATAGAAAGCCCAGAAATAAACCTATGTCTCTACAGTCAATTAATATTCAACAAAGGGGACTGCAACATAAAATGGAGAAAAAATAGCCTCTTCAACAAATGGTGTTGGGATATCTGGACAGCTACATGCAAAAAAATGAAACTCAACCATCACCTTATATCATACACCACAACAAACCAGCGACATTGAAATGAGGAACAAACTGACAGTAACCAGAGGGGGTAGGTAATGTTGTGGGGGGTGGGAAGAGGGAAATGTCATCAAGGAACATGAATAAAGGACCCATGAGCAAAGCCAAAAGGGGGTAGGACTGAGTGTGGGAGGTGGGTGTAGGTGGGGTGGGGGGAAAATGAAGACAACTGTACCTGAACAGTAAAAAAAATTAATAAGTAGAAAAGAAAAAAAAGCTGAGTTTTGGAAATACTGTGAATGAAACTCAGTTCCTAAGTATGTGAAGTCCTCTATGGCTGCCCTGCTAGATGCAGAGACATTTTGAAATATTCAGTCTTCTTTCCACTTGGTGTTTGCCCCAGAATGACCAACTCATCCTGTCACAGGTGGGCACAGGTAACAGGTTCTTGGTGATTATGAACAAAGAATTGATTTGAACACACAGAGTTTATAGCATAAAGAAAGAGAGCAGATTTATTAAGTGATAGTACACTCCACAGAATATGGGAGCAGGCCAACTCCAAGCAGAGACTGACCTCAGGGGCTGGAGGGATTCTGTTCTTTCTATTTATTTATTTATTTATTTAAATATATTTTATTGATTATGCCATTACAGTTGTTCTGTTCCCCCCTTCATTCCCCTCCACCCTGCACACCTCCTTCCCCACCATTCCCCCCCTTTAGTTCATGTCCATGTCGTAAGTTCTTTAGCTTCTACATTTAGGTGGATCCTTCCTGGCTAGTTTTGGTGGTCTTTTATTGCACATGTACAAGTACTTGTATTACTTTAAACCTACTGTGCATGTGGTCTCACATGATTTTCCTTGATTGGCCACTATAGAAGGGTGTTGCACAATGTTAATTTATTGTAATGCTGTTATAATGAAGTAGAGGTTGTGCAGCATCCTCTGTGCAGGGGCATTCACGAGTCACCATGATTCAGCTCTTTTCCAGAACGTAGGAACAACCAGCCTTAGAACAGGGTCTCTGTCCTGTATGGATGTTCTTTATCTTAGCCATGGGCACCTCTGGAGTCTCCTCCTTCCTGACTATCTCCTGCCTCAACCCCAGTTTGCCTGGGACTGTTTTGATCTTCAAAAATCTGCTCTATGAGATCCTGCTCTTCGTAGTCCCAGGCAAAATGGGGACAGCTAGTCACCCTTGTTTGCCCAGAACTGGCAGGCATTTCCAACAGTTTCCAGAGACCCTTCTGGGTTAGGTGACTTGCCTGAAGTGACCATGATTTCTTGGTGAAAAAGGATCAGTGGAACTGGTAAAACTGTGAGAACGTAAGAAGCTTTTGGAACAAGCAAGTCTCCAGGAATCAGACAACCCTGCTGAGAAGCTTGAGCTAACACAGCAAATGTTTTAAGTGCTTTTGGTGGTGAGTTGGTTTATCTGTCCTAAAGCAGTGGTTTCTAAGTGCAACTGTACTTTAGAATCACCTGCAGAGATAGTGGTCTACTCAGCAGCTCCCCAGGATCCTAGGACTTTAATCACTTGCTTTTGATAAGACTTTTGTGTAAAAAATAATAATGTTCAAGGACAGGAACTTTCTTACATTTGTAATTCTTTTATACAAAAATTAACAAGGTTTTCAAAATAGAGTTATAAAGTGGTTTTATCCCCAAAATGTAGAATCTTATTTACATAGATTGAATCATGTGTTTAAAGTAGTGTAAGTGTTTGTTGTGATTACATTGTCATCTTTATTAACCCATTGATTAAATAGGCACTGCAATATTAATGATCGATTTACCATATTAAACTATTTTAATTAGCAATAATTTATAGGGAACACTTTTCCCCCTACATTGTTATTATTATAGCAATCATAAAGCTTTTAGTAAGCTCATGGTGGATAGTGTGGTTCTAAATATACAATGCTCAGTGTTACATCACCATAGCATCTTCCTATGTAATTAGTGTCTATAGTTATTAAACTCTTGGATTGGCCAAAAAGTCCATATGTTTTTTTTCTGTAAGATAAAATACACATTTTTCATTTTCACAATAATGTTATTGATTTGCATATTTTGAGTATGCTGGCTGTCTTCTGTGTGTTGATTATTATTAATACTGTTGATTACTATCAATACTGTTGATTATTTTCAATTAACATCTCAGTCTGATCACTATCAAATTCAGCTGGTCTACCTGACCATGGAGCATCATCTAGCAAGGAATCTCCAGCATGAAACTGCAAATCAGTCAGGGGACCTTCTCTACACACTATACAAATCTCTTTCTTCCTTTTTTTTTTGCATTTCAGTGCATTTTTACATGTTTTGATATAGTAAAGCATAATAAAGCCAAAAATGTTGCATATTTTCTTCCACCTTCAATATTAAAATGGCTGCACAAAAAATTCACCAATTTTGATAAGGCTTTTTAAATGCACGCTGATATGACAGTTGCCACAATACAATCTAACAAAAGTGTTTTGAATGAAGTTAAATACAGCTAAGCACTACTAGAGCCATTTTACAGAAAAAACTAAACAATCTTTTTGGCCAATGAAATACAAATAAAATGTGTAGTGTATGTAGGATATTACCATATAGTTCAATCATAAGCAGGAAAGAAGTTCAGGAAAGAAGGATTAGGTGTTTCACATTCGCTGGAAAGAAAGAAGCTGTTTTCTTCAAATAAAATAAGATTTGGTCAAGAAAATAAATGCCAACAGTATTTACATATTTTTAAATTAAATGGCTTAAACTTTTAAACTGAAATAGCTACATATTTACAGCTTTAAAAGCTCATTATTTGCATTATCTCGCTAGAACTTTGCATGGTCCCTGTGACACAGAGGGGCTGGTGTCTCCACATTCTAGACAATGAAACTGAGTCAGGGAAAGTAAATAACTTTTGGAAAGAGGCTGTTCTGATTTAAAAATTCCTTTTTGAAAAAATGTCAAGGGCAAATTTTGAAATGTTTAGAATGTTAAACTATGTCAGTCTTAAACACTATAATTAGTTAGGGAAAAATATACCTTATAAATTTCCTTTTTCCTCATGCAGCAAAAAAGCATCTAATTATGGGGACCTAATAGAAACTAAATGGTTATTATTGACTTGGCACCTACTGTGTGCCAACTTCTGTACTAGTTATTTTATATATTGATATTGTATTTCATCCTAACAGTGATTGTATGAGAAAGTTATTAAAATCCTATTTTATAGACAATAAAATTATGTCAAAGCAGTGTTAGCAACTTGTACAAATCACACGGCACAGCTGAAACTGGAGACAAAAATCTGAGTTTCTCCAAAGCTGGACTCACTCTGTTATTCCATGCTCTGACTTTTATTTCCGTGTTAATTTAAATTTGTATTTGCCTGATAGCTTTATTTAATTTCCTCTATGCTCAGATCATGTGAGTTTAAGCTAATTAGCAGTATAATTTATGAACTCAAGATTATTTGATTTACTTTTGAGAGCCACTCTCTGATGACCTCAATCTACAAGTAGAGACAAACATATTTTGGGAGATGTCATTTGTGGAAATGCCATATGGAAATAGTTCTGCTGTGATTTCTTCAGCTGTCTAGTCAGAATGTGACTAATCAGAATAAATATTAGATGGAAAAACCTATGATCTTTACATCAGTCTGTTTTGAGTATGCTTACCAAGCTCAGTGGCTGTTATTTCTGTGGCTTCACTGCTATGTTTGAAATAATTAGAAAAAAAGTGAAGACAATGTCAGAAACAGAGTGTAGAATAATCACTGAGGCAATTTTGATTTACTTCCTTCTTGTGCTAAACCCCAGAGACACTTTTCATGGGCTTGTCTGAGACCAGAATGCAGGCAGTTTCTCAGTATCTGGTACCTCAAAAAGAGAGAGATGTTACATTATTTGGCTTTGTTTCATTCATATAAAATAGGAATGATGAAAGGTTTATTTTTTCTTTATAAGAATAACTTTGTCTCTCTTTATAAAGTTAATTACATGTTCACTGTAGAAAATTTAGAAAATGCATATAAGCAAAGGAGTTGGGGGGTGCGGGAAGGAGGAAGATTGGAAGGGGAAGAAAAAGAGAGAGAAGAGGTGGAGGAGGGGAAATTAAAAACAGCCCCAGTCTGAATACAATATTTTAATGCTTAACTTCTAAGCCATTTTCTTTTGGTTTTTCAATATTTTTCTAAATCACATAGGTATATATAAGCTTAAATTATAATTTTTCTGAAGATTTTGAGTTTTGTTTTCATTCTGTTCCTTTTTAAAACTTCTACTGTATCTGTTTCAGAGCGCAAGGAGCAGACAATGCGAAATATTTACATTTCATGATGAATCAGCATCTCAATTTATTATGCAAAAGACAGTACATTCTATGTCTGCCCTATAAGTCTTTGTGTTTCACGTGTTAAAATGTGAGCTTTAGGAAACAGCCTTTACTTCATCTGATTTTTAAAATTTTTTAAATTTTAAAATGAGTTGACATTGAATCTTATATTAGTTTCAGGTATACGGTATCGAGGTTAGACATTTTTGTAACTTATGAAGTGATCCCCTCAATCGGTCTAGCACCCACCTGGCACCACACATTGTTATTATATTATTGACTATATTTCCTACGCTATACTTTGCATCTCCATGACTATTTTGTAACTGGCAATTTCACGAACCCTTCACCTTTTCACCCAGTCCCTAAACTACTTCATCTGATTAAAAGATGGAAAGGAGACAGTAGTTTGTTACTGAGACTTCTAGGTCACCAATTTTCCATTGTCGCCTTTTTCACTTCCAAATGCAAATCCAAATTTTCCTTTCATTCTGTAAAATTGCAGCCCTGTGTTTCTTGGTTGTTGGTTTTTTTTTTTCTGTTTTTAAGACAACTTGTTTTTCTTTAACTTTGGCAAAAGCAAAAGGCTGGCCTCCGCCGGCGTGAGGAGTAAGGTGACAACACCTTTCTATGAACAGTAAAAGGAAATGCACTTGAAGGTGGGAAATATACTGAACTGGGGAGGTTTAGATGAGATAATGGCAAGGATCTGTATTCAGTGTGCTTACTAGGCCTCTTCACTGATTAGTGTGGAACAGTACTCTTCACTCTGGAATCACCTGAAGAGCTTTAACAAGTACTAATGCCTAGATCCTTCTCCTAAAGATTTGGATGTGATTGGTCTGGGATGGCCTGGACACTAGAATTTTTTAAAGTTCCCCTGATTCCAATGCAGTCAGGCTTGAGAACCATTATTTTAGAAGATACTACATATCTTTACCAATGTGGTAAACATAGGGAGCACTTTCTGCCTGAAGACCATTAACAATCAACATACCTTGCGTTCCTTCAGTACAGTATACAAATACGGAGGGCCACAGTATACAAATATGGAGTTATGCCTCCCCAAAGGTGCCTGGCAGAGGGGATGAATAGGGGCCAAGATACAGTCCATGCTTTGCTCACTAGGCATGCTGCACTGTGACCCCGGGTTTTATCTCCTGGCACCTTTCCTAACTTGTGTGAAGACACTGTACAGCCTAGTCTGACACTGCATCTGGGTTTGTGTCCTTTCACCCTACATGTAGACACATTGAACTATTTCTGACTTTAACTATCTCACTCATTCCAAACCACTAGGTTCTTCAAAATTAATATTTTCCATTTTTGTCTTGAAATGAGCACATTATATGTGGCAGAAACAACATGGGAAAATCTTCAAATTCCAGTCCATTGACGTTTCTGTAATAAAGTAGTCTTTAGCCGTCTGGAATTAGATTATTCTGAAGATTACGAATTAGCAATAAAAGTGAAAAACCTCAAGAAAGATCAACTTCATAATTGTGCTATTTTAGGACTAACTAGTTAGCTCTGATGTTTAGAATACCATGATATTAAGTCAGGTTTATAATTTCAAACCTGTAGGTAGCGTAACATAGGGAGAGACTCTAATCCATAGTCAAAGGCTGAACTCTTTTACCAACCAGTTTACTCTTTAGCGTAAGTTAAAATGAAGTCAGGATACTTCATAACCATAACCATTACTGGAAAAATGAATGTGTGACCAAATGGGGGTACATTTAGCAGATGTCAGCTTTGCTATAACTAGAAAGATTATCACTACTAACCAGTAGAAAGTACATCCAGATGGATTTGCATTATGTGATGGGGACCATAGCAGTATGATATAAAGCCTATAAGTATGTGGTTTCCTCAAGAGCTTCAATGAGACACTAAAAAACCAAAAGAACAACTCTGACACAACCATCCTGAGTCATCTGATTGGTAATCTGTATGTTACCAGGGTTAAATTTCACCATCAGTGTGAATATGGTCATTTAACCCTGTGACCAATGGGGTGACAGATGTCGCAGCCAGATCGCCCTCACATCCTGATATAGTCATTTAAAAAGCCCCGTCCAGCAGCATGTGAACAGCCAACCATGCCTTTCTGTGCAAAATAAATCACTTGATGGGAAACAGGAAATCACCAGAACAGGCTGTTTTTGTTAATGGCACATGCAGTTATAACTAGAATAGGGAGAGCAGGGTTTTATTGTAAACCACATTTGAATACTACACTGAGCGTAAATAGAAAACTTTAATTGTCATTGACCTTATCTGCACTGAAAGGGGGTAAATATCCCAGGAGCCGTCCAACTCCCTCTTATAATCATTGCTACTTAGAAAAAGCAGTTTTTATGTAGTTAATATTAGCACAAATCCTTTGCTGCCTGCCTGCTTCCTAGCAACCTGAAGCAGAGTGTCTGCTTGCCAATCTGCTTTTGGTAAAAAATAAGAACAGAAGACCCAGTGAATTTGACAATCGCCCTGAAGAGGTAGGGGACGTATTCAGGAAGCTCCGTGCTGATTTCGTGAGCCCGCCATGTGATTTATGTTGCCAACCATCTGACCTTGCTGCACTTTCTACCACAGGCCAGGGAAGATGTGATCCACATGCTGAAGACGGAGAAAACCAAGCCTGAGGTTCTGGAGGCTCATTACGGGTCAGCGGAGCCAGAGAAAGTGCTGCGGGTCCTGCACCGAGACGCCATCCTAGCCCAGGAGAAATCCATAGGAGACGATGTCTATGAGAAACCAATTTCAGAGGTAAAGACACCACACCAACAGCTCCCTCAGAAGGGAGCCTCAGGCTGACACATTCTTCCATTTTACATGCTTTAATATTTTTTCAAAGGCAACATTTTTATGATACACTACTATAGAATTAAACTGTGATTAAATTTCATGAATTATTATGGATATAATTCAATAATAAGAATTTTGAAGCATTTCTTTGAATACATTTAAAGTTGGAAATACATTTCTCATATGATTATGATAGTTGCCTGCTCTTGCAGTCTGTTTTTTTTTTAATTTCTCTAAGAGATTGTGAATGCAAAATTTGAAGGGCTTATTGGCTTTAATGTAGCATTGAGTTGTCAGGATTATGATCAAATTGGTGACCTAAAATTACATTTATTTCATTATTGATACTTATGATTCTAAAGCCACTGTGCTTTGGTATCTTATCAGCTCTGTGGTAATTACAATGACCTCATTCGAGTGGCTGAAATACAGTGGTGGGGGCAACATCCCAATGGAACGCTTAAAGCAATTCTTTAAGATGAAGTGAAATCTAATATGGCTATAATTTAATAATTTTGATATGAGATTACATTAGGAACTATTGACTATTGTTATTAAGTACCCATGATGTTGTATGTTAAAAATACTCTCACAATGTAATAGAAATTTGATGCTGAATTAGGGAACCAGTTGATGGATTGAACCATATTGACTCTTTAGATTTCATGTGCAAAAATCATAGATGTGAAATTAGTGTCATAAATGAAAAAGAACACATAAATGTAAAGTCCAAACCAATTTATTATAATTTAACTTTTAGTCAAGTCTTTGCACAGCTCAGCTTGACATATCTCAGACAAGATCTGGTTTACACAGTAATCACAGCAGATTAATTATCTTATAATATCCTATTTTCTGCAACTAGGATAAACTGAAACTTTGTTCTCATCTTTTCCCAAAATGCTAAGAGATGATTTTGTGGCAGGATGCAGTCAACAGGCTGAATCTAGTTTCATGTTTGAAATCCATGGTTACCAGCTGTGTGTGGCTTTGGTCATGTGGCTTCAGCTCTTTAGGTCTCAATTTCCTTATCTGTCAGGTGGAGAAACAACAGTGCACACATTATAGAATTGTTGTGAGGATTAAATGAAGCAATGCTGGTAAAACTCTAAACATTGAGTCTGATACATTTTAGGTACTCAACAAATATTAGTCATTGGTATTTGCTTTCATCTAAGGTTGGTAATTGCTCATATCCTTAATTAGTTCCAAACTTGGAGGGCTTTGAGGAGTGAAAGACATATAGAAGTCAAATTATCAGTTCTTCATTATTATTATAATCACCTGAATTGGGGAAACTCAGTTTGGATAAATGGTATCTTTTGAGCTTCCTAAATCTTTTCTCCCAAGCTAGAGTTCAGAATGACCCTCAAAGGAACAGTAGGTCTGCAAAGCACATGCATTTACCAGAGTCACTGCCTCTAGGGCACTGAGTTTTATGGACAGTACACACAGAAAGGAGTTTCTGACCTACCTTCAGAAAGTGGACCTAACCCAAATACTACTGCCTTGTGGATGGAAGAGCAGAACAGAAAACACCCACCCTGTGGGTTGTCCTTTTGGAATTGGCTAAGCTGGGCATGATTTCTTGGTTTCTCTCTCTAAACAATCTGGAGTTTATTCTGCCCTTGGGGAAGAGTGAGTGGGGAGGTGGAGAAAAGGACAGGAGCTACCATTCCCAATGCTGCCAGAATGGTGAAGTCCTATTTTTGTGAGAGAAACACAGTGCTGGAAAAACAAAAGTTTATGTCTCACCATTTACAGATTCTTGGTCTCTGAAGCCTTCTGGGCTTAAAAATCAAGTTCATGTTATCCAGGAGCAAGAGTCCTGCTTTCAAATTCATGGGCCAACCCCACAATAAATGACTGTTCCATTAGCGTCCTGAGACCCTGAACAGATAGTCTAGCTCTTGTTCCTAGAATCCATACTATATCTCAAGTTAAAAACTTGCTGCCCATTCAAATATCCATACCAAATTAGTCCCAGCTAGGCTACTCAATAGCACTACTAGAGGTTAAGCAGTGAAGCCAATATGGTGGACACCCCCCCCCTCCCGACCCCGACCCTTACCAAATATCTGGAGAGAAATTAAGCTTCAAATACTAAATCCTCTTGAGATTTTGGGGTGTCAAAATTCATAATTCAAAATTCCAAACAAATTAAGGTTTCAGTGTTTTTCCTTTCCAAATTCTTTTTTAAAGCATTTTTTAAAATTAATTATTGTTTAAGTACAGTTTTCTCTCTTTTACTCCCATTCCAGCCCACTCACCTCACCCCCCAGTGTTCCCTACCTTCCTCCCATTTCCACCCCCCTTAGTTTTTGTCCATGTGTCCTTTATACTTGTTCCTGTGGATCCTTCCCCTTTCCCCCTGAAATTCTCTCTCCTCTCCCCTCTGGTCCTTGTCAGCCTGTTCTGTATTTCAGTGTCTTTGGTTATATTTTGCTTGCTTGTTTGTTTTATTGTTTAGGTTCCTGTTAAAGGTGAGACCATATGGTATTTGTCTTTTACCATCTGGCTTATTTCACTCAGCAAATGCTTTCCAGTTCCATCCATGCTATTGCAAAGGGTAGGAGCTCCTTCTTTCTTTCTGCTGCATAGAATTCCATTGTGTAAATGTACCGTAGTTTTTGGATTCATTCATTTACAGATGGGCATCTAGGTTGCTTCCAACTCTTGGCTATTGTAAATTGTGCTGCAATGAACATTGGGGTGCATAGGTTCTTTTGGACTGTTTCGCGGTTCTTAGGATATACTCCTAACAGTGGAATTGCTGGGTCAAAAGGTATATTCAAAGTTTTAGTTTTCTTAGAAAACTGTTTTCCATAGTGGTTGTACCAGTCTGCAATCCTACCAAGAGTGAACTAAGGGTCCCCTTTTCCCTATAACCTCTCCAACATTTGTTGTTTGTTGCTTTGTTTATGATGGCCATTCTGACTGATGTAAAGTGGTATCTCATTGTGGTTTTAATTTGCATCAAATTCTTATTCTAATTAACCTTAGCAGAAGAAGAAGGATCCTAGTCATAAACACATTTAGATGTGAATTAATACATACCAAAGTGCCTCTAGTGCCTCTAGTCTACTTTTTTTTTTCAGAGCCAAAGAATGATTGGACCCATGCAATTATCACAGTACCAACCTCACATTCATAAATTTTAAAAGTTCGAGAAAGTCCCCAGCTCTAAGATCAGTTTCTGTCAAGCAAAATTATATTCCTTGACCCTAGAACTTAGTGCAATGCAGATCCACATTACCCTCCCAAGACCAAAGCAGAGACGTGGGGGATGTCTAAGTGGAAGAGGGCAGATGCAAAAAATCTTCAGCTACAGTAAAATTCCAGTCAGTCTGGGCAGTTGTCCACATCATACAGAGACTGTTACCATCAAGATGTTAGTAATTACGGGGTATGGCAAACCCTATGTTGGGCGGAGGAATCTCTTTGCATATACAGTACTATCCTTGCCCTCAGTGAGTGGCATTTGAAATATATCTTTTTGTAAAGTTTAGGAATTTGCAGTGGTGACATTCTCTATGCCCAAGTCTTATTTTTAGGTGCTCCAATTTTCCACCTGTATATTTAACACCCGTTTAATTTTTTTCTTTTCTAGCCCCTATGCCCAGGCCTAAGAAACCCATCTCTTACCATTGGTTTTCCTTATTGCCTCCTTATTTCAGCTGGAGAATTACCCCTCCCCCAGGTGTCGCTTCTGCAGCTTGAGCACCTTGGGATCCAGTGAGAATCATACGTTACCTGTTACCCAGGTGTTACTATTCTCAGAACTTAGTCTTCCCTCACGTTTGAACTTTCTGTTCCTTGAGTAACCTGTCCTACTGAAGGCAACAAAAATATTTCTTTTGTCACAATTTTTTCTGTAGTAAGAAGGCTCAGCTGAGGTTTCTTTTTTTTTAAATTTTGACCAGTTTGTTCAAGTGGTCCCCTTCCTGCTCTATTCTTATTTTGTGGATCTTAAAGTGTTTTAATTAGTTTGCTTCGGCTTCCCCTATGCTTTCAGACCTGGACATTCATTTTCCTAACGCTGCCTTTCATATTCTATACTGTATGGTCCCTCTCAGTGAGAGAAGTAGCAGCAAGGAGTTAGGAGTCTGCCAAGAGGATCCTTCATTCAGTACAAATCTTATCCACTTCTATGTCCTTGAGTTGGATAGTCTTCACTGAGGAGCACTTTCCCATCACACCACATCTGTTGTGGTGCCAGTGTCTGCTGCTGTCCTGCCTGAATCCCCTTTTATTTGTCTTGTCTTTTCTTAACTCTACATTTCCAAGTTTCTTGAGCATGTTCACTTGGGGCCCAGGCAAATAGTTGACACCTTGAAAGTCACCAAATAATACTTCAAATATCCTACCTTGATCTTCTCAGATTTTAATGTTTAAACATTTTATGCAACCAGTTTGGATGCCTACTGCAGTCTTTAAACATTTCTGGGGTCCCCATACCCTCTTTGTGGGGGGAGTCACACTGCTCTGTTTTCTTGGCTCTCCTGTTTCTGCCTCCTCTGATCACACATCTTGATTCAGCAGTCACTAAATTAGCTCACCCTTCATGGCTCTGTCTTTAAGAGCACTTAGATTCATTTCCCTTTTGTATAAATCTAATTTGGTCTTTAAGACCTCATGTTTCCTCCTAGAAAGATTTCTTTCTTTCTAAATTCCTTAAGATTTCTCCAGTTAGCCTTCTGCTGGTAACAGAGCTAAAACCATTTTCTGAACTATGACCCTTTTGTCTAAAACATACTGAAGTTTTTCCCCATCTAAAATCATTGTGCTTCTTCCCCACCGCACCCTTTCCTTAGTCAAGTTGGGCCTTTGGCATTATGATGATCCATTCAATTTTACTTCCAACTCTGTCCCAGTGGCAGCTATGTTTCCAAAGTAATAGGTGCCCATTTCTCCTTTACCTCTCATTAGTAAAAGCTACCATTCCTTTACACTTGAGCCACAGCTTGGATCCTGAAAACCAGAAGCCATAGATACAGTATACATGAATGAAGAATCTACAGAGTCCATAGCTATGGGAGGTGGTCTTCTGAGTCTCTGGGCAAACCACATAGATGCAAGGGACTAGCCCACCTCAGTTCTGTCCTGGGAACTCAGTGCAGTTACAAACGAAGTAATAAGAAGCAGGATCTGACACACCAATCACTGCTACATGTGTTGGTTCTTACATCCAGAGTTTAAAATTGAAAGCTAGATCCTCATGCAGTAGCTTTTATGTTTCATAGCTGAAGAGAAATGGGTCTGTAGTTCTGCATGAAAAATGCAGAGCACACACTAATGTCTCGGCATCCTTCCCATAGGCTAGAGACTAACAGCTTTGTTAGAGACAAAGCTGAGCTAGTGTAGGTGAGGTAAAAATTACCCACAGAAATGCCAGCAACTACCCCAGTAGCCTAGCCCCAGGGCTGTAGCTGATTCAAGGCCCACATGGATAGAACATACTAAGGCCAAGACCGGCCTTTTGTCCAGGCAGCCCCAGGACACCAAATATCAGTATGTGCTGTTTTTCTCTAGATGTCCTGTGCAATGTCTATCTATATGGGTATCTCATTCAACCATCCAATTAATAACGCTCCCATCTGACCCACCCCCTCCAGAGTTCCTTGAATAGATTGAGAGATAACTGTAAAAGTCTGACAGACGACTTAAAATATTTAGCTTTATTATTAGTATAAATAAATAAATGACCTCACCAAGCTTTTTATAATCCCCCTCTAGACTTTGGAGAAACCACTTGAGAGAGAGTTTGGGCCAACAGAACACAATGTATCATCTTGTGACAGGCAGAGTCAAAAATAAGAAATGAAAAGGTTCAGCTGCTCATTTCCAGTTCCCTATTCCAAACACAACCTTCAAATAAGTCACCCCTCCCTCCTCCGTGAGGAGTGGAAAGGGTATGAAGAAGCGCACAGAGCTATTCTTTCAAATACTTTCAAAAGCGTGGAGAGTCCTATGTTGTCATAAAGGATGGAAAGAGGTAACGAGTTGCTCCTTCCACATTTCTGACAATGATGATGAGGAGGATGTTTCAACAACGCTTGGAAAATTCTAGAAAATATGGCAAAAAACCACATTTGTAGAAGAATGAGAAAGTCCTGGGGAGAATATGTTGTAATATGAAGCTATGAGAAAGTCTCTTCTATAGACTGTCCCTTTAAGATGACAGAAATTTACCAGACCCACAAAGGTACAATTTGCCAATCCCTGGTGATCTCAAAAATTATCAGCTACTAGTTAACCAGGCCGTTGTTACCAGTCCATCTGCTCACTTGCTTTTAGGACATCTAGGCAGAAGACACTGAGTGATATGGGGACAGTATGTCTTTTATTTTGGGCCCCAGAAATTATTCATTCACAATAAAAATACGCAACTGTAGAGCAAAACTTGGATCCTTCCAATGACCGACAGGCAGACATGGAAGACCCAGCCAGAACAGCTCTGATGCTGATGCCCCATGGAGCTGCCCTGGTGGGTTTTAGGGACTTGATTGTGGGATTGAGAATGAGTTTTAAATACATCCGATTCAACGTATTCGGAGAGCAGTGGTTCTCCACGGGGGGACGTCAGCCATTCTCCCCGCTCGGGTACGTTGGGCAATGTCTGGGAACAGTTTTGTCCCAACTGGGGGTGATACTGCTGACACCTTGGGGGCAGAGGCCCGGGAGGCTGCTAAACATTCTCTAACGTATAGGACAGCCCCCACCCCCAAATAAAGAATTATTTGGCCTAAAATGTCAGTAGTGCTGAAGTTGAGAAACCTTGTACTAGAATTTGAAGAGGACAGTAGGATAGGGACCTATCAATTTTGTAATATTTGATCCAATTTAATAAGCATTTACTGAACTCTTACTTTGTTCCAGGCACTTTGCTAGGCACTAGGGACTAAAAAGATGATTAGGGCGTGACCTCTTAAAGATCTCATTGCCTGGCCAGAGAAATAGGCACAAAGCCCTGTAACAACATTTGCTAAGGTCTCTTGTAGTCTGAGATTTGGGCTCTCCACAAGTTCTGAAATCCTCCCTGCGTTTATCATCTCTTGAAAAAAACAGGATAGACTTCTGCCAAGATGGAGGCATAGGTGGAAACACTGTGCCTTCTCCCACAACCAAGTTTGAATACAACAAAGGTTTGGAGAACAAAGACACAGCCAAAGACCAGAAAATTGAATTATACGGAAGTCCGACAACAATGAACTGTTCAACCGGGACGGTAAGAGGGGCGGAGCCAGCAGCAGAGCAGGGTCTGGCAGGAAAGATTCCCCCGACCTAGGCGCGCAGGCAGCCTGGACCCAGTCAGGGTGTGGGGCAGACTGACCGAGGTTGCACATTCGCGCACAGTGAGACGGACCACGCAGGCCCCAGCGGGTGAACCCAGTGGTGGAGGGCTGACTGCAGTGGCACACTCGCGTGCAGTGGAACGAAACTTGAGGGCCCCGGTGACGGTGGCAGCTGCAGCACCTGTGGGGGCCGAGGCGGGAGGCGGCAGACGGGATGCCATTGCTCCTCTTTGACCCCGCCCCCATGTACAGCCTCACAACCCGGCGACTGAGTTACCCTGCTCTGGTGAACACCTAGGGTTCCGATCCTGATACATAACAGGCAAGAACAGTTCAAAAGATGGCTCAAGAAGAACTCAAAGCCCCAGAGCCCATAACTCTAAGCAACCAAGAGATTGCCAGCATCTCAGATGCACAGTTCAAAACACTGATCATCAGGATGCTCACAGAACTGGTAGATTATAGTCACAAATTAGAGGAACATATGAAGGCTAAACTAATTGAAATGAAGGGAGATGTCCGGGAAACCAATAGAGATGGAAAGGAAACTGGGACTCAAATCAATGGAATGGACCAGAAGGAAGAACGAAACATCCAACCAGAAAGGAATGAAGAAATGAGAATTCAAAAAATGAGGAGAGGCTTAGGAACTTCCAGGACATCTTTAGATGTTCCAACATCCGGATTATAGGGGTACCAGAAGGGGGAAAGAAACAGCCACGAGTGGGAAACTTATTTGAACAAATAATAAAGGAGAACTTCCCCAGTCTGGCAAAGGAAATAGACTTCCAGGAAATCCAGGAAGCTAAGAGAGTGCCAAAGAAGTTGGACCCAAGAAGGAACACACAAAGGCACATCATAATTACATTAGCCAAGATTAAAATGAAGGAGAGAATCCTAGAAGCAGCAAGAGAAAAGGGGACAGTCACCTACAAAGGAGTTCCCATCAGACTGTCAGCGGATTTCTCAAAAGAGACCTTACAGGCAAGAAGGGGCTGGAAAGAAGTATTCCAAGTCATGAAATCCAAAGACCTACAGCCAAGATTGCTCTATCCAGCAAAGCTTTCATTTAGAATGGAAGGACAGATAAAGTGCTTCTCAGATAAGGTCAAGTTCAAGGAGTTCATCATCACCAAGCCCTTATTATATGAAATGCTAAAGGGACTTATCTAAGAAAAAGAAGATGAAAAATATGAACAGTGAAAGAACAGCAAACTCACAGTTATTAACAACCACACCTAAAACAAAAGCAAACCAAGAGGACAGCTAGATCAGGAGTGGAACCATAGAAATGAAGAACACATGGAGGGTTAGCAACAGGGGAGTGGGAGGA
>NW_028094767.1:1030279-1361970 GCF_014824575.4 Sturnira hondurensis
ATATTTTTCATCTTCTTTTTCTTAGATAAGTCCCTTTAGCATTTCATATAATAAGGGCTTGGTGATGATGAACTCCTTGAACTTGACCTTATCTGAGAAGCACTTTATCTGTCCTTCCATTCTAAATGAAAGCTTTGCTGGATAGAGCAATCTTGGCTGTAGGTCTTTGGATTTCATGACTTGGAATACTTCTTTCCAGCCCCTTCTTGCCTGTAAGGTCTCTTTTGAGAAATCCGCTGACAGTCTGATGGGAACTCCTTTGTAGGTGACTGTCCCCTTTTCTCTTGCTGCTTCTAGGATTCTCTCCTTCATTTTAATCTTGGCTAATGTAATTATGATGTGCCTTTGTGTGTTCCTTCTTGGGTCCAACTTCTTTGGCACTCTCTTAGCTTCCTGGATTTCCTGGAAGTCTATTTCCTTTGCCAGACTGGGGAAGTTCTCCTTTATTATTTGTTCAAATAAGTTTCCCACTCGTGGCTGTTTCTTTCCCCCTTCTGGTACCCCTATAATCCGGATGTTGGAACATCTAAAGATGTCCTGGAAGTTCCTAAGCCTCTCCTCATTTTTTTGAATTCTTGTAACTTTACTTTTTCCTATTTGGTCATTTCTTTCTTCCTTCTGGTCCACCCCCTTAATTTGAGTCCCAGTTTCCTTTCCATCACTATTGGTTTCCTGTCGATTTCCCTTCATTTCAATTAGTTTAGCCTTTATATGTTCCTCTAATTTGTGGCTATAATCAACCAGTTCTGTGAGCATCCTGATCACCAGTATCTTGAATTGTGCATCTGAGAGTTTTGCTATTTCCTGGTCACTTAGAATTATGGGCTCTGGGGCTTTGAGTTCTTCTTGAGGCATATTTTGGATTGTTCGTGCCTGTTACGTATGAGGAGCAGAGCCCAGGGCCGGGCAACCCAGTCGCTGGGTTGTGACGCTGTATGGGGGGGCGGGGCCAAAGGAAGGCAATGGCGAGCACCCTTTGCTTCCTCCCGCCGCCACCACCGGCCGCGCGATTAGTCCCACTCCTCGCAAATGTGTGACCTCGGTCAGTCTCTGCTGGGTTCGTTGCTGGGGGCTGTGCAGTCTGTCTCACTTCTCACTTCCGCAGTCCCAAGCCCTCACTGGGTCCGCCAGCGCTACCCCAGATGCCTGGGCGCCTGGGGTTGGGGGTGGGGGTGGGGAGGCCCTTCCTGCCTGACCCTGCTCCGCTGCTTGCTCCGCCCCTTTTACCCCTCTGGTAGAACGGTTCATTGTAGTTGGACTTCTGTATAGTTCAATTTTCTGTTCTTTGGCTGCATCTTTGTTCTCCAAACCTTTGTGTATTCAAACTTGGTTGTGGGAGAAGGCACAGTGTTTTCCACCTACGCCTCCATCTTGGCGGAAGTTCCTCAGGGGAGATGTTTGATGTGTGTACATGCCAAGCTCTTATGTGTCCCGAGATCAGGGGGGATGTTAACTTCTTTCTGTCTGACTAGAGGGTTTTGTGTCACCTCATGGAACAATGACAGGCTTTGTTTTCCTGCAAGTTCAGGAACCACACCTGTGTTCACAGCACAAGGGCCAGAGCCCAGAGGTTACTGCAGCCTTATCATTGACTGGTTTGTAAAGCCAAATGACCTAGAGAATATGACAGAATGGGGAAAATGGCTGAGAATACCCTTTCAGGCAATAAATTACTAGACCAATGCAAACAAATTATTTAAAGTCATATACAAATAAAGTGAAATATTAAACTCTTTCCCATGTTTGCTTACTCAGCTGGACAGACTTGAGGAGAAACAGAGGGAAACCTACCGGCGCATGCTAGAGCAACTCTTGCTGGCAGAGAAGTGTCACAGGCGCACTGTGGACGAGTTGGAAAACGAGAAGCATAAGCACACTGACTACATGAACAAGAGCGACGACTTCACCAACCTGCTGGAGCAGGAGCGGGAGAGGTAATGTGCACACGTGCCCCCAGGCACATCAGGGCGCACATCAGGGCAGTCCTCATCTCTGTCCCCACTGTCAGGCACCAGACTTTGTTCTAGTGACATCACAGATAGGTGCCCAGGCTGGTTCCGATTTCTGAATGGCTTCTGACCACAGAGAGCTAGATGGACTTTTATCTGGAACTATTAAAGTGAATATATTTGAGGTTGCATATAAGTGGACTCTACATTTCCACTAGGATTTTGTAAGCTATAAACTTTATAGTTGGAACCCAACACAGGAAGATTATATTTGAACTTGAATCATGAAACACCCACATTTGAAAGGCCTCTCTACTAATTAAAATAATCTACTTGTTCCCTTTGGGATTGAAATGCACTTATTCAGGAAGGCAAATTTTCAAACTTAACAATTTAAAGTGAATCCTATTCATTCTTAATACCAGTACAGAAACTCTGAATATTCAGGTGTATATAAATTACTTAATGTACTAGAACTATGTGCTTAACTTTTTAAGGGTTAAGAACTCTTAAAACAATGTACAAAAATATCAAAACAGAAGAAAACAAAAACTCAGCATGTTGCGCCTTGCTTATATATCCTTGTAAGCAGTTTTTCTCAGATTAAGGATTGCCATATTTGAAGCTGACTCCAAATTGACAAGGTCTATGCTCCCCAGTATTTTTATCATCTTCTTTTTAGTTTATTCTGTCCTTCTTCGTCCCTTAGCTGAATAATTATGTCTGTGAATTTCACAATCTTTGAAACCAATGACTTGAATGCTGATGCTCTGCGTTACCAAGCGTGTCTGCTTCAGTGCATAGGACTTGCAAGTGAAGGGCCACTCAGGGGATCAAAGGGCAGATAAAGAGCTTCCCAGACAAGAAAAAGCCAAAGGAGTTCATCACCACCAGACTGGTATTATATGAAATGTTAAAAGGTCTTCTTTAAGAAGACAAAAAAAGCCCAGAAATATGAACAATGAAATGGCACTCAATACATCTCTAGCAAAAATTGAATATAAAAAAACAAAATAAAGAAACAGAACAGAAACAGACTCACAGATACAGAGAACATTTTCTCAGTTGGCAGATCGGAGGGGGGTTGGGAAGATGGGTGAAGGGATGAAGAAGTACAAATTGGTTGTTGCAGAACAGTCTATGGAGATGTCGAGTGCAGCATAGGGAATACAGTCAGTAATATCAGACCAGTGCAAGATCTATCAGGATGACCACTTAGTAAGTTGCGTATGTAATGTCTAATCACTGCGGTGTACACCTGAAAGTAATGCAATCATGCATGCCAACTATAGTTGAAAAATAAAAATGTTTTTTAAAAAAAGCCACTCAGAAACAGCTTTACCAATCCCAGCTTTATTATCTAGTTACCAAAAAGAGATCTGGTTTTCCCAGAATAGTTTACTTACCAGAAAAAGCTATCCCAATAAGAGAGGAAATAAAAACAAAACAGAGTGAATTTGTGTTAAATTAAAAAAAAACTGTTGGTACTATTTATTTATTATTGGACTTGGCACATTCCTTGGGGAGGCAAAAATGGAAAGGAGAATGATGGATGTACAACATCCTCAATTTATGGTTTCTTTCCGCCTGTCTCCTGCTTCCGTCAGCTCAGGCTTATCAGCTTCATGTTTGAACAAATCGTTGGTCTAAATTGAGATTTTGGTAACCAAACAGTGAGAATAAATGCCACCTCCTCAATCTCTGAACTTTGTAGCCTAAAGCACGGATGTTGTAAATGAGTTTCTAAGGACAGTGTAAGTTACAGGCACTGGCAACAGATCCCTGTGCTGGAAATGTGGTCGGGTAAAAGGGTCACAACTTGTTTGATACGGGCTTTTTAAAAGCTCTGAGATCAACTAACTTTTAAAAACACCTGTGTGGATTAATTATTTTCTGATCACTCTGTAAATTATTTCATTAACCAGATATATCTGTTTTCTCCAATTTCACACCCAACGTAAATGCCTGAAGAGGCACAAGTTCACTTACAGAGTTGTGGTTTTCAGTGAAATCTGCGGAGCAGCTGAACTTACCCAGGCTCTCTTTTTGTTTTCCTGATTTTTGTGTTCTCTAAGAGTAACTGAACTGTTCAAACAGTACTCTTACATCAGTTATGCAATGAGCGGATCCTAGATGTGTTTATTTACTAACTTCGTGTTGGTCAGCTTCATGCTGAACAACTCCAATCTTTTTCTCGGAGTTAAGTTTACTAAGACAACTACAACCACCATGTCTTCTGAGCCACGTACTGTGAAGAGGTTTTTAAAAAATCAAAGTAAATTTTTAACAACTTATCTTAAGATGCTTTTGATACTTTAATCGGCACAACTGGAATATGTCACCCAACTTTCATGTTTTAGATAAGAATTCACCTTTGACTCTCACTTAAATATCAAATCACTTCAGGGTTTAGAAATTGTACTTTTTGACTCAACAGGTTATACTTTAACGTTGCATATTTTTTACTGTCAATGTTTTTCTTTTTTCAGTTCCCAGATCTGTCCTAAGTGCCCACCAGTGCACATGTCACTGTGGTCACACCTTGAAATGCTTGTTTGTTAAATTATAAACCCACTATGACTCTGGTAACTTCAGTTGGCTTCTCTGAATTTCCCCTCGATCTGAGGCATCCACCGTGACTGGCCTGCCATGTTCCCGGGGCAGTGAAGCCTATAGGATTTTCTCAAAGGTCAGGCTTGGGATTCTGGCCCATTGGAAACTGCCCCGCTATAAATCTTCTTTGAGTTAAATCCTCTTTTCGAAGTCAGCAGTCATAATTAGGTCTACTTATAGGGGCTGGCAGTTTGCTGACCCCAAGGCTTGCTATTCCGTGGGCCACATTGCAGTGGAGCTCCTCCCCACAAGGACCTTGGACCAGTCCCTCAGGGCTCAGTCAGGGCCCAGGTGCTCTGACAGCCATGTGGCTGTGGCCACAACACCTGCAGGGGAAGCTGAGCTACAGCTACGAAAGAACTGGCATTCCTCGGCACTACTGGGAGACCTGGTACAGGCTGTTCCAAGTCCTTTGTTTGCATCTCTGTTTTGCACTCCCTTTCCCGGCTCTGGAAAAGCCCCCTTTGTGAGGAAAAGAAAAAAAAAATAGACAGAAAGAGAGACAGGGAGAGCCAAGAACTTTCCTTTGGAAACATTTACCTTGTTTAATCTGTGAGTAAAGGAAGGAAGTGAGATTTGAGATAAGTCTAAGTGGTTTGCTTCTTGTAATCACCCAGTTTCTCCTGCTGGGTGTGTGACTCTGCAGGCTGTCTTCATCCCAGGCAGCTTTTCACTGGGTGGCCGTGGGAATGAAGCAGGGAGGGGTGCAGAGCCAGGAGGCTCTACTTAAGGGAGCATCTGGGCTCCCTTCTCTATAATTATCCTGCTCTGTGAGGGGTTCTGACTTCTGGCAAAATGGCTAAAGATAACAAAAACAGACCTAGGCACGTGGGATTAGTAGCAGGTTTAGATAAGCAGTCCAGATTCATGTGTTTCACAAAACCAGGAATCTGAGGCTCTGAGCATTGCAAAAGATTTCTGAGATCAGCCTTTTCAAGTTGCTCATTCTACGGGAGGAGAAATTGAGGCCCAGAAAAATTATGTAGTTCAATTAAGATCATAAAGCAGGTCACTGGCACTTTTATGCAAATGAATCCCTTGGGCAAAATGGCTTGTTTTATGTTTTCTTTGTGTGTGTGTGGACTCCTCACCTCCGTGCTTTTACTCCCAAACTGTAACACAACATCTTTACGAGGCACAAGGGCGGATATTGTGAGGATATAAACACAGTGATATTAGCGCCAGTGGTGTCCTTAGACTGTCAACATAAGAGAAGCTTCGAGATCTCTGGGAGATGCAGTCTGGGGCCTTGTTTTTGGAGCCAGGTTTGACTAGGACACAGAGCCTTCCACTTCAGTTGCATTCTGTTTGGGATTGCCTGGATGCAAGGCTGATGATGGTTGTGGAAGACTCCATGAAGCCCTCCTCCAGGCCGCTTCCCTGTGATGGTCACTGACCTACACCACCATGCAAGTGTAAAAACTTTTCAGGAGTTGTTCAGTTCATCTTGTATAGAAATTCCACAAATTAAGTCCTTATAGTGGGCAAATTATTGTTCTGGGCTTCCTTTGTTCTAAGTCAGCAGACTGTGTTTGTAATTTATTATCATCATTTGCTACATATTTATTATTACAAATAGTCATATTCCCAAATTTAAAAGGGGAAATACCATGAAAAAATGCATTGGCTTAAATGGCATTGTTAATAATAAAGATGAAAATGTCCTTTAGCATTAAGATTGGGTAAAGAAGAGCTCTCTTTCCAAATGCTATACTCTGTTTGGTTGTTTGGTGCATAGTTTAAGCTGACTCAATCTTTAGAGGCGTAATGCTGGGCACATGAAATCACCATTAGAGTTTATATTTTATTCCTTGTCTGAATAGCAGTACTTGTGATTTTAATCTTAAGCTTCACTAGGGTTGTTTCAAGGATGTCAGAATAGAGATAGCAGAATTGCATTAAAAAAAGTGGTCTTGAACTTAAATATTTGGGGGCAATGTGTGTGTGTATGTGAATAAATGATGTGGGGGAGCACTGTCTAAATCCGTAACTGTAGATACAGATTTTTAAAGCTTTTGGATTCTATAGGCTCAGCTGGGACTGAATAAATAATTACATCATCATATAATATTGCAGCAAGCTTTCCAAGTATAAGTTTTTTTTAAGTACAAATCATCATCTCAAGAGAAATTTCTGAACTTGTAAAACAGAGAATGCAGGAGCAGGAGCTTGAATGGATGAAAAGCTTTCAAGCCCCATTTTGGTATCGTCTAGGTGAACATGAAGGGGATTGGACATTGGCCTGGAGGCCCATGGGACCGGCTGCACTACTGCATTTGCCTGTGTGGGGGAATGGCCAGTAAGATGGAGTACGTTTTTGAAAATGGGCTCTAGTGGCCTAAGATTTGGGGAAATATTCTTGGCTCACTTTATTGAAAAAGACTTACATCTGGTTCCTGGGCATAATTTCCTAAAATTTCTTGGATTTAGATGTCTTATCTCTAAAATATGGCAATTAAAGGGATGTTTTTCACTCGGAGCTTGGAAGATCACAATAAAGCACTTTGTAGAAAAAGATTGCTGCTGATGTGTAAATGGTCAAGTCTTATCAAGCAGAAAGTAATCAATAGGTGGAACATATCAGCAGAAAACTTCTGAGCCCTAAGTAACACTGTGTTAGCGCTCAGCTAGATGCTGTTTAATAGCACAGTTAGCTTTTATTGACCTCCCCAAAATGCTGGACGCATATACACCTTGTTTAATCCTTACACAACTGTAACATGTACAATAATTACCATCCCTGTTTAGCAGGTGGGAAAGCAGATGGGTTATGTTCCTTCCCCCAAAGTCACTGCTAACAGATAATTGAAAGAATCGATGTTTGAACTGAGCTTCTCATGGTAAAAAAAATAAAATGAAGTAAACTTTTTACTTCTAAATTCTTCCCTTCTGATTAAACTGACCACCTCATTTCATTAATACAAGGAGGGAAAAAAGATGACTTGGAAAGTTGGACAG
This sequence comes from Sturnira hondurensis, assembly GCF_014824575.4. Lineage (NCBI taxonomy): Eukaryota > Metazoa > Chordata > Mammalia > Chiroptera > Phyllostomidae > Sturnira > Sturnira hondurensis. Next base: position 1,037,800 of record NW_028094767.1, read on the forward strand.
TGACTTCTTGGACTGCCCAACCACTCTGTCCCGAATTCAAATTCACAGATGTGGTCACGAGATATGTCCCTACTATCAGTATCCTGCCCACTGAGAAAATTCCTGAGAATAGAGTTTCTCAGAAAGGCGAGGTATTAGAAATCAGAGATTCAACCATAGAAGAAATATGTTTTACAGCTGATTTTCTGAAAGAATGCTGGGCTCAAACTACACCTTTCAATTCCTCTTATCCTTGCAATATGCAAATCCCAATCCCACTGGAAAATGGGATTGAAGTGAAGGAGGCTGAGTTGGTGGTATTACTTCTATAGCACAGATTGAGTGTTTGTGTTGGGGGATGGGGTAGGTGGGGATAATGTAAAAAGAAAAAAAAAGTGATGTTACATCTTCCTTAAAAGAGACCAGGCAATCAGTGACTCAAAGACAGCTCCCTAGGGCTAGAAGTTTGGAATTAAAAGGGAGGTAATCCTCCTAAAAGACCCAGGATATTAATGTATCTACTCTCAGCATTGTAGAACTAGGCTCATGTCACCTACTCTTAACTAGGCACCCTGTGGATTAAATATGAGTGAGTCCATTAAAAAATGCCTGAGGTTCATTTCACCAGATTTCAACTACACAAAAATGCTGGGTCTTAAGTATATGTGACCTTCCCCCCCAAGCTTTACAGTACCCTCATTCTCAAGGTCATTTAGTTAGCAGCCTTGGATCTGAGACTCTTCAGTCTTAGTAATATAACTGCAATAGATATGTTTAGGAAGCAGGTTATCTGATCAACAAAATTTTTTTGTTAATTAAAGGTTGTGATGCAAATTAATTTACTTCTACTGTTATGGAAAATATTTCCCAGGTGCATTTTACTTTCCTTAATTATTTTTTAATATACCACAAAATCCAGTTAATTCTATTTGATGATTCGGGGTCTTGTAGTGCTGCCAGCAGCCACCCATATAACTTCAGAGGTTATGAGATTATATTTAAGTGTAAATGCCAGTTAAGGTTACATTTTTATTATATATAAGGATGATAAAAGTGTTTTGCAGATCTTAGGCTTAACCTAGCTGAGTCTTTGTTCATTAGATTCAATGTATTTGGACTTCAAGGACAACAAAAACAAAAGTTGAACCAAGAAGGACTCTAACATTAGACAAAGAGGTGGGACAATAATAAAAGAAAACTGAACAAAGGAAAGGAAAGGCATTGAAAAGGGTGGCTTGAGAGACAATGAGCAAGAAATACACTTTACTGTTTAAGATTTTAATACATAAGAATGTCTTGGTCTTGTTATTTGGTACCCCTTAGTCTGGAAGAGTCACAGAAGTGAAAATGGAGGATGTTATATGAGAAGTAAAGAGTGAGAACCCAGTAGGCGAAGGTGGTCAGGTTGTGAGTCTCTGTATATCTGAACCAATTACTGAGTTGTTCTCTTTCAGAAATATTTCAGGAAGTCATCAGACAGTTTCTGAAACTATAAGTACCCAATTCATTGAAGAGGCATCTTCTCAGAGAAGTAGAGGACACTTCAGAGATGAAGTAGGAAAAAGCAAGACTAGTAAAATTTTGAAAATGAGAAGTAGTAGATATTTTCTATCAGAAACAAAACTCATTTTAAAGTTACAATAAGTAAAATATTGTATTGTTGGTACATGGATAGACAGATCAATAGAGCTGATAGATGTTCTGGAAATAGATTATAGTAGATATGGACATTTCAAGTAGACATGGCATTCTATATCAGTTTAAAAAGTTGAGACCCTTAGTAGTGGCTAATATGAGAGTTATTTTTATGTATAGTGCAGATAAATTATTTGTAAACATGGGTTACAACTGATCAGACTTGAGTGAGGATCATGGCCCTCTGGCCTTGTCTGGCTTCTACCCTTTCAGCAGAACTGTCCATCTAATGGCAGTGGTTTATATTAAGGGAAAAGTCAGCATTGATTTTTTAAGTTTCCAAAGGACTGATAAGTCTCTTGTTATAAAAAAAATTATACCTGAGGAGTAAAATGCAACTATAAAATATATAGCTTGAAAATGATGATTTTCTATTAAAAAAGCAGTATTATGATTTTTATCCAAGTAAAATTTTATATGAAGTAAAATATGTAATAATTATAAGCATCATTTAGAAAAAACCTTCTATGGCAACTTTGCTGAAGTCATAAATATTGCTGTATTTCTATAATGTTGTATATTAAAAATATTGAATTAAAAAGAAGTGATAGAACACATTTTATATCTTGAAAATAATGTAAGTTTAAGCCTAGTTTGGACTGACCTGTTATAATAACCTGGGAAATAATTATTCTCTTTTCCCAGCAGCTGCATAAAACAAACTGCTTTAGATATGAAAAAAAACAACTCCAAAACTAAAGAATTTTACCTAATAGTGCACTAAGTAGAATTGTTATTTTAATACATGTACTTTTCATAGAAGTTACTGTTGGTTGTTAAGTGGAATCCAGATATAAATTCACTTATTTAGAAAGCCTAGTGCAGATCTACTTTATATATATATAAATTATTACATATAATTTATATATGTGTTTATATAAATATATATATTTATTATATATATAATTTTTTACTATATATATAAAGTAAGTAAAAAATTTTTTTTAATTGATCAATTGTCTGGCATTACAATTGCCTGGTTTATGATTGACAGTATTGGTGTATTAATAAATCACCACATATATAGTGATTGTTTTGGTATAGTATATGTATGCAAATAAATTGGTGTATTAAATCACTATATATATATGTATACATATATATATGTATGTATACATATATATATATATGGTAATTGTTTTGGTATAGCATATGTATGCAAATATAAATTCATGCTTATTTTTATTGTTAGTCAGAGAGCTCTCAGAAACTAAGGCAGATGGGAAGTTTTAAGGAACACATAATGAGCCCTAACTGGTGTGGCCCAGGGGGTTGGGCATAATTCTGCAAAGCAAGAGGTCCTGGTTTGATTCCCAGTCAGAGCACATAACTGGGTTGTGGGCCAGGTCCCAAGCTGGGAGTGTGCAAGAGGCAACTGGTTGATGTTTCTCTTGCATATCTAAGTATCTCTCCCTCCTGTCCTAGCTCTCTAAAAATAAATACATAAAATCTTTTAAAAAACACAATGAAAATCAGGAAATAACAAGCGGGCCAGTTATAATGGTACTTTAACAAGCAAATTTTAAGTCAATAATTATAGCCTTATTATTGTTTGCCCAAGTGACATACAATGAATAGTGCTTAGAAGTGACAATTTTTTTCAGATTCTTCCTGATTTGTTAATACACCAATACTGTCCATCATAAACCAGGCAATTGTAATGCCAGACAATTGATCAATTAAAAAATATTTTTTACTTACTGACTTTAGAGAGAGAGGAAGGATGTGGAGAGAGGCAGAGAGAAAGAAAGAGAAGCATCGATCTGTTGTTTCACTTAGTTATGTATTTAGTGGTTGCTTCTTGTATGTGCCCTGACCGGGGACCAAACCCACATGCTTGGTGTATCAGGATGCTGCTCTAACCAACTGAGCTACCCAGCAGGGGCTGATCAATTCTCATAGGCATTGTGTATGTCAGAAAATACAAAACCAATCTATATCCTATAGATTTTTTAAAGTTAATTGAAGCATTGGTAAAATATATAAGTTCCAGAAAAAGCAACTGAATTCAGGTTGCAAAAACAACTGGATTTAAAAGTGAAAATTTCCAACCACGGGTTCACAGTGCTTGGTTCCCAAATTCCAAACTAGTTGAATCGAGTTTTTAATTGAGCTGATGTTTTGTTTCAGCATCGTGGATAAAATCAGGTATAAAAAACTAGTAAGTGAGATTATTTTTCTGAAATGGAAAAGCTTGGGAATGCTGCCATAAACTGGCACCTGCTTGTTATCACACTTAATACCAGGAAAATGTTTTTGCACAAATTTATACAGTAAGAAAGAGTTAAGAAAGGAAACTGCTGGAAAAATCTGTTGTCTCTTAAGACCACAGAGAATAACTCCATTACTCTGAGATTTTTCCTTTTTTCCAGGCTGGAAGAAGGTACTCAGACGAGCATTACAAATCCTGGACTCCAGGGAGGGAGTTGGAACTTGGGAAGGTGGTGTTTTCGGTGTTTGGAGGTTGCTCCTTTCTGGCTCCTCGACTGAGTGTGCACTTTTTTCCAAGAATGCTTGTGTTTGGAAAGTACTTCACAGTGGTGAAAAGTTTGAACAGAAAAGATTAATCAAAGGTTGGGCCTTTCATGCTCAATGCATAACATATTAAGCTCTTGGATGTGAATTTCTTAGCCAAGAAACTATTCAAATAATATTCAGGGGCTGAAATGTGAGCTTCAACTGCAAACAAACTAGAGGTCAACTTTACTTAATCTTAACTTATTCCTCTTAAGTTCAGAAATGCTGTGCCTTAGAATTTTCTGTACATTTTTTAACAGCGCTTAATATCCTGTAAGGGTTTACTGAAAGTTACTTTTATTTATTTTATTCTTAAATGGTTAAGAAAGTACATGTCTGATCTAAAATGTATAGGAAACTGCAAACGATGAACTATAATTGCTCCATGGCCATTGTGCTGTCAGAAGGGAAATGCTTTGGTCTGCCTCATCTTTGTCTTTTATAACAATGTCACCAAATCTTGTATTCTAAACATCAAAGTATTCTTACTTTGCCCACTTACCTACACCCAGCGTCCCTCCTTGTAATACTTTCTGATTGGCTCAGCTTTCCAGTGCTCACAGTTGTCTGACTTCTGGAATCTGTAACATTTGAGAAGTTCTGGATTATATTTCTCTCAAGGAACAAGGCATAATTGTGTGAAAAACTACTGCTCAGACTTAATCCCCCATTACCCGACCTCCAGGGAGATCGTGGATGAATGTTCTCCTGCCCCCAAGTGAGGAACAGAAGTACAGCTCTTCTAGAATATCCTATGACTTTCTTCACCTTGCCTGTCCACATCAGGCCCCCAGTGCATCCACTTTTCACAGTTCTGGAACATAACCTCTGCTGTAACAACAACAACAACAACAACAATAAAAAAACAATGACAACAACGTTCTTGCTGTTATTACAAAATATTATATAATAATATTTAATATTGTTATCACTAGATATTTAATATTTAATAATACTATTGTTGCTGTGGTGTTAATAAAAAATAGTAATATAGTATTACTATATTAATATTTACTATAGTAATGAATTACTATAGTAATATATCACTATAGTGATATAGTAATGGTATTAATAATAATATTTTATTAAATTATTGTTCAATAATAGTATTAAATAATAATACTATTATTATTAAAAACAAAAAATTGCCTTCTAAAATGAAAGCACATTGAATCAGCACCACCAGCAATCAATCACCCACACATTGAGAAGCTTCCCACTTGCCATATGCTAAACTAGACCTTTCTCAGAAATGTTAAAAAAACATCCTCTTTTTCTCTTTTCCTGATCAATATAAATAAGGAGCAATTGTGAGAAGACTTGATTTTAAGAGCCACTGCTCAGGTCATAATGTTCAGTGGCAACCAGATGCTTTTAGGGTGATGGGAGCCCGGACACTCTGGATCCAGCACTCTGAGAAGTTACGGTTGCATTAGAAGTGCTAACACAATACCAACAGTGGGCTTTGGACTTGCGTGGCAGCCCGTCGTCACAATAATACTTCCCATGTGCATTCCATTACATTGGCGCACACAGTTCAGCCAACATGTGATAAAAGGTTGGAGAGGAGAGCCTCTATTTGGCTCTGTGTCATTCATAGAAAAGAAAATGTCTAATTTTTTAAAAATAAAAATGCTTAATTAGTTCACTGAGTAATAGTAACTAAGTCAGTATCTGTACTTGACCAGTCCATTTAGATGTCTAATAGGTTTTTCAAACTATTAAACTGTGTTCCAAACAGAACTCTTGGTCAGCTGAGTCTACCTCAATTAACAGTACTTCTTTCTATCCAATATCTCAGACTAAAAGACCAGCAATCATCCTCAATCCTTCTCTTTCTCTTATCCTTGAAAATGTAACCACCAGTAAAAGTTGTACTGATTCTGCTTTTAAACTGTATCTGGAATTTGTCCACTTTTCTACAGAACCGCTGCTACCGCCCTAGGCCAAGATAAAGCCTTATCCAAGCTACCATCACATTGCTTGTCTGGCTACTGCATAGCTCTCTTTGGACAACTTGTTTCCACTCATGTCCTCCCTGCCTCCATGCACATTCTCTGCATATTAAGTCATGTAATCAGATCCTTCAGAATAAAATCCGGCTTCTCACCACGGTGTGGCAACTTGCTGTTTTCCAATTGTCGTATCTTACTGGAAGATATTGATAATTTATGAAAAATGATATGTCACAATGAAAACAAGTCTCCAACTGGATTTTGCCACATATACAGTTAGGAGTAAGTATTACTCCGTACTTATACGCTTGGTGAAGTTTCAGCCCCCCTGTCCTTAGACATGCTGACAAGTTCCCGGCATAAAAGGTTCAGTCAGGCCAATGCAGCGACATCCTAGCTGCAGGGTCAGCTGATTTTCTTGTAACGTCAGGGGATAGAATTTGCTGCTAAGTTTGAGGGACAAAGAACCCAATGGAGGCCTGGGTCTGGAGAAAGCAGCACTCCTAAGATGGCCAGGCTGCTGGGCTGGCCAGGGGCTTATGCCTCATTTAAACAAGAGTGGAGATGCCATATATTTCCAACCACTCATTTCACCAGTAAAAATATGATTACTAACATTCCTTAGACAAATTAGAAAAACTTCTAGTGCATGTTGAAGAAGGCCTTGCATTGTGTTGGATCTAGCTCTGGAGCATATGCTCCTGATGGTGATACTTCAAGTGATACCTAAATGTCCCTACCAGTCGTTTGGATGGACCTTATACCTCTTTTCCTTTGCTCCTCACACTCTGGTCACCCTGGCCTCCTATCTGTGCCTGGAACCTCCCAAATGCATTCCCAGTTCAGGACCTTTGCACTTGCTGCTCCTTCCTCTGTTCTTTGTATGTTTGGTTTCTTTGTTCCTTTGTATTCATTCAGGTGTCACTGCCTTAGAAAAAGTCTTAAAGGACACCTCCTTTGAAAACATTCTCACTGTCTTTACTCAGGGCACCTGTCACATTGTATTGGGATCTTGTTCACACCACATCCCCTAATATAATGCCTCGCCCTTGGTGGGCAGCCTATTAAGAGTGAGTGAATACAGTAATTTTTAGGGAAATGCAAATCAAAACCATAATGAGATACCACTTCCCACCTGTTAGACTGGCTATTGCCCAAAAAGCAAGAGATAATAACTATTGCTGGGAATGTGGAGAAAAGGGAATGCTTGTACACTGCTGGTGGGAATGTAAATTGTTGGGTCAGCTTCTGTGGAAAACAGTATGGAGCCTCCTTAAAAAATTAAAAAAAGAACTACCAAATGATTTGGCCATCCAGTTTTTGGGAATATGTCCAAAGGAAATGAAATCAGGCTATCAAAGAGGTATCTGTTGCAGCATTATTCATAGTAGCCATGATATGGAAACAATCTAAGTGTCTGTCAATGGAGAAATAGATAAAGATGTGGTATGTGTATACAACGGAATATTATTCAGCCACGAAAAAGAAGGAAAGTTACCATTTGCAACAACAAGGATGGCCCCTGAGGGCATGATGCTAAGTGAAATAAATCAGATAGAAAAAGAAAAATATTACATGGTATCACTTATATAAGGAATTTTTTTAAAAAGTCAAACTCATAGAAACAGAAATTAGAAAAGTGGTTGTTGTTAGGTGCTGGAAGGTAGGGGAAATAGAAAATAATAAAAAGCTACAAACTTTTAGCTCTAATATGAATAATGTCTGAGTATCTAAAGTGAAACAGGGTGACTATAGCTGATAACACTGTATTGTATACTTGAAATGTACTAAAAAAATAGGTCTTAAATTTTCTCACCAAAAAGAAAAGTGATGTGAGATGATAATATGTGTTACTTAGCTAGATGGGGGAATCATCTGACAATATATATCAAGTCACTACAGGGTACATTTTAAATATTTTACAACTTTATTTGTCAATTATACCTCAATAAGGTTATTTTTTTAATGAGTGACAAGAAGACACTTTCTGAAGACAGACACAAAGATGTAGTCCCTGCCCTTCAAGGTCTAATAGTGGGACATTTCTAGTCACTGTGACTCTAAGGAGGTGCTGTCACCCATTGAAATATCTTCTCTAGGTTCAAAGAGGCTCTAACAAGAAATGTCAGTTAGCCAAGGAATCTTAGTTAATTATACTAAACACAGCTGTTTTAAGTGAGTCTTAATAGTATGGCTTTAAGTTACCTAATTCTGAATGTAACTATTTAGTGGTATTAAACAGGGAACAAAAACACAGATCTGTGACTGACATTGGTGGCATTTGTTTTAAAGAATTTTCAAAGGTGATAAAACATTTCCTCTTGCTATTATCATTTGTCTTTAGATATTGATTTGATAAAGTTTTGAACATAATTAGTGCCTCCTTGGGATTATACCTCAAACTGGAATCATTTGAAGATTTCAAGCAAGATGCCACTTGATTATATAATCAATCACAACCCTCCCCAACATTCTCTTTTTAAACATGGGTTTCTATCGTCTGTGTCAAAATTAGGCCACAAATGTGTGCTGTTGCAAAATGCTTACCATTATCAAAATGAATAAACTGTGAACAAATATATTAATTATTTATTGTGGGCCCACTATAAAGTCAGCCTGTAAGGTTTAACCCTACAAGTTAAAATCCATATATAGCTGAGCAAACTGAAGTCAGATGAATTATAAAACATCTTCTGGGTTATCCGCCCAGTAGGTGCCAAGCCAAGATTCAGTCTTGGGTCTGTCAATCTCCAAGAAGCCCTTCCCCAACACTGGTGCAGCGCGGAGTACAACAGACAAGTAGTGGCAGCAGATTCTTCTTCAATTTCAGTTTTTCCCATCATATTAAAATAGCTGGGAGGAGACTCTCTAAAAAAATCCCAAACCAGCAATTAATTGACTTAGTATCTGTAAATTTATCTTAGCCAGGAAAGTTGCTTAATGTAGCTTTTACTAACATAACCAGATCATCAAAACATATTTATTCAGAATTGCAAGCTTGAAACATGCATATGAAACCTTGAAACATGCAGTATGGTGTGGCCCTTCACCTTTGTTGGTGTGGTTCTTGGGATCAGTGTGTGCCGTGCCCAGCACTTTGTTGTACTTTCTACCATTATCTCTGCTACCTGGGTGTCCATGTTGCCACAAGGCAGCCCGAGTTCCTCCTCCTGGCCCATGTTGAGCCAAGGGTCCTTCGTGATACCTTCCAGAGGTCTTCTTTTTCTGGGGTCAAGGGTCATTAATTTGTTTTAAAGTTTTTGACATTCTATAGGCATAAAATATGGGACGTAGAAGTGCCCATTCAGTATCGCTGTGTCAATTCCTCTAAGTATCCCATCACCATCCAGTACAGAACTACTCCCAGGCTCCATACATTGGCCCTGGGGCTGTCATAGGTCTGGTGCAGGAAAGCTCTGGGGTGGCATAAGAGGGGGCGTCATAAGAGAGGTGCCACAGAATGTGCTCAGCTTATGGACAATAAGTGCACTAGTGAGACCAAACCCTGCAGGTTTTAGATTCAGCTCAGCATCTAAAAGTACATTCTCTGGTGTCAGGTCCCTGTGAACGAGCCCTCCTGGTGGCAGTACTATACCACTGATACCAGCTGCTGAAAACTTGGCTCCGGCCTCCTTCTCAGCGGCTGTGGTCCTCCAGATATTCAAACATGTCCCCTCCACTCAGGCTCCACAATGAGCAATAATGTTTCCTCAGTGGCAGTCACCTAGAATAACTTTATATTTGGGTAATTCAAGCCCTTCATACAGTGGACTGCTTGGAAAAGTCTAGAGGAGCCTCACAGACTAATAACTTTGATTGCCATGTCCGTCCTGGTCAGAATGTGCCAGGCCAACCTCACCTCGGCAAAGGTGCTCTGGCCAGTGGTATTCAGGGGCTCATAATGGCCCACAGGCAGCTCCTCCTTGGTAGAGGTGGTTGCAAGGTCCTTAGACATGGTGACTTGCTAACTACACTAATTGACAATAGTAACCATCGATGCTAACAAAAAACACTAACTATACTATGGTAACTAGTGCTAACTATGCTAATAAACAATAGTAATAAACAATGCTAACTATACTAGCTATGCCAATACTAACAATACAAAACCAATTCTAAAAAAAAAGAGAGAGAAAGAGCAAAGAAAATAAAATAAAAAATGAGAAGAGAACAAAGAAAAATTGAGGAAAAGAAAATTTTAAATGTGAGAAAAAATGAAAAAACAAAACAATAAGAAAAATAAGAAAGGGGAAAATAACTAAAACATGAGAAAAAAGAAAAAATAAAGAAATAAGAAAAATAATAAAATGGGGCTGGAGAGGAGGAAACGGGATATCTAGTCCAGATCCAACAGGGCACCACAAATCAGATTCCTGGGCTATAAGGCACAAAAACTGCAGCCCAGCCAGGGCCTTATAATAGGAATTATTTGTAATGGGACCTTATGAGGTCAGAGCAAGGAATGTGCCAATGTGGTTAGTGGTTAACCACAGTGGTTTTCTCGTTTTTTTTTTTAGTCTCAAGATACCCTTAACCCTGGAGGGAAACAAGGACCCCCACAGAGCTTTTTGTTTATGTGGGATATTAAACATTGATACTCACTTTATTAGGGAAAAAAACACTTTTAGGAAAGAAAGAAATTCAGCTTAAAAACATTTTTTAAAGACACCATGTCCCTTCAACTCTAAAGGGTACTTGGCATTCTGTATCCCAAGATGTAGTGTTTTTATTTAGATAGCACGTAAGTGAACCAGCACTTTGGTTGAACTGTGGATCCTCTCCTATTGGCTGAATCAGAGACGGGGCTCTGGTGGCTCTCTATTTAAATTCCAGCGTGTGTGGAATACTACTGTATAGCGTTTAGCTAGTTTGAAAAATCAGGAGTGAGTCCCATTTGACATTTTATGCATATCTTTTCTTTACCTCATTCTTCTCCCTCAGCTTTATCCTTCTCCCCAGTACATTTGCCTAAGTATAAAGCATAATTCCCGTTGACTTGCTTTGCTTCTTCAGAGCTGCCTGCCCTTCCAGTCCTGGGCAGCTCCACCCCTTTTCACAGACCAAAGTAAATCTGCACAATAATGAACCATATAAGGGAGGAATGACATCATCAGTTAGTGGTCCCAAGCTGTTTTGCACAACATTCACCTTTCATTGTTCTGATGACAGGGCTGGAATGTGACGCTTAATTCCCTGTGGAGTAGGGGGCTGATCAGGGCCTGCTGCTGTTGAACAAACTTCAGTACCCCCTCATAAAAAACAAAAACAAAAACAAAAGCTACCATGCTTCCTAGTATGAAGGTAAGGAAGTCAAGATCTGTTTTGATTTAAGCAACGTTAGTTACTCTAGCCCATGCGCATTTCATTTGTTAATAGACTTACTTGGCAGTAAGCTCCTTTCTAAGTGTTACAGCAAAGAGCATCTTTGAAGCTGAGTTTGGACATTTGTAGAGCCTTCTCTAATCTGACAAGGGCTGTGAGAATTCAACAATCTTTCAGCTTTCTGCTGTAGGATTTACTGAGTGTGGATGGTGACAACCCTTGGGAGTGATCAGCTTATTGTGACTTTTCTTGATACCTCAGAATTCTTGACTGGAACTGGCCAAGACGCATCTTGTGGTATGAGGCATGCTCCTGTTTTTCTATGAAGGTTAAAAGTAATCTAGTTCTACAGAAACTTGGGGAGTTTGTATAAATAGAAATGAAAACTTTCTTACCTTGCTACTAACAATTCTACTGTGTTTAGAAGGCTAGCAAAACAGCCTTCCCTTCGACTGTAAATACATCTTCTACTTTATGATTACTTGATGATCAACAACTAATATGAAGTAAAAATACTATTTTTAAGGTTTTCTTTGTTCTTTTTACATGGATTTTCTACAGATCTCTCTTTGCATATGTGGAGAAGGCTTGTAAAAGTTGGCAATGAATTCAAATGCATAGAGATCCAAAGAAAGCCCTGTTTGTTCTGAAACAGTGCGGCAGTGATAACAAGAATAATGAAGCAAATAGCAGGTTTGATTTTGGAGAATAATATTAAAGTTTGGACTGGGTTACACGGTTGTATAAAAAGTTCAACTTTAGTAATTTTTCAAAATGCCATAAAACCATTGTCTGAATTCAGCAGCGTGTATCAAAATAAATAGCTTGCATTTAGCGCTCAGTAGGGCTGGAGGGTAGTGTGAGTCTTTTGCAAAAGAACTTCACTTGGTCAAAGCCAAATTTTTCTAGCATGATTTTACATTCACATGATTTGTTTCATTGCAATTTGAACAAAAGGGCAGATGGTGTGGTTCTCATTGGTATGTATCTAATTTTGTGTAACCTCAATTGTTAATAATGTTTTGTCTCTGTGTTTAAAGTGATGAAAATCTTGAGTTCAACTGTGATGAAAATCTGGGTAGACTACATTGATCTGACTGGATTCTTAATTCCTTGCGACTGGATGAACTTCTGTTTGTTTGTAAAACTATTCTTGCCACAACAGAAGGGCGCTTACATTTTTTTCCCCTCTAGATTAACAATAGTCAAGATAAATACAGAATTCTCAGGTTTTGGTGTGTTTTTTTTACTTTGACTTTTTAGTTTATGCATTGGCTTTAAAGTTGTTCCAAAACTGGATAAAATAATTATTAGATAAATGTTACCGCAATTTTTAAAAGTTTATAGTAAAATTTCATGTATGTTTGTATTTAAACGTTTTTTTAAAGATGTTTAGATACAATGGCAATACATTCTATTGCCATTTTTAAAAGGGAGATTATTGGGAATATAAAACAGAAAACTGTACTTGAATAAGAATTTTAAAAAAGGGAGATTCTTTTGGGGGAGGAAATGCACAGGAATGCACTAATATCAGTGACTTATATACTGAAGTTAATTTGCTACTTATTTCATGTCGATATTATTTTAAACAAATATTATTTATAAAAACAGGTTTGCCTGAGACAAATTAGCTTAATAGTGTCTTAACAAAAGATTTTACAAAAGGATATATTTTTATTTTGTGAGCTGCCATAATGTAGCTTAAAACATGACTTTGTCTAGCACTTTATAAGTGCGTGTTTACAGGGTAAAATGAGGTGTATTTATACCTTTGTGGATTGTTTTGAACTTGCTTGAGTAGTCTCAGGAAATGTGATTCATGCTCCTAGCTCCTCCCCTCATGATCTGAGTGACAAGTGCAGCCCACAGAAGGGAGACCTCTCCCTGGAAGTATGCGGGAGGGCACGCTCACGGTCTGGTTGCAGTGACCTAAAGACCCACCTGCCTCTGGCGTCCCTAGTGAAATCCCTCCATTTAGTTTACTTCCTGAGAGAGAGAGAGAGAGACAGAGAGAGACAGAGACAGAGAGAGAGAGAGAGAGAGATGGTGTGATGAACTTGGATGACACATGGTTTAGGGTATGGGATAGGAAAAGTTCTCTGGGTTAGAGTGAGGGAAGAAAATGCCCAAGGCCACACGCATCTAGGTGACAAATTTCTCTGGTTCCTGGCTTTTTCTGTTCCTCATGAAAATTGTTAAGTAAATTTATTCACCCGACTGATTCTTTATAAATAACAAAAAAGAAAGAATATTTTCTTTTTTTTAAAATATATTTTATTTATTTATCTTTAGAGGGGAAGGAAAGGAGAGAGGATGAGAAACATCAATGTATGGTTGCTTCTCCTGCATCCCCTGCTGGGAACTGGCCCCTGCTGGGAACTGGCCTGCAACCCAGGCATGTGCCCTGACTGGGAATCGAACCGCGATCGTCTGGTTCGCAGGCCGGAGCTCAATCCACTGAGCTACGCCAGCCAGGGCTTGAAAGAATATTTTCTTTCTACTGTTTTAAAAATATTTCGACGGAGCAATCTGAGAGTGTTTGAAAAGCATTTTGGACAACTTAGAAAATATGAAAACATAATAAAAGGCATATTATTGTGATAGAAACTACTCAACCAGGCCCACAAGGTAAACAACACTTTCAAGTTTCAATAATGACATTGTGTTTCCCATTGCACTAGTAGATGAACTTCCCTCCCTATTTTCTCTGAAGAATGTAGTCCCATTGTTGGGAAAAGACATAAATTAGAAGTAAGTTCTGATTTATCATTATTATTAATACCAATATGTAACATTTATTGAGTACTTAGCTTTGTACAAATGATAATTCATGTGATTCTGACAGTGACACTGGGGATACACACTCGTTATTATCCCTCTTTTGCAGAGGAGGAAACTGAGGGAGAGAGAAATTTAAACACTTGCCCTGGTGAGTAGGGGGCAGAACTGGATTCAGACCAGACAGCCTGGCTCCAGAATCCCTATTCTGAACTACTACACTGGTTACCGATGGATAGCTCTGCAGTGACATGTATAAAAAAATACACATGTATTTTCTGCCCATGAAAATTATTAGCCTGATTGAGTTACTACAGATTCATTTTCTTACACATTTTATTAGATATGATTTCATATTTGGTTCCTTTGTTGGGAGTTATCCATATTTTTCCTCCTATCATATTCCCATTCAGCTTTCAGTGTTTGTAATCTTTATCCTTTACTCATATCAACCAGAAACTTTCTAGCTATAAAGAACCTATGGTGCCAAATGCATAAGGTAGAGAGCTAGGCTTCAGGACTGTTGTCCTGGGATCCAAGGCAAGGCCCTTCCCAGCCTTAAAGTGGGGACAGGTGGGACCTCTTTGTGTCTGGTCTGAGGAAGAGGAAGAACATCACTCTGCCTCCCTTTCTTCTATTTTCAACTTCACACGTGCCCTTGATCCTGCCCCCCGCCATAGCAGTTCTTTCTTGTCAACTCTTCCTTGACCTACTCTGAACCACTGCTATCCATGTTTTCTCTCTTCTTGGATTTGACCTATTATCCCAAGTGCGAAAGCCTTAGGAGAAATCATGATGCATATAAAGTTGGATGTTGGGTGTAGGGTAGGAAAATGATCCTGACCCCTGCAATGTATATATTGTATGATCTTTAAGGGTTACAACAAAAACTCAATTGGCTCAAACGGGGTAATTTGACATTGTTATACATGTGTGGTTGCAGTCTCAGGAAGCAGTTCCATCGAGCCCTAGTTATTGGTGTTGAGGTGGGGGGGGTGGAATATGGGCCTGTGTACTTACTACCCGTTAACTTGGAGAAAGGGCATAATTACTACAACTCTCAAGAACAGCTAGAGCCCTCTATCAGAGAGAGCTGCCTAACAGGGAGTATTGGCCCTTTGTGGAGGAATGAAACCAAATATCCAAGACTCAGGAGGGAATTAATATCCTACTCGCCAGTCTCCTACCAGTTCCTGCTATTGGCTAAACCAAACTGGAAGCTAGAAGGAGCTTGTTAATGCAACGCCTAAAGGTCAGCGCCCCCGGAGCACAGAATTGAGACTAGTGGAAAGGGGAACTGGAAAAATAAAAGGAAATTAAGTAACAAAAATGATAATGATTAGAAATATAGAGTTTTCTGTTATTAAATAATACAATATACAAATTAGTAGATTGGTAACTTCGTAACTTCAAAAACAATTTTTCTATAGCTATTAACATTGATCTCATCAAGTGAGTTGATGTCCCTATTAAAAAATACTTCCTACTAAAATGTTCATAATTCTGATTTGTTTTCATCACAAGTTTATAATAGAAAACTACATATTTTTCAAAGATGAATAACATTGAGATCTAAAAGAGGACATTTCAAAAAGTTATAATGCTACAAAAGACCTAGGAATTTATCTTGTCCCTGCTGACTCAGCTGAGTTTTTCAGAAAGATAATTTTGTCCTCTAATCAAGTGAGTAGAACCTTGAGGAAAAATTGGGTAATTGGTAGCTATCAAAACCTTTGCCCTAATGTCCCACGTGGTACCACTCAGATCCCTTGGCTGTACCATGATGCTAACGGGGCCAGCAGGGTCAAAGCACTATAATTCACACAATGACCTTGTCAAAGTACAGAGGAAAATCCTGTATAATTCTTTCTACCTTACTATTACATTCAATCAGTCCCCAAACCAGACAATTCTACATCTTAATTATTTCTATAATCTCCTTTTCTCAGATTACAACCATGATCTGAGAAAGTTGTTTTTTTTTAATTGGTTGGTTTTTAGTTGGTTTTATTAAAATTAAATTAGTTGGTTTAGTTGGTTTTTTAAAAAATTCTTTCATCAATTTCAATTCTCTCATCCCTGTCTCTAGTCTTCCTGTCTGTAATTCAGACAATCATATTGTCATCAGAAATTTCTAATATCCAATTTGATATTATCATTGTTCTTAAAGACTTTCCAGAACGATGTATCCCTCAGAATGGAGTTGAGCTCCTTAGGATGACGTCAAACTTCTTGATGATCTGACTTACACATTCCACTGGAGTCTTATTGCTTGACATTTTCCCTCCTACTGTGTGTTCTGACATTGAGTGTGCTGTTCTGAACGAGGTTCTGTTTTCTTGTGTTCACATGCTCTTTTTCCTTTACATGGTGTGGCATTTCCCCCATTCTTTATTTGTATAACCTATGTTTATTCAATCATGAACAAGTATCGATCGAGCACCTCCTATGTGTTAGGCACTTTGTTATGGGGCTGGTGTTCAGCCGTGGGCCCTGATCTTATGGAGCTTTTGCACTGTGGAGGGGGGAGACACATCGCATCCAAGCAAACAAATAAATGAACCAGATGATTTTATTTTATTATTTTATTATTATTATTATTTTTTTTAATACATTTCATTGATTATACCATTACAGTTGTTCTATTGCCCCCCTTCATTCCCCTCCACCCGCATAGGCTGTTCGTGCCTGTTCTGTAGCAGGATTGGAGCCCTAAGGTGTTCACCAGAGCAGGGCAACTCAGTCGCTGGGTTGTGACGCTGTATGTGGGGGCGGGGTCAAAGAGGAACTATGGCGTCCAGTCTGCCGCCTGCCGCCACTGGGTTCGCCCCCTGGGGCCTGCGTGGTCCGTCTCACTGTGCGCGAATGTGCGACCGCGGTCACTCTGCCCCACACCCCTGACTGGTTCCCGGCTGCCTGCGCGCCTAGGTCGGGGGAATCTGTCCTGCCGGACCCTGCTCTGCTGCTGGCTCCGCCTCTCTTACCGTCCCCATTGCAAGGTTCGTAGTTGTCAGACTTCCGTATAATTCAATTTTCTGGTCTTTGGGTGTGTCTTTGTTCTCCAAACCTTTGTTGTATTCAAACTTGGTTGTGGGAGAAGGCACAGTGTTTCCACCTGTGCCTCCATTTTGGTGGAAGTCCTGAACCAGATGATTTTAGATGATGAAAGTCCAGTGAAGGAAGGAAATAGAGTGATATGATGGAGAATGGCTGGGGAAACTATTTTAAATAAGCTGGTCAGAGAATGCCTTTCTGGGAGGAGACATGAACTAAAACTTAAAGGATGAGAAAGAAGAGCCCACAATACTATGCATGATAGTGCAGGTTGTAGCTTTGCAGGAGCACCTGTTCAGTGCAAGAAGAGGGACTGAACTCCACTTCCTATTCAGTGTACCAAGCCAGGTATTCCGGCATGGGACTAGTTCCCTAGAGACGAGGGATCCCTCATCTACTTCTCCCATGGTAACCATGTGGGCTGTATTCTTGATAGGGAAATGGTGTTGGGAACAAAAATTACAAAAGCCTTGAGCAACTACTTCTCCCAATCACATCCTCATACTTTGGTATCCCTCAGTAGACTATATTTAAGGCATAAATGGCACATTTTATATAATGTTGAATTTATTTATTTTTATTCTAAGTATCTAATACACTGTCTGAAATGGTAGGGGGCATTTGGCCCATTTTTTTTTTGAATTACTGGATGAATTAATATTCCTGGTTATATTTCCATATGAGTCAGGGGGCCTCATACTAGAGTGTTACACAGTGGTTCTCAAATACAGATCTCCTGATGGGCAGCAAACTATCATGGGAAAAAAGTTCTTATGCTTTTATGAACAAGTGACAAATAATTCCCTAGACCTTAATTTCAACTATAATTAAGAGCTATTTACTAGTAATATACTGTTATTTCTTTTTAACTATAACATTTATATTTTATATTAGCATGCTACTAGGTTTGCTTAAAGAGTAAGTCTGTATTTTACAGTGGCATCTGGCTGCTACCACATGTTGGCAAACACTCACTGAGCATGGGCTCACCTGGCACTAGGACATCCCATAATGTTCAAGAGGAATAATTTGTTACCCGCCATGAGGTTTTCAGTGGCTGCCATCTGTGACTTTTAGAGGTAAATTAGTACAGTGCTGCGTACACTTCACAATCAGTTTGTTGTGGGTTGCTGGGTTAAGCTACAGAGGTTCCATAATTAATATTGGTTTGTAGTTTTCCACAATGAGACTTCAAGGTACATCATTAATGCACCTGTTCTAGAGCAGAGTTACACCTAATCCCCTCAAAATCTGATGAAGAGTAAAATTTCATTTGGGACAATGTGCCTGGGATGTGTGTGTGTGTGCGCGCTTGTCTATTTTCGTTACTTGGGTTATAGTCTCAAAGCAAATGTAATAGGGTTACTGGATTAGTTTTAAACTTATAGAATATACTTTTTATATAAAACTATGTATTTAACTTCAGGCCCTTCTCTTACAGAGTAAAAGGAGTTCATAAAAGCTGCTGGCAAAAAATTTCCTGATTTTATCTTATTTCAATTTTTTATCACCAAGTTCTTTTTTATTGTGAGAATGGGTGAGATAAGTCTCTGTCCCACTATGAGGAACAAAGGTAAAAATGTTTATCAGACATTCTGTAGTACTGCTCAAATTTTGTGTCTTATTGTGAAGGATCCATCCTTTCTTTATATATAAAAAATGCATATCTAGCATTCAGTACTCAGGCTCAGACTAGGTGAGGCCAACAGAGCTCTCATCTTGGGCACAAAATTTAAGGGGATGTCAAAACGTTCAGTAATCAAGAGAAACAATATTTTAATGCATTTAAAAATGAAAAATTAATTCAAAAACCCCATAATGAACACAATATCAAAGTTTCAAATGAGGATGGGATCTGACTCTGCAGTTGCATGACCCAGCTTTACCCACCACACCCTAATCCCAGCCCTGTGCTGTGTGTTGGGGATATTAGATTGATTCTGGATGGTTATTATAATAGTCTCCATCATGAGGAACTGAGGTGATTTATGAAAAAGCAACACTTCTTCCTGAATCGTGTAGTGAAAGCATGTCCAGTCATGTTACCAAGCTGCTTAGCTCTGCCCTATGCTCTAGTTAGTAAAAAATGCACAGTGATTAAAGACTTCTAGCAACATGCAAGCTTGACTCTTTTGAGGTTCATTCATGTTTAATTGCTATCATGCCCTTGCTAGTTTTTACCTGCCTTTTCTCCTGAAAGAGAGAGCCATACACACAGGGCGAGTTTAAGAAGAATAGAAGTAGTGAAAGTGAAGAGAAATAATGGGAAGGGAAATTGGCGTGGTCTGCCTAAGAAAGGAACCTAGGCAACTTTTAAGGTGACACCAGTGTTTTAAAGTGAGATCTGATGGGTTAAGATGGTGACAAGCTGACAAAATCTAAAGGAAGCAAAAAGAAAATTGCTACACTGGGGCTAATGTTGATAAATTTGGAGAAATGACCGAAGAGATGGGAGTGTCCAGAAAGTTGGGGAAAGAACCTGTGAATCTTACACAGTGTACTTTTCAAGGAAGACAAGTGAGAATGGATAGAAGTGTGGCCCCGAGTCTTTAGGAGCACTGACTGACAACCGTCTAGAGAAGGTGTTTTTCTCAAGGTGGTGACCAGGATCAGGTTAAAGAAACCTCACTTCCTCTGTCCCCCAACCCAAAAGAAAATTGTCCTTATACTCTAAAAGGAGAGATAAATGAACAATTATCTGTGGAACAGAACAGTGTGAGGATGCTGTTTCTAGCATAAGTATGACAAAGCATCAAACAGATCCCATGAGGAAGAAAAAATGTCTCTAACAAGCTCCATTTTATAAACATAGAAAAGAATGGAAGAATCCCTCCAATTACAGAGAAATATGAGAGTCATTGGCACTGTAAGGAAAGTAAAAATGTGACCAGACACCAGAGCTGCTGATACTTGGAGGTAGAAGGGGCGGGGTGGGGGAGAAAGGTCAAAACTACCAAAGGGGGTTAAAAAACTTTACAATGGAACATTTCAAACATTTACGAGAATAAAGACAATAGTATAATGAACCCTCACTTACCTTCAGTAATTAATTTGTGACTAGTCTGATTTCATCTATCCCCATTCCCCTGGATTATTTTGGTATAAATTCCATAAACATCATTTTATTCATAAGTATTTTGATATGTATTTCTAAATGGTAAGGATTTTTAAAACCAATATTACCAAAATCCTTTATTACACCTAAAATTTAATTATTTTTTTTTTACAGAATTTTTTCAACTGTCTCATTTGAAAAATATTTGAATAAGAATCCAAATAGATTACAGTTAGTTATATTTTCTAAATTTCTTTTGGTCTGTAGTTTCCCCTTCATCACTCTTTTTCTCTTGTACTTTATTTATTGAAGATTTATTTTAAAAAATCTTGTATAGTTTCTTACATTTTTTTTTCTGATTCCACCATCACAATGTCATTTAATATGTTTCTTGTCCACATCTTCCTTATAAACTAGTAATTAGTTGTAGGGGCTTGACCTAATTTGTGCTTAAGTTTTTTAATAAGAACATTTCTTGGGTGGGTATATAATATGTGTTCAATGTTTTGGCTGTTTCTCTTTTGGGAGAGATGGCCTATATCTATTATTTCATTCAGGACTGTAAAATGGTAGTATTCAATATTTATATTTTTATTTCTTAATAATGACATACTATGGCATTTATAAACTAGACTATCTTTATCAAGAAAAACTCAAAGACCTTTGAAGTTATATGGGAACAAAATAACTCATATACCTCTACATAACCTCCAATATATATAAAGGTTAAAATGTTAATTTTGCCCTATCTCTTTACTGTGTCTACTTTCCTGTTTCTCCTCTCTTTTACAATTAAGATCTCAAATAATTAATCTCAGATATCTGTCCCCATTTTTTTTCTCTTGGTGTTTTATCAGCTAAAGCTCTAATCTGTATTTTGTTCTCTAACTTCACTAAAACTGCTCATAAGAAGTACCGATGATACCTATATTGGCATGTCCAGTAGAAAAAAGTTTTTAAAATTTGAGTATAAGTGAAAACAGTGGACATTTCCTGTTCTATTGCTCGATCTCATCAGAGTGTTTGGCATCAGGGACACAGCGGAGAGAAGCCCCCTGGCATCTGGGAATGCACTGTCCCCTGTCTGTCTCTATCCCTCGGGCGCTCTCATTGAGTTCTTTGTGTCATTTCATTTTTTTTCTGTTCTTACTCCTTCTTCTCTCTTATGTCCACACATCTCCTACTCATCCCCTCCTTTCTTACGGCTTTAGATTGCACCACTCCCTGGAGACTTTGCCTGGGTATTTCCTGGAGTCCAGATCTACCAGTAAGAATTTCACCTGGAGACTCTCAGGAACCTCAAGGCACTGTACCTTTCTGGAACATCATGATCCTCCCCCTCCAAGTATATTTATCTTATATTACCCTCTAGATGATGAACACTGACATCAAACTCATAACCCCGGCCAGAAGGTGAAGAAGAGTCTGTCCAAATTTCAGCTTCTCCATCTTTGCCCCATCTATCACCAAACCCTGTGACTTTTGTCTCCTAAAAATCACCACGTGGGTCCCCTTCTCCCCTTTTTCAATGACACGATTTTTAAAAAATATATTTTATTGGTTATGCCATCACAATTGTCCCATTCTCCCCCTTCACTCCCCTCCACCCTGCACACCCCTCTCTCACCATCTCCCCCCTTAGTTCATGTCCATGTATCACTAGTTCTTTAGATTCTGTATCTCCCATAGTATTCCTGCCCTCCCCCTGTCTATTTTCTACCTACCATCTATGCTACTTATTCTCTGTACCTTCTCCCCTTCTCTGCTCCTCCCACTCCCCTGTTGCTAACCCTCCATGTGATCTCTGTTTCTATGGTTCCGCTCCTGATCTAGCTGTCCTCTTAGTTTGCTTTTGTTTTAGTTCAATGACACGATTTTAGTTCAGACTCCATTCTGTTACTCAGCCCCTGCTGTTGCAACTTTCCTACTGATGATATCTGGTTCTTGGATACATTCCTCCATCCTCCTCGCATGTGTTAAATTCCCTCGCATTCTGAATATGAGGTTCAGATTCATCGTATTAGACCATGGGTTGCTTTGTTAGGGTCGGCCTTCCTTTCTAGCCTCATTTCCCCCTACCATCCTCATAGGTACTCTTCATTTTGGTTGAGCTACACGCTGTGCCTTGAAAGTGAAATATCTAATTTCCCAATTCTGTGCTTTTAGGTGCTGTTTTCATTAGACTGTTTATTTGAGGTTTTGCAGGTCACATGCAGTATCTGTTGACTATTCTTGTTTTTATGTTTTACAACACTTCATTTTATTTATTTATGTA
This sequence comes from Sturnira hondurensis, assembly GCF_014824575.4. Taxonomy (NCBI): domain Eukaryota; kingdom Metazoa; phylum Chordata; class Mammalia; order Chiroptera; family Phyllostomidae; genus Sturnira; species Sturnira hondurensis. The sequence continues at coordinate 1,060,433 of NW_028094767.1, forward strand.
TGTAGTCCTTCATTTATATTTTATTATTTATGCTATTACAGTTATCCCTACTTTTTCCCCCTTTGCCTCTACCCAGCAATATCCCTTCCCCTCCTCCCCCACCCCATCCCCACACAGTTTTCTGTGTGCTTGGGTTCTGTGTATATGTTCTTTAGTTAATCCTTTCACCTTCTTTCACCTGTCCCACCTCTCCTACCTCCCCTTCGGCAGCTGTCATTCTCTTCCATGTTTCTTTGTCTGTGTCTTTACTTTGTTCATTATTTTTTTCATTAGATTCCACATGTAAGCGGAAGTGAGATAATATGCCAACCTTTTAAAAGCGTAAGAACCATTCTTAGGTTGAGAGCTATACAAATACTGGTCTTGATCTAGATTTGACCCACAGACAATGGTTTGCTAACCCCTAGTCTAGAGGGCCCTTGCCTTGCCTTCTCCACTTAGCTCCTCCTTAGCTCTTAAGACTCAGGTTAAGAGTCACCTCTTCCTGGAATCCTACTTCCCTCCCGTTGGTTTGACTTAGCAACCTTTCCTCCTTATCTGCTCCCCCTGTATATCGTTATCTCTAACATTGTCCTCCTCTGTAGAGAGCAAATGCTTTATGGGCAAGAACTGGGTCTTTTTTAGAAGATGACTCTGGCTTTTGGGCAGAGAACAAACTTCAAACAAGAGTGGAAGTTGAGGCCCAGATGGATTGCTATTAAAATAATCCAGATAAGACATGGTGGTAGTTTGGCCTACGGTGATAGCAATAGAGGAGGTGAGAAGTAATTGGATTTGAGATATATTTTGAAGGTAGAATTGACAAGATTTGCTGTGATATGAGAGAAAGAGAGGACTCAAGTACATGACCCTAGATTCTGTGCCCCAGTATTTGAAAGAATTTGTTAATAGTTGATTTATTTGAAGAAGATGTGGCTGGAACAGGTTTGTAAGGGAGGATTGAGAGCTCAGAAGAGACCAGGAATAACAGCCCAGTGGGTTCATCCTAACCGAATGACAAAGTCCATGCTACTGAATGGGTTGATGCCAGCAGAAGGGAGATCTTGAAAGTGTTTGAAGGGCTCTGTGTACTGACCTGCCTTTTTATTAGTGATTGGGGTCATTTTGCCATAGCCACAAGGCTTGACACAAGCTGATATATTAGGCAACAAGACAGAGTCCAAGAAGAATCTTAACAATTCCAGAAGGATAGACTGAATTAAGCAAGATAAAGTTAACCTAAGTGAACACAAAGTCTTACAAATGTTAACTGTTCAAGCAGTATCTGTTTGAGGAATAGCATTGTTAAAAGGGCATTGTTTGTGGTCAAACAGATCTGGTCCGAAATCCCAACTTCCCCCTCCTTTAGTCCTGTTCCTTGATTAAGTCAAATAACTTCCTTATTTATAAAATGGCACAGTAAAATACCTTCCTTGCTCAAAAAGTTGTGACAAAAGTGAAATGAATAATAAAGTACTTAATGTATTTCTTAGGATGTAATACATAATTGGTAAATAAGATGTTTTATTATCAAAGACCTTTCTTTCTAACCTTTATTTAAAAAATAGGTATTAGCAAATATTGGAGTTTGGGGTGGGCTTTTAAGAACCTCTTGAAATAATATTTGGACTAGAGGTTTTATAGTACCTGAAACATCATTATCCCAGAAAAAAACTGTCTTGTCAGCCTCTCCAATCCCACCTGAACATGTTAGCCCCCTTCTCTTTATCTTTCTGACTGCCGTTTTCACTTCTTTCAGCCATAAGATTAATAACCTACTTTATGGTTTTTTATCATGTTTAAGTCATTCCCTTATAGTATTTGTTTACAATTTCTCTCTTTATCTGACATCTTGGAATACTTTCCAGGGCTTTTTATATTACTTTTCTTACTATATTTTTTTATTAAGATATAATTTACATATGACAATATTCACAATTTTAAATACACAATTTGATGAGTCTTAACAAATACACACATCATAAACAATCAGAAGAACATTTGTGCCTACACTTTTAAAGTCTTCTAGTTGAAAACAATTGAATTTCTTAACATGTTTATAAATGACAAACTTGCAATGAAAAGATATGGTTTTATTTAGGTTGAAAAGAGATGAGAAATACACGTAATAGTTATTAAGAAAAGCAAGGGAATGCTGTGTGTGTACGTGATGACTTGGCTTCACTGAGATTCAAATGTCTCTCATTTTCCAAATCTGTGCTTCCCTCAGAGTCAGATGAAACTGCCACTGGAGGGCTTGGGCAAAAGAGTGACATGATCTGATTTACCCTTTTTTAAAGGATCACTCTGGCTCCTGGGCAGAGAGCAAACTGAGTATAAGGAAGAATGGAAGTCGAAGGTCAGATAGATTGCTATTAAAATAATCCAGATACGAGATGATGGAAAGTTAAAAAAATATAGTTTTATTTATGTTGAAAAAGGAAATGAGAAATACATTTAATAGTTATTAAGAAAGGCAAGGGAATTCTGAAAAATCTATTAGATCATTTACTCGTCTTCCCTTTGTCCTCTAAATAAGATCAAACGCTTGCAGAAAATGAAGAACTTGCCAAGAATAAATTTGATTTCAGGATACTTAAGGCTCTGCCTGTTACTACTGATCAGAATCAGGCTGCTAATCCATCTTCTGAGTCTTGGTCTTCTGGTTTGTTTCCTTTTCGTGCTAATATGTTTAGAATCAGCACGTGGTTGAAGAATGGCAACCTGGGCAGAGAGGAGAATGGAAAGGAGGTGGTGAGACACAAGCAACACCACAGTCCTCTTTTTCTGTTCCTTAAATAGCATAATTATATGAAAATGGTGCCCAGCAATGCAGATTAATTGTTTAAAGCACAATATAAAATTGTAACTGCTAGGATGAGAATCTATAAAAAAGATCTAACTTAATCAGGTTGATCAGGGAAGGCTTTCTGGGGGGAAGGGACATTTAAAAATGAGACTTGAAGGATAAAAATCAGCCAAGTATTTTCTAGTGTGTGTGTCCAAGTGAAAAGGAGGAGCAGGCAGGAAATACTAACCAGAAGGCATGGCACACAAAGAATGTTAGCAACTTAGATAATGGGGTAGATTGATTTGAGATGAATCTGCCAAAGTAATCAGGAATAAAATTGTGCTGGGACATGTTGTAAATTTCATGCCTTTATTTTTAGAGCAATAGAAAGCCTTGGAAAGCCAGGGAGTGACATATTTGCATTTGGGTGAGATATGATAATAAAGCTCAAAGCACACTTACTTATTATAGGCTGGTGTTGTAAGTGATTTTCGTATATTAACTGATAGGCACTTTACACAAACCTTATGAATCAGATAGTATTTGGGGGCCCAAATTACCAGTGAGAAAACTGGGGTATACAGAAAGATTATATAACTTGTCCATGATCATACAGCCAACTAGTGGAAATGCTGAGATTGTGAGTATAGAATTCAGGAGGCTGTGGCAGAATTACCAGCAAAAGATGATCAAGTATGGCCTGGAATAATGCAGTTGGGAGACATTAGGATAATAGGTTAAGATATATATGAACTGTAAAATTCACAGAATTTACCTTCAAAGCACTACATTTCTAATTGCTTGGTATTCTTTTCAGTTTTTCTTATTTTATTATGGTAAGAACAATTAACATGTGATCTACCCTCTTAACAAAACTTTCAGTATTGTTAACTATTGCCTGGTATACTTTTCAACTTGACTGTTTTACTTTTGTCTCAATTTTCTACTAATACTAATAATACTTTCTCACCTTTTTTCATATTCCTATTAGAGGTTTTATTATTTGCAATAATTCAGACCCATATCATTGAAGTCATTTTTTCTCTCTTTTGCTTCCTCCCAGTGAGTAAGCAGACACAAAGTCAAAGCCAAGTTACCTTTTGCAAAGTTTTCACAATTCATTTCATCCTTCCCAACCTTAATGCCCTGCCTATAGAAATTTGAGTGCAGATCTATTTACATAGTACACTATTGGCAGGCTGTCACAACTGAGTCATCCAAATTTACTGTGGTCCTGGATCCAATCCTCACCTGCACCAAGGAAACTGGATTTGGTGCAGAGAATGGGCCATATATTGTTGTTAGGTCCACTATAAGTAAGAGAAGGGAATGGTTTAAGATGTAATAGAAGAGGGAAGGAAAGACAACTTAATGGGGATGGAAAAAGAGAAATAATCAAAGCTAGGATGTGAAAAATGCAGTTTTCTGAAAGCGAAATTCCTATCATGGTTATGTTCTAGCTCAAAGGATTTCCTGCCGATCAGAAAGCCTTCTACTTTTCTTTGGCTGAAAAATCAGGGCCTCAGGCTTTATTATCAAAGACAGGATAATGATATAAAAATTCTTATGGATTAAAATTTGAAAACATCCCCTGAAGTCTCTCCTTCTCTATGGTTTTGTGATATAATTTTGGTTGTTTTGTCTCCAAGTAAAAAGAGAAGATGATCCACAAAATGCCCTTTTATACATGTAACAACCACATTTAGTGAAGCCATTGCAGTATTGCTCATGCAAATCCACAGGATTTAAAAACAATCCTTTTCTCCTGTTTTAGGAATAAAGTCATAATGTGTTTTGTAAGGAATGCATTTAGTTAATAGATACTTATACACAAGGATATGTTTTATAAAAATAAATTCCATTAAAAAGTATTCATGACATCACCAGAACCATTTCTATATCTGACACTGGATTTAAGTATAAATAACTTCTTTGTGTATTTTCAGTCATTTCTTACACAATGCAATGTGAGACTATTAACTTCTATTTACTTGGCTAATAGCCTAGTCATAAATATGAAATAAATCACTCAGAAGAAATAAGGTATGGAAAATATTAAAATGAATATGTACTTAAACAAATGCATATTAGCAGTTGTTTGTAACTTGCCTTTCTTGTCAACATAAATTACTAAGATGCATTTCTATACTCATGGTGAATATGATTTTTATTTTAACTGTTTACAGGTCATTAAAAATAACTTAAAAATTGGTGCAAATTAACTCACCAATGAAAGGGTGGTAAAAGGGTACTTAGGCATACTTATATTTCTAGTTTTTAAAGCCAAACATAAATACAATAGAAAAAAATGCATTTCATACATGTGAAACATAATCATTCCTGTGGCTGCCACATTTTTGTATTAATAGCAGTTCAGATTTCCTACCTTACGTAGTTCTCCATTTTAAAAGTTGTTTAAGTCAGAAAACTGAGGCAAAATCCTGTGCCAGTTCTGGTGTTAACTAAAAACAGTTTATGTGGATCAACATTCCATCAGAAAGCTCATCTGGCTTTGTCCTTATCCGGTGACAGTGGCACATAAGATAAGAGAACCTGAAGGTTCTTCCTTTCAGGGTCTGCTCTTTCATTTAAAGTAAATTTCTGTTTTGACGTCATATGATGCAGAGGCAAGGAGCCAGGATTCTGGAACCCTACTGCCTAAGTTTGGATCCCAGCTCTGCCACTTACTGACTGTATGACCTGTGGCAGGTGCCATGTGCTGTTTTCCTCATGGGATGGTACATGCCTCATAGGATTGCCATTAGTACAAAATAATTTCCAGTGCCTAGAACACAGAAAGCACTCTATACATAGTCATTATTTTTACACACCTAAGTTTTATTCAATGGTCATGTTATTGAAGTGTAATATATATGCAGAAAGGAACTCATAAGTGCTCAGCTTACAGAAATTTTATAAGCAGAACAATCCTGTGTAACCAACACATAAATCATGAAAAAACTGGTGCCTCTTCATGCTCACTTCTAGTCACTATCCCTCTCTAAGGGTAGGTAATGTACTGACTTCTGATTAGTTTTGTGAATGGCTCTTTGTTAAACCTTGATACTGCAGCAATTGATAAGAGACTTATTATAGTAGCATATTATTTTTTATTTAATATCTAAGATAAATCTATTTGCTGATTAATCTTTTAATATTTATAATAATAAATATAACACATATAAAAAGAATATGTAAAGTATAATATATAATAATAAAATATAATATCTTAATGCATTTTGTTTTACAGGTTGAAAAAGCTCCTTGAACAAGAAAAGGCTTACCAAGCCCGCAAAGAAAAAGAAAATGCTAAGAGGCTCAATAAACTAAGAGATGAGCTTGTGAAACTAAAGTCCTTTGCACTCATGCTGGTGGATGAAAGACAAATGCATATTGAGCAACTTGGCCTGCAAAGTCAGAAAGTGCAGGATCTTACTCAGAAACTGAGGGAAGAAGAAGAAAAGCTCAAAGCCATTACTTCCAAATCCAAAGAAGACAGGCAGAAATTGCTCAAGTTAGAAGTGGATTTTGAAAACAAGGCTTCGCGGTTTTCCCAAGAGCATGAAGAGATGAATGCCAAGTTGGCTAATCAAGAATCTCACAACAGGCAACTGAGACTCAAGCTGGTTGGCTTAACTCAAAGGATCGAGGAGCTAGAAGAGACCAACAAAAATCTGCAAAAGGCAGAAGAAGAACTTCAGGAATTAAGAGATAAAATTGCAAAAGGGGAATGTGGCAACTCCAGCCTCATGGCAGAAGTGGAAAATCTCCGGAAGCGCGTGCTTGAAATGGAGGGTAAAGATGAGGAGATCACAAAAACTGAATCCCAGTGCAGGGAGTTGAGGAAGAAGTTGCAAGAGGAAGAGCATCATAGTAGGGAACTCAAACTTGAAGTTGAGAAGTTACAGAAGAGAATGTCTGAACTGGAGAAATTGGAAGAAGCATTTAGCAAGAGCAAATCTGAATGCACCCAGCTACACCTAAATCTGGAGAAAGAAAAGAACTTAACCAAAGACCTGCTAAATGAACTGGAGGTGGTCAAGCGTCGAGTTAAAGAACTGGAATGTTCTGAAAGTAGATTGGAAAAGGTTGAATTAAGCCTAAAAGATGACCTTACAAAGTTGAAGTCATTTACTGTGATGCTGGTTGATGAAAGGAAAAATATGATGGAAAAAATAAAGCAAGAAGAGAGAAAAGTAGATGGACTCAATAAAAATTTTAAGGTAGAGCAAGGAAAGGTTATGGATGTAACTGAAAAATTAATTGAAGAAAGTAAGAAGCTCTTAAAACTGAAATCTGAAATGGAGGAAAAAGTATACAGTCTAACAAAAGAGAGAGATGAGTTAATAGGCAAACTGAAAAGTGAAGAAGAAAAGTCATCTGAATTAAGCTGCAGTGTTGACTTATTAAAGAAGAGACTTGATGGGATAGAGGAAGTGGAAAGAGAAATAACAAGAGGAAGGTCTCGAAAAGGACCTGAGCTCTCCTGCCCAGAAGATAACAAGATTAAGGAACTAACACTTGAAATTGAGAGACTGAAAAAACGTCTCCAACAACTGGAGGTGGTGGAAGGGGATTTGATGAAGACAGAGGATGAGTATGATCAGCTGGAGCAGAAATTTAGAACTGAGCAGGATAAGGCTAATTTCCTCTCTCAGCAACTGGAGGAGATAAAGCACCAAATTGCCAAGAATAAAGCAATAGAGAAAGGTGAGGCTGTGAGCCAGGAAGCTGAGCTGAGACACAGATTTCGGTTGGAAGAGGCTAAAAGTCGAGACTTAAGAGCTGAAGTACAAGCTCTTAAGGAGAAGATTCATGAATTAATGAACAAAGAAGATCAGCTTTCTCAGCTCCAAGTGGATTATTCTGTCCTTCAACAAAGATTTATGGAAGAAGAAAATAAGAACAAAAACATGGGACAGGAGGTCCTCAATCTGACCAAAGAGTTGGAGCTTTCTAAGCGTTACAGCCGAGCTCTGAGACCCAGTATGAATGGAAGAAGAATGGTAGATATTCCTGTGACCTCGACCGGAGTGCAGACTGATGCTGTCAGCAGTGATGCCACAGAGGAGGAAACACCCGCAGTATTTATACGGAAGTCCTTCCAAGAAGAAAATCATATCATGAGTAATCTTCGACAGGTGGGGCTGAAAAAACCTATGGAACGGTCCTCTGTCCTAGACAGGTATCCTCCAGCAGCCAATGAGCTCACTATGCGAAAGTCTTGGATTCCATGGATGAGAAAAAGGGAAAATGGTCCCTCAATCATTCAAGAGAAAGGGCCACGAACAAGTTCCAGCCCCGGGCACCCAGGAGAGCTGGTTCTTTCACCAAAGCAGGGCCAGCCCCTGCATATTCGAGTGACACCAGACCATGAGAACAGCACTGCGACTTTGGAGATAACAAGCCCGACATCTGAAGAATTCTTCTCCAGTACCACTGTCATTCCTACATTAGGGAATCAGAAACCAAGGATAACCATTATCCCATCACCCAACGTGATGTCTCAGAAATCAAAATGTGGAGATAGTACTCTCGGTACAGAACGAGCCATGTCCCCAGTCACAATTACCACATATTCCAGAGAGAAAACCCCAGACAGCGGAAGAGGTGCATTTGCCGACCGGCCCACATCCCCCATTCAGATAATGACAGTGTCCACATCCGCTGCCCCCGCCGAGATCGCAGTCTCTCCCGACTCCCAGGAAATGCCCATGGGAAGGACTGTTCTCAAAGTTACCCCAGAAAAACAGACTGTTCCCACTCCTGTACGGAAATACAACACCAATGCCAATATCATAACCACAGAAGACAATAAAATTCACATCCATTTAGGTTCTCAGTTTAAACGATCCCCTGCGACTTCAGCAGAAGGAGCAAGTCCAGTTATTACTGTCCGACCTGTCAATGTGACAGCTGAAAAGGAGGTTTCCACTGGCACTGTCCTTCGGTCTCCCAGGAACCATCTTTCCTCACGACCTGGTGCAAACAAGGTGACGAGCACTATCACCATAACACCAGTCACAACCTCATCTACTCGAGGAACCCAGTCAGTGGTGAGTAGAAGAGGTTCAATGTGCAGGCAGAGGGAGGGGGAAGTGAAGAGTGAGAATAACCTACTGCCCAAAAGAAAACAAAAGCAATTGCCTCTTGCTCCACCTGAACCCACCAGCAGATGTTTTCTAAGAACGATATCTACACCAAGAAATAAAAATAAAAAGTAGCCTAATTTTTTATAAATTGAGCTGATTTGGACAGAAATTTTTTTCATGTAAATTATGGAGACCTCCCCCAGTACTTGCAAAGATGGTCTCTTTGTAATGTTAGCATAGAATGATAATGTTCAAAATTTGATTTTTATGTTTATAATACTTTTTAAAATGGAGAATGAGGGGAAATAGTCAAAAAATGTGGGAAAAATTAAAAATGTTCCTGGGTTATATTTCTATAACTTAAAATATTCAATATGTGATTATGTATGACCACAGCCATACTTTATTCCAAAAAATGAGATTAAAAGATTTTAATATTAAAATATTAAAACCTTTTTAAAAGTAAAAAAGAAGTGAGTTTCTATGTCTAAATACTGTATTTTATTAATAGTGTCTTGCAGAGAGAAAGTGCTTGATATATATTATTTAATAACCAGCTGGGAGGTTAAATAAATGATAATAAAAAAAGCGTGTCCAAAGTATGAAAGCCAGAACTTAAAATAAATTCTGTTTTTCGAACTGCTTCTAGAGACTGTCTTCATGTATTGGAGGCAAATTAGTAAATGAAATTATAGACAATCCTGTGCTATTTAGATGTTAATTTAAGTGAACAGACTAGAAATTATGATTCCTAGACTCTGAAGAAATTCTGCAGCACATATTAGAAACTCTTAAGAAAGCTTATTTATTTAAGTATAGCAACTGTGGCTTATTTTCCCCTATCTTCAATACAATTTACTTTTAATTCTTTATGTACAAATGTAGACTGAAGACAGTCTTCAAAATGTGAATTAGTAATTGCTTTGCCAGTGAAGCGTTTCATTATTGGCTCTGTAGGAACCAAATAGCATTCAGAATCACTCGCCCTTCTCAAATGGTTGAATATTGCTTGTTAGGCAACATAGAGCGTAGCTCGAACTTTTATAAAAAGACAGTGGAGGTGTCAATTGTAGTAACTGAGAGCAGGTCTCTCTGCTGGATCATCTTATCCCCATTTTAAGGGTCAGATCAAGATAGCCTTACCTTCTGTAGCAACCCTTATGACTACTGATTAAACCCCATATACACAAATAGGACTTCAAAACAGCTAAGATTTCTAAGGCCTGAGTAATGGCTCACCTATTTCAGGTATAACCGATCCCATGACATTAAGGGAAACATAAAGTTTGGGATACCCTTCTTAGAAATCAAATAATGAGGCTAGTTTATTTGTGCATTTATTCATTAAAGTATTGAATTTATTGAGTATTAGCTACAGTTTAGCCACTGGATTAGGTGCTGACTACAAAGGGGTCCTTTAGAAGTTCTCAGCTTAGTGGGACAGTCCCGAATGGAACCTACCTGGTGATTTTATGAGAGTTCGAACAAAGGAACCAGCAGAGAAAGTTTCACAGAGAAGGTTTTCACAGATGAGGAGAGATATTCAAGGAGGAGGAGGAAAGGAGTATGTAGAGAGAACTGTGTGTGAAGGCATGGACAGCAACGTGGAGGAGCCCGGCATGTCTGGGGAAGGGTGAGCAGTCCCACTGTGCTGCAGCAGCTGGGCATGGAGCCCAAATGCAGGAGCAGAAAATGGAGAGGCAGACTGGCAGCAGATGTGAAGAGGGGCGCATGTCTTATGAAACTGGCATTTATTCTCAATGAGTAGCTAAGGGGAATTGAAAGCGTAAAGATGATTTAAAAAACATTACATTATTTATGTTTCAGAAAGATATGTCTTCAAAACAGTTTAAAGGATAAATTAGAGGGGACAGAAGCTGAGGACAGAGATACCGTTGCAGTTCTCTAGGCTGGAGATGGTGTAGGCTTGAAGTATAGTAGTGAAAATGAGATATATTGGAGACAGAATCAAAGAATTACTGACAAATTGGGTATGGAGGGTGGTTCTGAGGTTTCTGGCTTGGACGTATGAGTGGCTAGGATGGGAAGCATAGGGGGGCTACTGTTTGGGGGAAAAGATAAGCAAGGTTTGGAGCAGGTTATATTTGAGATGCCCGAGGAACACTGGAAATGTTTAGCAAATAGTTGGAAGCATGGATCGGTATTTAAGGAGCACATTGAAGGCTTGGGGCCTGGAACTTGTCAACACATCAGGTGATAACTGAGGTGATTCTCAGCATGAAAGCAAAAAATTAAAGGAGGCCTGGGAATGGAATATGGTGATGCCCACGTTAGCAGGCAGGCAGGCTAGAACATGGAGCCAAGCCAGCCAGAGACTGAAAAGCAGTGACAGAGACAGGATGTGATGGGTGAGATGCAAGTGAGAAATTACAGTAAGAGCTTTAGGAGCACCCTCAGAAAGGAGGGTGTGGTTGTCTGCAACAATAATGCATGAGAAAAGTCTGAGTCCTTAGGAGAGATGGCTATCGAAAGAAAGTGGGGGTAATTTTGGGGACAGTGGGAATAAAGTTGCCTGAGTTAATGCCAAGTGGCCTGTATTTTTTTCTATGAAATAGGAGGCAAGGTTATTGTTGGTAAGGGTAGAGGAGTTAGGGTAGGAGCTTGAGAAGAGAAGGGAGTTTGGTATAGATGTTTCAGGATAGGAGAAAGGGATGCAATCAGAATGCATTAGATAATGACTCCAAGGTTCTAAGGATAATATTGCCTAGGGAGGGGTCATCTGTGGCGAGAGTCCTCACTGATGGCATTTCCAGGGGAAAACTCACCACCGTCTCCCTTGTGTTTCTGTATTTCTTCTCTTACAGTTAGGACAAGACGGGTCATCCCAGCGGCCTACACCCACCCGCATTCCTATGTCAAAAGGTATGAAAGCAGGAAAGCCAGTAGTGGCAGCTCCAGGAGCAGGAAATCTGACCAAATTCGAGCCTCGAGCTGAGACTCAGTCTATGAAAATAGAGCTGAAGAAATCCGCAGCCGGCAGCGCTACCTCTCTTGGAGGGGGGAAGGGCTGAGGGCAGTGGCTGAGGGGGTATGTTGTGCAGACCTGCTGCTGCAGTGAAAACAAACCTTCGTCTGTTCGTGCCAGCTCTTTACCTGTACTAATTTAAGTTTTAAATATCTTGTTTATAAAATAATCTACTAATAGCCATGTGTCTTTCCTATTTTGTGAATTTGTTTTGATGCTGGGGAACAGAACTAACCAGCAAAACTACTGTTTGCTGTGAGTGTGGTTGAGGAAGCTGCACCTGAGACAGGGCCTGGTGTCTAGTCCCAGTTTTGCTTCTAGAAAATAGACCCATCCGAACCTCGGTTTCTTTGTCAGTGAGATACGGGAGCTGGGCAACATCCTCTTCAAAGCCAGCTCCCATATTTCCTCATTGTAAATCAAATGTAATAAGCCTTGTTCCATAATAATTGATTTTTCAAAAATTATATTATGAAATAGGAAGTACTTTAACAATCGTCATTTACCTCTATCAGATCCTGAATTTGCTTCAAGTGCTGGAAGAAACATCTAGTTATCACAGGGCCTGGACCTCTAAAGTTTGGAAAAACAAAAGCCCCTGAAATGATTTCAGAAAATAATTTGAATGTGAAATAAAATGGAAATGAAATATGGAATCCCAAAGCAGAGTTTTACTTATTTGTGTGTGTGTGTGTATGTATTGCAGAGATTTGGGCCATCTCCAAATCAACCCCAGAATTTCAGACAATAACTTTAGAACCATTAATGTCAGACTCGTGCTCTATTCAAGTGTGCAATTGGTTTAAATTGTGGAGCAGATTGAGTCGAGCTGCCAAAATGGCCCCCTACAGCGCAACAGAGGTTGTAATGGATGGGAAACAGCGGAAAGTAAGTTCTGATACATTAATGCCAAGGAAAAAAGTGACATCGTGCATAGCTTAATTGAATTGAAATATTTTCCTTAGTTAACAGTGAACTTCACTTGCAAATATAAAACCAGCTTGTGACTGTGTGTGTGCTGTAGAGAAGTGTATTATTATTCCTGTCAGTTTTACTGGTGCTTGTATCATTGTCATTAATTTTGAGCATGTTTTAATCAGCATGAAACAGTGTGTGAGTGCAAAATGCCAGGCTTTTTTTTTTCGTTAGGAGACTAATCATCTTAAAGTGAATACTGCTTTGTAGTCAAATAACCACAAATGAGCCCAAGGCTAACAACCTGTAGCATAGCATATGAGTCCTGATGTAGGGGCATCTTCGTCCAGATCTCCAAGTCAATGGGTGAACTTTACAAAAATACAATAACTGCAAAGTTACACGTTATTTTTCCACTTTTGAACTGTGAGGAATCCAAAACGATCTGGATATTCCCTGCTCTTGATATTTGGGAAAAAGAAAATTAAATATATATATATATATAGATAGATAGATAGATAGATTTATATGTATGTGTATATATATATATGTGTGTATATATATATATATATACATACATACATACATATAATTAGTTTTTAGCCCATGATTAATCATGCTTTGTGGTAAATAGACTCTTCTTTAAGTTCTTGTCACACTGGATTTCCTATACCTTGCAGAACTTAGACTTGAATTATACATGATAGTGGTAGATGCCTCACAGTATTTACATTCACTTTAATCAGATCTCTGTTACCTATCATTCATCAGTTCTCAGCATATATATTTAAAAATATTGAGCAACTATGATAGACATATCATAATAATGGAATTTCAAGGTAGGAGAGGCTAAGAATGAAGATTATATGAAATATGACTGTAAGCAAGTTTAAACAAGAAATCTTTCCATTTCAAGTACTGACTTTTTAAAAAGAGTTCCTGCCCACCTTTAGAAAGTGGACACAATCCTTTTCAAAAACAAGGGCATTCTCTGGCATTTAGGGCATTTAGTGTTACTGTACCATAACATGCTGAACTTACGCAAACAAAGGTGTCAAAAGTATGGAACACTGCATTCCTTTTGACCTTACCTGCCATTTTTCAGTGACTTCCATCATAATCTTACTGTCACTGTTGCTATTTTTGCTTTTACCTGCTCACACCTTGCTTACATCATTTCGGCCCCGAAGTCCATACCAGCCACAGGGAGAGTGCTCCGAAAGGCCCAACAGCACACACACAGTCTGTTTTTACTTGGGACAGAGCCACCTACAAAGTGCAACTACTAAGAAAACTTGGCAGAACAACACATATTCACTTTTCAGAAATGATAAAGCGCAACCACCATGGCCGCTTTTCTTTGTAGAACCAACTCTACATTTATTAGAGAGCTTTGTTCAAAACCACATATTAGAAATGAAATCCACTGGGGATAGGAGGTGGAGGATTAAATGCACTCCAACTCCAGCTTCCATCTGTGAGTATAACGTTTTTAAGATGCAGTGTAAAGTGCTTTTATAAGAGTGAATGGGATTAAAAGGCCAGAGTCTTTTCCCTGTCCTGGAACATAGCATGTGTAGTCAAATAAAGAGCGTCTCACTGGGGCTGCTGTGAATAGCTGCTGCTCAGGTCTCACCCCCGGGGCGCAGATGGGAGGGGACGGGGTGCCATTTCAATGTGGATTTCAATGTGGTGGCTCCCCCTTGCGCCCACTAGAGGACGTGCAGGGCACCATCTGCACAGCCACATAGGAGGCCCTGGTCCTCCCCTCCTGAAAATAATCTTCATGTGCTGACCGTTTGAGCACACTCCAATGGTGGCCATTTAGCATGCCCGATACCAGAAATGTTTCTGTATGGGACATGGCCCTCAGGGTATTTGCCATTTTTTTGAAAATGACCTTTCTGACTAAGTCACCTGCTTAAAAAGGGTCATTCAGTTGTTCCTGGCATTTTAATCAGATTTTTAGTGAGAACAAGTTAATGGGTGACAACTGGACTCTCTAGAGATTTTTTTCATCTTCAATAAAAGTACAGCGTTACCAGATCTCTTACTTGAATATATTCAAGAAGAGAGTGAAGAAATAGCTTTGATGTGTTGTATGGGAAGAGCGTAATTTCAGGGAAATGAAACCCTCTCCAGGAATGCAAAGTGTACAGAGATTTGATTTTCTCATTCCCTCATAGCTTCAGAATACTGGAAAGAGTGAGGCTTTCCTGATTGGAAAGTCCCAGGGATGTTAGATAGGAAGAGCACATTTCTGCGGGAGGCCAGTGGGCGGAGAGAGAAAGGAAGAGGTAACAAAAAGGGCACTGAGAGGCTTTCCCCAGTAAACATGAATTTAAGATTCCAAAGGTTCCCTAACCCAGATGAAGGTTAGTGTTTGCCTCTTAGCTCCTCCTCCAGGCTCCCCTCATTGGTTATCCCCTCGGTCCCTGCTCTTTTACCTTCTCCTTTGCACTTGTTACACACACACAGGATATAAATATGCTCTGGCCTGTTCCATTTTAGAACAATTCTTTCCTCAGCTGTGTAGTCCTCTCTAGCTATCGCCTTGTCTCCCTCCTGACAAGTTCAGCCATTGACGGAACACTCAAGCTTTTATGCCTCCACTTCTATACTTTCCATTTACTCTTTAATTACTTTTTATTCTTGTTAAAGTAATTTGTACACAAAGTTAAAATATCAGCCAATGCTAAAAGAACAAAAACAGCTGTTCCTTTTCCCTCAGTTTTTCTCCCTGGAGAAAATCATTTCTAACTCTTAGCTGTTTCTTCTGGTATTTATCTCCATATTTCTAAATAATATACTTGTACTCTGACTTTTTATTCATCAAGTTTAGATATTATTTTTGTCTTATTATCTTGATGGCTGAGAATTTAGTCCTCTCACATGTCCCATCTCTCCTCTTTTCCCATCCTCCCAATATGATTATATCACACTTTGTTTTGATAAATCAGCAGTCAGCACTTGTATGTTTATATAGTAATGTCTACAGTGTAAATTTAAATATTGTTTCCTGTTACGTATTATACTATGATTATGTTTCCTTTATATGACTTCTCCCCTTCAAATGATTAATTATTTTAATTTTTCATCTGCTTGGTTTTCTTTCTTTTAATTTAATTAATTTTATTTTTATTTATTTATTTTTAGAGAGTGGGAGAAAGAAAGAAACATCAATGTGTGGTTGCCTCTCACATGCCCCCTGCTGAGTACTTGGCCTGCAAGCCAGGCATGTGCCCAGACTGGGAATCTAACTGGAGACCCTTTGGTTTGCAGGCTGGTGCTCAATCCACTGAGCGGCATCAGCCAGGGCTCATTTGCCTGGTTTTCTAGGTATCTGCTCTTGTTTTTTTTCCAAATGCTCCAAATAGGTCTGCCAGACACCTACTAAACCCTGAAACACATCAGTTTCATATTTTCCCTGGAGGCCTTCCTAGTTCAGCCCTCTTCTTCCCTACTTAGTCTGGGCTGCTTGTCCTCTTGGCCTGCTGCTCTGTCTGTCCTTTGGCTTGTCTTACAACCTGTTTCCTGGATTTCTTCTACCTCTTTTACTTAACTCTATCTATCTATATATCTACCTGTCTAACTATCTATCACCATCATCTATCTGCCTGTTTGTCTGTCTACCCATTTTTTTGAAGTATATCTCCCAGTAGTTTCTATAGAGAAAAATCCTTCGATGACCTTCCTGGGCAGGCTCCCTGCATTCTGGGAGTAGATCAGGGGAGGTAAGATGGAGCATCTGAGTACAGCGCATCAACTTTTTCACTCCCCTGCATTCAGTCTGTGCTGCCTATTCTTTACCTAGGGCTAGAACTTCTTAGGTTGTTTTTTGTTTAGTTTGTGGTAAGGGTGAAAACAGAATGAGGTCATGCTCTTCTCCCTCTATGACCAAGAAGACATGTAATCATCTTTGGTTTTCCTTCGACCTCTCTGACTGTTCTGCCTCAGTCTCCATGGATGGCTCCTCATTTTATGTGTACACTTTAAGGCTTGTTGTTCTTCTTGTCTCTATCAAAAGCCACTTTCCTATACTACATGCTGGTTCTTGTTATTTTATGCACTCCCGTGGCTTCACTTACCACCTACGTGCTGATAACTACCAAACTGCTATCTCCAACTCAACTAGTCTGAAAGCATTTCCCATACCTCCTCTACCCCTCTTCCAAGTCTTCTCCTCTGACTATTCTCCACCTCAGCAGGGGTGTCCTGATTCACCCAAGTACCCAAACTAGCAACCCGGTAGGCATTTTAGGCTTACCCTTCTCCTTCACCCACACAGTAGACTCATTCAGCAAGTCTCTCAAATTCAAACCCCCAACACCTCCAGCAGCTGAACCCACTTCTCCATTTCTCCCACCACTGCCTGAGTTGCAGTTTTAATTACTTCTCATCTGGCTTACTCTGATCCTCTCCTAACTGGTTTCATAATCCCCAGCTTGAAAACTCTCTGATTCATTTTCCATTTTGTTTTCCAAAGTGCAAGTTGATCGTATCACTCCTCTGTTTGAAAACCCTCCAAATGTTCATCATCACCTATAGAAGACAATGCCAACTCTTTGGTAAGGCACTCGAGGCTCTCTGTGATCTTGGCTCTCTGCTTCCCCAGTCTTGGAGCACGCCTCCCTTTCCCTTGCCTGGACTGCTGCCACCCAGGCCCACAGATTGCTTGCAGAAGGCCAGGCACCTTTCCTTGATTTGATCAACTTGTTCCTTCTCCCCGGATTGCCTTTCTCTTACCTTTCCTTCTGGTGGTTGTGTCCTTCTATATTTAAAATCTCTTAAGAAAAAAAACAACAAAGCCTCTGTTAGGAACGCAAACCGTACTTTCAGAATCTATCCTGAGGTTTAAAGCCTGTCCATTGCAGTAAAAACTTGGTACTTACTGTAGAGAAAGAAAACCAGCAGTTGAAGGATGGCTGAAAGTTGGGGCTGAAAAAGAGGGGTTCTTCTTCCCTTTGTCTGCAATGCAAGCCCCTGAGAATGACATGGCAGGTGCTGACAAAGCAGGTGTGAGAACTCGGAGGGGAAATAGCAAGTGGAATTGGAGGGGATCCAGGCACTGCCATTCTGGATAGTGTAAGGTACTTCTCCTCCCCCCGCCGAGAGGCACCATGACAAGTAATGGACGCAAAACCGCCAGGGGTCCGGGACTGGGGAGTTTTTGCCTCTGAAGAACATCCCCTGCGTGGAGAACTAAGGGGAGCCTGAGAGCTTACTGTGAAGTATAAACACACTTGAATGAGGAACACGAAAGGCACTTCAGGAAAAAGGAAGTTTTGGGTGGCTTGTCATGCTCTTTAGATTCATGAAGAACCCTCTAAAACAGGTCAGAGAGGCTCTCATTTCAGAGAACCAAACACCACCACCAATAAGCAGGATGTGGATTTAGAATAGATATCAAGATGAGCATCCGTAAAAAGTGGATTGCTGACCGATGGACTGGATACTTGAGATAGGACTGAAAACTAGGAGACCAGAGAAAGGCTGTCTTACCTTTGGCAAACTGCTTTACTGTGGTTTGGTTTAACATTTAGCTACAGTCGTTTATGAATCTGGCATATTTCTCCTTATAGTCATAATATGATATGCTTCATTATTGTTTAGCAAGCAACTTAAAGGATTCTGCCATGCTTTTCCTAAGGACTAATGGTTATTTGCTTATCTGATAAAAGTAGCTTTTGGCCTCCCTACTTGTGCTAGTATGTGATGGACAGAATTCTAAAGTCAAGAGCTGATGAGAGCTGAAACAAATTTTGGAGATCAAGAAGATAATTATTTCTATTACTAAAGATGAAAACAAAAACAAAAGAAAAAAATCCCAAGGCTTAAATATATCTAAGCATCTTATGAATGACGAAGCCAGGTCTTTGGTTTGTCCTAGTTCATTATTCATTATTTCATGTGAAACTACTTCAATTGAGTAAAGTATATAATCATACATAAACTAAAACACCCACACTCATTGAGCCAAAATACTATTGTCCAAGGATTTTGAGATACTGAGATATCTGCATAGAAACTATGTGTCAAAGTTCTTATAACAGTACTTACTTTGATGAATATTGTTCTTATCTAAGAAGCACAATGTCCTTTTCAATGTTCACACATAATGCTATTTTCCATGCTATTCTGTGACCAGCCAAAGGCTTAGATCAAACTAGGCATTTACTCTGTGTGCACAAAGTTAAAACCTGAACATGCTTGGCTCAAATATTTACCTATTTTTCCACCATTTAGTTTAGGTTTTTTATAATTTTTTATAATTAATGTTATATGTGGGAGATCTAGTTCCAATTTGCTTGTATCTGGGAACCAGTAATCTATGTGAGAGGTAAGAATTAGTTTGCCTGAAAAACAAGTTACTGGTCCTAACTGTGTTATTGGTAACTTGTGTGACCTAGAGAGGTGAGGGGATGATTTGGACTGATGATGGAGAGGGAAATGTTTTGGAAAGAAGCAAATAAACTCTTAGGTGGTTGAGAAACCCCAAGAGAATTTATATCATCTGGTTGAAAAGTTTCCTGAAGAAAATGAGAGAACTGATTAACAGAATAATTTTTAATTAGCTGAGTTGAATCCAAAAGAAGGAATACGAGTCCAAATCAACAGAGGAAGTTTACTGGACTTCCTATTTAAAACAGATGTTTTATCGAAACTGATAAATTTCTGAATGTAATAATAACAGGGTGAATGCTGAAGCAGTTTATTAAAATGTGAGTCTTAGCCCTGGCTGGCATAGCTCAGTGGATTGAGCGCAGGCTTGGGAACCAGAGGATCACGGCTCGATTCTCAGTCAGGGCACATGCCTGGGTTGCAGACCCGTTCCCTGCAGGCCAACTCCCAGCAGGGGACGCACGAAAGGCAACCATACATTGATGTTTCTCTCCCTCTCTCCTTTTCCTCTAAAGATAAATATATAAATTAAAAAACATGTGAGTCTTAAAAGTAAACAGTATCTAGACACTCCTACTTCTAAAGGGTACAGAATACAGGACAGTTTTGCAGGTAAATAAATTACCCAGCAGACACCAAGTTCAAAGCTGGGGTCTGGTAGCTGGTAGACAGGAAGAGCACCATAGCCCTAAGCCAGTGCCTTGTTGTCCACGCAGAGCCCCCGGGGAGTACGGAGCTATGGGACATGGAAAGCAGGCCATAAACCAGACAAACTGATGCAAAATTCCAGAGAAAACGTTTTTTGTAACTTGGTATGCAGTTTCTGTAGTTTGTTTTTTAATTATTTTTATTGTTATTCTATTAAAGTTGTCCTAATTTTCCCCCCTTCACCCTCTTCCACCCTTCCCACCCCCAAGAGTACACCGTTTCTTGTGGATAAAGCAGTCCTCATTTGCTCGTACAAAGTCCTGCAGTAAACTGAACTTCTGCTATGTTTTGTCTTCGGTGTGTGAACTTAGAGGCTATCTATTAAAGTGATCTGGTCTCATTTACTAGAGTAGATTTTTAAAATTCAGAGCTCATGTGTTCCCTTGTAGAGAGTTTGGCAGAGCATAAACGTATGCATTGCTTGGGAGGAAGGCAGACTTTCCAATGAGTACATCTTTCCTACCCCACGGCCAAGGAGCTCTCCGGGGAGGAATCAGAATTCTTAAGTTGTTGCCAGGTTGCCCAACTGTAACACTCAAGAGACAGTCTCCCCAAATTGCTCCCCAGATCCCATCTTGGATTTCATCATCTGGCTGGCCAGTAGTTTTGGGATACCACCCAAGGAGGATGAATAGTTAGTGAGTACAGAATTAGGACTTGATAATATGTTAATCGTCCTTTCCAGTGAAGTTATCTTTGCTAGCATAATAAAAGAATGAATTCATATACTACACCATTTCACAGTATATCCTAACAAATAATGTACTTACTATGTTCCTTGAAGTTCCTTAAGGAAAAAAAACATCAAGATAACACTTGGGAGAAACACATAAAATAAAATGTTATCAAGTGCTTTTGGTAAACTGTTTAATGTCAAAAATATATAAAAATCCAATGTCTCCATGTGAATATGATAAGTAAGGTTTAGAGTTATTTTTTCTTCTTTCAATTAGAAAAAAGGGAATGATATTATTAAATGTCTGTACATCGGAAGGCTCCAAATCAAAGTGCTTTGCCATGTTGGGTTTGCTGGTAGAGGTGGTAACTAACTATGGCCTTTGGTCCCAATCTGCCTCTACAAATTATGAATGTCAGAAAAAATGGTACCTGTAAAAAAATTATTACAGGACTATACTTATTACTTAGGTCATTGTAGAGGACCCAAATAACTCATCATTGGGTCCTAGTCTGAGATTAATAAAGACAGTAGAAGATGAAATAAGATTCGCTCATTGACTTTGGAACATCAATAAAACATATGACTATTTTATTGTACTAAGTCACAAAAAAGGGAAGAAACTTGGGAATTCTTTTTTTAACACAAATAATGGCCTTAATCCCTAAAGCTTTTTGCTTTACTTTCTCTCTCTCTCTCTTTTTTTTTTTTGCTGGCCACCATGGATTCTACATATATTAGATAATTTTGCTGTGTATTGAGTCACCTCAAAATTTAATGGCATGAAACAAAATTTTTTTATTTCTCACAATTTTGTGTAGTGGCAGGGACATTCTTAGTTTATAGAGCCAGGGAAAACATAGATGATAAGCAAATATAGATTTAATAAATGTGTTTAATAATGAACTAATAGAGCTGCTATTATCTAGATATTGTTTCTTTATCTCTAAAAACAAGATGAAATATGTCTCCATGCATAAAAAACAAAATAACTTGAGCTTAATTGTATTCCTTTAAATAAAGTTTATAAACATAAATTTAAAACATCATTTTTTATTATTAAAGTAGAGTTAAATAAACTCTATTTGCCATTGGCAAATATTTCTGAGACAGTCTTTTTAATAACATAATCTGATTAGCGACATTAGTAGATGTGCCATGCATAGGTTACCAGTTTGCTAATTTAAACACCATAATATAATGTAACAGTCCAACTAAGACATTCTCCTCTGTATGGATCCTTCTGTCACATGTATTTCTACCAAGTGCTAATTCTGAAAAGCTATTATTATTATAGAGATTACAAAATGCTAGGACTAAGAGAGAGCAACTCTAGGAATTTAGAGGTTTGCACACTCAAGGTGAGAGAAGATGGTGTTATAGCAACACAAAGTATTGGTCCTACAAGAGACTTCAGAGATGACCTCCAGTACTCTCATTTCATAGTGAGGAAGCTAAGGCACAAGCATTCTGAATTACACCTACAATAAACAATTCTGGGTTTCACTCTTTTAAATTTGTTTTCTATGCTTTTTTAAAAGAGGAAAATGGAGATGACTCTTAAATCTATTAGGGAAATTCGAGAACAATGTATTTTTGCTCTTTGAAAACTACTACAGAAATTTTTAAAAAGAAAAAGTTTTGAGTGGGAAATGGCATTTTAATCTTAGGTTGTGATTTTAAACAACATAATATTTTAATTAGCATTTTTAATTTTTGCCTGAGGATTCTGATATATTTTAGGCATTTAAAAGGTATAAAGTGAGAACAATTTTTCAATGAAGAAAAATGAGATGATTTTTAAAGTTTTCTGGCATAGTGAAACAAACACATATACATCTTAAAAGTTTTATAAAACTTCATATTTAAATATTATTACATATATAAAATATTTATACATTTCATTTTATTTTGCTTTTTTTACCTGTTTTATTCTAAATTCAATTTGAAAGGTTGAGCAGAAATGAAAATATCTCCCCCTAGTGGTCAGTTAATAAAAGCAAATTAAGAAACTTTTTACAGAGGATTACTGAACATAATTAGCATGAACCTGGAAGTCTATGAAATAATGTGTTTTCTTTTTTAAACAAATTTATTTATCATTTTTAGAGAGAGAGGGGAATGGAGGAAGAGAGGGAGAGAAACACCGATGTGTGAGAAACATAGATCTGTTGCCTCTTACAGGCCCCCAGCCAGGGACCTGGCCCACAACCCAAGCATGTGCCCTGATTGGGAATCCAACCAGCAACCTTCCAGTTTGCAGGTTTATGCCCAACCCACTGAGCTATGCTGGTCATGGTGACATAATGTGCTTTAATTAATGTTTACTTAGTTATTAATTACCTAAGTAAAAATAAAATGTAAATAGTATTTGAAATTAAAGTGAAAATAATAGGTGGAAATTTTCCTCACACTACTGATGTTATTTGCTACACTCACAACATTGCCACGAGTGGCAGAGAGGTAAGACATTTTTGGGGCAGAGAAATCACTGAGTCTTAGTTATTTCTTTCCTCTCGTCTTTATAATCTCAGCAATGACAAGACTGTCTCATTTTGCTCAGCAATGTAGTTCCATGCCTATCACAGTGATGGGCACAGAGTTGGGCCTCAATAAACAATCCTTGAATGATAGAATGAAAAAAGTGATAATACATGTTCATGAAGGCAAAAAGATTAAGATAAAAGTGAAATCAATCAAATATAAATATTTATATAAATATCCATAATGTGGCTGGTATGTTCTAATTGCTATTTCAATGTACTTTTATAAGAATGAGTTTAGATTTAAAAGCACATATGGAAATATGCAAAAAGCAGTCAAGAGATGAAAATGGGTCATCTGTATTTATTGACTTAAGAATAGATAATCAATATTTCATGATTAAAACTCAAATTCACACACATTAAAAAAATTAAAAGCCTATGAAGATGTTCAGAACAGGGAGCACAGCTGGAAGAGTTACTTCTAGGAAGCCGTCTGGTTCACCACCATGGGGCTTATATTGCCTTTGTGTTCAGTTCTTTGCTTGAGTATAAAATTGGTCTAGTATTGTCCTAGTCTAATTGTTCTAGGTTATTAGACATGGTTCTAGAAAGCCTTAAGAATTTTGGAGGTAAAGCACCTATGCCAATACAAAGAAGTTACCCAAGAGCAGTAGAGAACTGCAGGAGAAGCTATTGGGCTCATGTATCTGTTTTTGTTTTGTTAATACCAATGGTCTTTTAATGAAATGATGTGGTATTGACCCTCACATAGACTACTGATTTGCATTCCAGTTTAATTGAAAATGGTGTATCTTTCTTCTCTTTATAGAAAGCATCATCATTCACCAGTTGCGTATGAACTCCAGATGAAATGGTAAACCAAGCACATATTGGGTGTGTGTACTTCCTCTGAATCCCTGTTGAATGGATAGTATTTCTACAGCTCTCCATCATCACTAAGGTCTTCTGTGCTACCGATCACTACTGAAAATAGTTTTCTACTTCCAGTGAATTTTTGGAGGCTATAATGTAAAAGCTGAAAACAGCATACCTGATAATACAAAAATAGGTTGCAAGAGCGACTAAATCTTTGTGTCAAAAGAAATTTCCTTTTGAAAAGCTTTCAGGTCCATGGGCACATGTTATGTAATTTATTTTTATAATACGCTTTGTAATGTGATTTTTCCCTAAAGTGTTTCCTTTTTCATAGTCTATGGCACATATAGCTGTAGAATATACTGTGGGTTCTTCAAAGCATGGGCAATGCTGCATTAATAACAGTAACCTACAATTATTTTTTTAAATCAATTTGTATTTCTGAAGAAAAGAAAGTACAGCACTCTCTATGTTTCCTGGGGTTAATTCAAGAGTTAAAACAGAAGCAGGAGCTTCTGGAAGAGTTTTTATTATTGCTTGTACAATGCTGTGGTTCTGATCCTGGTTCAATGCTAACGAATAACACCGTGGTTTAAAGTTTAACTTTAAATACTTAAAGTCAGTTTTTAAAGTTGCTCTTTCTAGTGTTCTGTGCCAAAACCCTTGAATGAGTTAATTTTAACATGGAATAAATTAATAAAAGGAGATGTATGAGTTTAACATGTGAGGATTATAGGAACACCTTCAACTGACAGTTCGATTATATTTGTTTGCATTATTTACTTATACGTATAGGTCCCACGGTAAGAATATCAAGATATTTCTCACAATCTACCTAAGTGAAAGCCTGAAAATAAAAAATGACCAAGAGAGTATCATTATTTTTTTAAAAAATGGTAATAGAAATCTGAAGATAGGTAACTTTTTATCTTAGAGATTGGATTTGGTCAGATTTTCAGGATCACATACAGGTTGGAGAATATATTCTTTAAAGATTAAAAGCAGAAGAATTATTCAATTTTCTATGTCAGAGCTGCTGTTGATTTTAGATTTATGTAAAAATATGCACCTAAAATCTATTTGAAATCCTGAATGTGTGCTTTTTTTTTCTTAAAAAAAGACTTTGTTAATGTGGACATGGTTTCAATAAGGTCTTTAAAAGATAACTTTAAAGATTTGGTACATCAGTTTCTGAAGGCAGAAATTGTCTATTATGTAACTTTACTGAGATTAAGGAAACTATGCTTCTGGGTGTCACAAGGAGAACTATTGTAAAAACCATACAAATAGTCCTGGCTGGTGTGGCTCAGTGGATTGAGAGTTGGCCTGCAAACCATAAGGGTCACTGGTTCGATTCCCAGTCAGGACACATGCCTGGATTGTGGGCCAGGTCTCCGGTTGGCGTATGTGAGAGGCAACCACACGTTGACATTTCTCTCCCTCTTTTTCTCCCTCCCTTCCTGTCTAAAAGTAAATAAATAAAATCCTAAACAAGACAAAACAAAAACACACAAATAGGTGGCCCAGTTCTCTATTCCACAGGTTGCACCCAGGTTTATACACCCATAGACGGTAGTCCACACTGAGTCTCTGGAATAGAACAATTAATGTTGGATTTCCTTCCCTATGTGACTTGGTAAGGTTTGAGGGTATACCATGAGGAATTAGCAACTCATATTCAGTGGGTATTTTAAATTAAATCTGTTTTTATGTAAAACTAGTTTTGATTTTTATAAGTAAAAGAAATGCTACAGTAGGCTTGTCCTAGCTTGAATGATTGTGTGTGTATCGCATAACCTTCGGGGCTTTTGATTACTGATAAAGAAAACTAGAGTGTGTTTGTGTGAAGATTTAAAAAATTGTTGTTTTGGATTTTGTTTTCTGCAAATGTTTCTAAACTGTAATGATATTTTCAATTAAGAAAGGGTTTTATTTAGTATTGGTAAATTTTTTCCACTCACAATTAAGTTTCCTTTTGTCAGTGTTTATAATTGGGATGGCAAAAATATTCTGATACATCACAGATTAGCATTTGAAGCAAACAACTTTTTCTCAACTTGTGGAAATTTTATTACACTGATTGTGAAAATGCTAGAAAATAAGACTTTACCTCTTGACTTTAAAACATTACAAGTAATTTATGTGTATCTTGGGTTTATCATGAAACCTGTTACTTGCAGTGCAGAGTGCGGATGACATATAGTCAGAGTCACCTGGGTGGATGCTGAGCTTTTTCCTGCTCATTCTATGCATAAGTCTCCTGCTTAAACCCAAATGGAATCAGAGTGACAGATGGCTAAAATTAATTGAAAAATTGAAAAAAATTGTTTTGAAAACAGAATATTAAAAATTAATAGCACATAGTCATATGCTTATCTAATGAATAAGCAAGCAAGTTCATAAATAGTAATATCCCAATATCCACATCCAATTGAAAGAAACTGCCCCCACATGCAAGCCTGGCACCGTCCTAGGTTCATATAATTTCTATACCTTTTACTGTAAGTCTCCAATTATCAATATGAGTGATAATCAGTTTTGAATGGAATAATTATGTTTTGCGGAGCATAATCAGCTTAAGGCACATAATTAGTTTTCAGTTTAAGGCACAACAAATGAATACATTATTTACCCTTTTCTTTTTGATAAGTTTGTTTTTTGAGGTATCTTCTGCAAATATTTTTTTCAAGTATTTAATAAAATATTAGGGTGTAATAAAAATAGTGGATGGAATAAAGATTCCAGATGCTAGGTGCTTGGAATGTTCACAAAATGTGAAGAATTAATCATATCTTAGTACAATCACAAAAGAATTTCATGGTGTGGAATATCTGGCTTAAGCATTAACAGAGACACCAACTATGTTGATACAATTCACAACTCCTAAAGCTCAGTGGCAGAGCAAGAGTAAATGGCGTGTCAGACAATGTAATATGTCGTATCTTTTCTCTGTATCCTGTGGTTAAAATTCCCTGGAAATAAATAAAAAATAGATCAAAGGTAGGGTGTAATCATGAATTTGGTGAGCACCAAATTCTAAACATTTTTGTTATTCTAAAATTTTGTTATTCTATTTTTGTTATTCTAAAAATTCCAAAAATGCAGAATGAAAGTTTAAAAAACCATTAGCTGGCACCTGAGGCATATAGCTTTCTCTGGACCTCCAGTGCTACGCCTCTGCCGAAAATACTAGTTAGAAGGCAAAGAGGAAAAACAATAAAAATTGTAATGAATTCATAAAAATTGGGAAGGTTTCATGGAACTAATGTTGCTTAATGACCACTAATATTTTATTTCCTTAAACTTTCAGCATTTCCTCCATAACGATCCAGTTACAACCATGTTTGTTGCACAGGGAGAATGCTGTAGATTCATACATTTGAACAGAAAGGTGTATAGATGTCGTGACATGATACATTTACTTTTTGGTGGTTTCTTCCTTTATGTTATTTGGTTACCTTTACCTTACCATTCACAGATTTTGCTCACAGCACAGACATGCATTTATTTAATCTAGATTTTTGTTTTAAAAATATCAGATGTCAGCTTCTCCAGTATAAGAGGATTATAATGTGATCAGATATTCTTGAAGTCTTGCAGGTTTAATGGATTTTCATAAGCAAATGAGTACACTGAAAAGTTTTGGAGTTCCATTCTATTTTCACAGCATTCTCAATTTTCTCTACTTTGTTTTATTAAGTAGATGAGAAGTTTATTTTTCACTATAGCCAAGTGAATTTATGAATATGTACTTGTCTTTTATATGAATGTGATATCCTGCTTTCAGTTCATCACAGGTTATTGAAATTATTTAACCAGTGAAGACATTCTCTATGTTATTTCCAAAGTCAACTTTGTTTATCAAAGTCTCACCAGAGTGAGAAAGATAACAATTGTGATATAAAAGCACTGTGCAATATTCTTTTTTGAGTTAGAACATAATATGCATAAAATTAAAATCATTTAAAGTGAATATTCTACCTTATTTTAAATTGTTTGCTTTAAAATACTTTTCACTTCTGCATTTCCTACTTTGTTAAAAATGTGTTTTTCACTGTGAATTAGCAGAAGCTATACAATAAGCAGATCTGCCAAATACAAGATGATTTTCCTCTGAGTTGCAGCAGTTTCATTCTTTAGTGGATGGAAATTGCAAGACACCACAAGTTTGAAACTGGTAACAGGATTCCCCTCACCCCTTTATCCTCACCAAAGGCTTTGTCAGTAAACATGCAAATAATACTCTACCAAATAATACTGCTAAAGGTAGATTACTCAGCAGAGCAAACGCTCCTGAGGTTTTGCCACCAGTCCACAGTGCAGCCTCTACAGAAGCAGCTGGGCAATGGTTTCAGCAAGTGGGATGGGGTGGTAATGGGGTTGTACTCTGACCTGTTTGATTTCCCAGCCTAGTGCCAAAAAATGGTGGCCCACAGCCACAGCCAATCCTCACTTATTTTTGTCTTATTTGGGACAAATAAGTTCACATAATGGGTTACTTCTCTTTATTATTTAAAAATATACACATCAAAAAAGCAGGCATGGGAGATGGCAAAATGAAGCTTTCCAGAGGAAAGTTGCAGCTGTTAGAGATCGTGCCCACAGGCCGTCCCTGCAACCTCTCTTCTCAGAGGAGTGCCCTTTCATGCCCATGGTCTAAAGGCACTAGCCAAAAGTCACTGTCTGTTTACTTCACCACTTCCCAGGAGAATGGGTCTCAGGATTCCCACCAGGTTTGCTCAAATGGATTTTCACCCCTGGAACCCTGGGCTAGAGTCACCTTTAATGAGCAACAGGCTCTCCCCTGGGGTAGGGAGACTGCAGTAACCTCCCTGGGTACTATCCTTGTTAGCAATAGGCAACAATGCACCATGCTTTTTTTTTTTTGAATGTCATTAAAATCTACTTTTGAAATGTGTATTTACTGCATCCAGAGGAACCTACACGAAGGATGTCAAACACTGAGGCCTTCTTTTGCCAGGGCCATCCTCAGTGCCTGTGTGGTTCCACAGATAATGGTTAGAACCTAGTTCCCTGAAGATCACACAATTTTTATGAAAAGATAACCCGCTGCTTTAGTTTCCCCTGGCATTATTCCCAGCTTTTCTTTCAGAGATAAGCGCTTCTAATGAGAAAATCTTTTTCTGTTTCTCTTCAGGAGTCCATTTGCCCTATTCTGCCTTATATTGACTGGCCTTCATCCCAGTTTGAGTAAGCTTCTTAAATGCAGGACTTGCATATTCCTCATAGTGAATACAAGGTACTGGATAAAAAGTGCTGGCAAAGGGCAATGTAGTTCCTTCTATAGGGGGGCCTATCCCCAGTCTTCTTCCATCTATCCTATTTCCTTTCCCCCGATCTTTACAGACCTCCCCATAACCCCAATCATATCCTCCTTTTTGGTCTTTCTGACTCCCAGTACACATTTCTTTCTCCTCTTTGAAGACAAGGCACATGTTTAGTCAAATGGCAGGGTGTTTTGTAGGCACCTAATTATTGACTCCTAATCCTGAAGGGTTGCTTCTTTAGAAATAGTACTTCAGCCAGGGTATTTTGTACCAGGTCCTTTTCGCTACAAATTGTGCTGGCTGCTCATTCTTCCATTGCAGAAACCTCTGTGCCCACTGATTGTTTCAAAGGCAGAGAATCTGGAGTAAAAAAGAAAAGACTCTCAATAATCAGATTCTAAGAGAAGGTATGCTCTCTGCAAAGACAAAGGGCCCTTATCAGACCGCCAGGTGGTATACCATTTTAACAAGAAAAGTGTGTTCAGTCATTTTCAATTCACAAAGAGATGAAGCACTGGTGGGTTCCCCCATGGAGCATTGGTGCATATAGGCAGTAGAATGAAAGGACTGTATAGGCTATCAAACTGAGTATCAAACTCCCACAGGTGGTGGGTATCAGAGATCTCTGTTTTCAGAACAACTACTAAGATCTTGCTTGAGAAAAAATATATGATCAGCAGAGTATACTTTCACAAATCATTAACAGGTGTAGTAAAAGGCTTAACTATATCTCTCATCCTTTTTTGCTCTTTTGGGTGGAGAACCACAATATCACTCAAAGATGTTAGGATCACTTCTACAGTTTAGTTTTTGACATGATAAAGTAGGTTTGGTACGTGTTCACATCTCCCACAATCCCTTGTGCGCACATCTCATGTATCACTTAACTCAATATATTTCAATTGTTTGTTGGCAAGTCATCTCTCCCAGTAAAATGTTTCACTGAGTAGGTTAGGTTAGTTCAACAAGATTTATTGAATATCTTTTCTGTCCTAAGTACTTTTGCCAGGTGTTGGAGATACAAATGTCTCTGATTTTGAGAAGGTTATATCTAGTGGGAAAGACAGATTTTTCAGTACTATGATAAGTGCAAAGATAGAGGTATGTATAAGTTGCCTTGAGCTCAGAGAGCAGTCCGACAGGACAAAGAAAGATTCCTCAAATTGACTACTGACCTGAATCTTGAAGAGTGAATAGGAATTAGATAATAAGGCAGTTTCAGGAGAGGTGCTGTCTGAAGTGCAGGTGCTGTGGGTTGCTCTGTGACCAGGTTTAGGAATCAAAGGCAGAGAGTACAGATTACTGTTCCAAGAAGATTTAGGAACAATAAAAATGATGTCGTGGAATAGTTTGTTGAATACCTACCTTGTCTTGCACAGTGTGTTGGTCAGAGGGAAGCCCTATGAGGTCTTGATGTTTGTTGTCATAGATATTTAGTTCCATTGACTAAAAAGTGTTTCATTTCTCAAGCTCAATAAAAGTAGACTTTTACATTTAAGTCCATTTTTTGACAGTCATTATTCAAGAATATGTTAGAGTTCTTTTAAAGAAATACATGAGTAACTTTATAGGTGTTTGAAACACAAGTGTTTAAAAAAAAAACAAATGATGAAATGCACCTCTCTCCTACCCTGAATTTTCAATACTTGGAAAAACAGAAAAATGTAAATTATAACTGTATCTTAAAAAATAGCCCAAACCTATGATTAACAAGATATTAAGATTTTTTAAAGATCTACTTTCCTATATCTCTTGATGATTCTCATGGAAGAAAAGGTGTCTTACCTCCTCTGACCCTCCAGTTTTAAAAATAACTGCACTACTATACATGTAATAGAGGTCAGCTGGCTATCAACCAACAGGTGGAAAAATTATAATTTGAAGGGAAGACCTTATGTATGATTGATGGAACCTGCAGAAAAGGATATACCATGGGATATAATCGCCTGAGAGATTCTATACGGAAGTCATGAAGTCTGAGGTCTCATTAGTTATATCCCTTTATTTAAAGAAAGTGTGGATTTATGAGAAATGAAATGTTTTTTCCTTCCTCAAACAATGTTTTTAGGCTGTCTACTAAGGAATATTGCTATCATTGTTCTTTCTTCTAATGAGACTAACCATTTAAATACCTGGTTTGACTTGTATTTCTGATTACTGACTGTGGTCATTCAGAAACTTGTCAAATTTTTCATCACATCACCAGTGACCTCAGGCTAGTCAATCTCTCAGGGTTAGAACAAAAGGATTTTCTTAAATGCGTACCTGAAAATATTTAGTAAGTATACCACATAAAAATCAGGAAAAGGCCAACTTTAAAAATTATTTTTCAAAATCAGTTTGAATCAATCTCTGATGCAATAAATACAAAAATTTCTATACAAATTCTACATCACCCTTTCCCTAAAAATCTTCTCAATTAAGAATGAATATTATTGAGTCCTGGCTGGTGTAGCTCAGTGGATTGAGTGTGGGCCTGCAAACCAGAGGATCGCGGTTCGATTCCCAGTCAGGGCACATGCTTGGGTTGCAGTCCAGTTCCCAGCAGGGGACACATGAAAGGCAACCATACATTGGTATTTCTCTCCCTCTCTCCTTCCCTTCCCCTCTAAAGATAAATAAATAAAATCTTTTAAAAAAGAATGAATATTATTGAGTTCCTCTACGTTCCCTATAGTAAGCTTTATACCATGATTAACTAAATAGAAACAAGAACAAACAACCAGCACAAACTATTTCCAGTCCCCAAGAATTTTCTCTAATGTTCATATTGGTAAAAAACTATGGTACATTTCTCAGCTCTTTAACTTTCCTAAACATTTTTAAGCTAAACATGTGAATAAAATGATTTACATATTGTTAGAAGCTACAGAACTAAAGCAGCACCAAATACTCAAAGGAGACTAATAAGCAAATCTGTGTGGCATTTTGGATAAACAAGGAAAAGATCAGTTTCAGTTTCTTCTTCTTAATTCCTTAAGTAACTTAGTAGTTATTTTTTTCCTTCAGTGTTTCTGGTTACCCAGTTCAGTGTCTTAAACAACCAATTTAATTAAAAAACAAAATTTATTATAAAACTTTCCCTCCAAAAGCTATTTATGGACACCTTTTCAGATCATCAGGTTTGCATCTGTTCTGTTTTGGATTTATTTTCACATTTGGGCTCAGGCATTTGTTGCACACTTACTGTGTTCACCTGGTAATCAGCACTAATCAATGTCATTTAGCCGCATACATTTTTTTAGAACCAGGAATTAGCAAGTGACCAATCATTTAAACAATATAAATGTTTTCTAAATGTGTCATCAACACACACACACACACACACACACCAGTCATTCCTGCAGCCACAGTAAAAAAATGCATATATGTACTGGTAAACCACTGTCAGAACAACCACTCTCTTTTGCTACCCCAGAAATACTAAACAACATTTTCTTTTTAAAATTTCTACATCATCAGATTAAATGAAAAAACTACCTAGTAAAGACTATCATAAAACAATGTATGACCAATGAAATTCTGAGTCTCTTGAGCTAATAATGTGGAGGTGAAAACAATGTCAGCTAGGGAAAGCAGAATGTTGTGGTAGCAAAGTACAGTAGAAGGAAAGGAACTGGAAGGATGTCAACAAGAGATCTTGAAAAGCCATTTCATCCATTTGGCCCTCACCTGAACTGTAAGTTTTAGACAAGAATCTGAAAAAACCTCTTTTTAGATTCTTGTTTGAAACATCTGTTTCAGTCAAAATGCAATTTCTAATAAGAAAAAAAGACGAGTAAATCTTTCCTATGAATAAACAGAACTAAAGAAAAAGAAAGCAGATGAATACATACATGGAGATAATTCGGATCACTAAAACAAAAAACTGAAGGCAAAATACTGATCCTTTTTAGAAAAAATGCTGGAATAGCAAATCACATAAACTATCACATTTAGTGGGTGTAATATAGGCAGAAATGGGGAGGAAAAGACTTGCGTTATGCTTTGCGCATTATGCCCAATATTGCTGTATACATTTTCACTAATCAACAGAATTAGCAATGAAAGGAGCCCATGCCTTCCCCATTAACTGTGATACATGAATATTTTCCCTTTCAGCCTGAGATTGAAAGTAAACTCACAGAGATCAAAACAAAGTGTATATAATCCTACCTATGTTGCCAATGCTGAGAATTCCAAAAATAATGGATGTTGTGTAAGAGCAAAACTAGGCAAGTTTGTTATCTTCTAGATAAATAATTTGGTTCACATCTTGAGACTTGCAGTCATTTTGAAAGGACATTTAATTGTAAGGTACATTTAATTGAAGTATATTTAATTATGAGGCTGAAGTGCTCATTTCGTTTCCCTTTCCTTACTTACCTTCCCAAACGTATGACTGCAGACAAAGCCTTAAAGAAAATAAAGTCGAGGTATCTGTTTACAGATGATGAGACTTAGTGTCTGGCCTGGATTTCAAAGATGCCAATATAATGTGGATTGTATAGAAATTTTAAAGCAATTTTAAAAATATATGCTTATTGCAGAAATTTTGGAAAATACAGAAAAAGTACAAAGATGTAGAGAAAAAACACTCCCCATTAGGTTAACAGAGGCTACCACCATTTACCTTTTAGTTGGGCTTTACCCTGTATTCCTCTATTACCTTGGTATCAAGGTTTAGTAATTTTATATGCCATGAATATTTCCATCGGTAATTAAATACTTGGCTGTTTTAAAGTGCCTCCATAGGATCTCATTTTGTAGTAATGTTGTAATTTATTGAGGTGGGTTTTTTGAGGTGTTTCTTTTGACAAAATAAATGTTATTTATAAGGACAAAATAATTACATTATATTCATTTATTTACAGCAACATTCAACATCAGAACAGTAAAATGACCTTAATATGTACAGGGTGGGGCAAAAGTAGTTTACAGTTGTTCATACTGAAAATAATACAATAATAAAAATACTAGAATGAATTGTTTTGCATGCTCACAACTGCATCCCTACATTTGCCTCACCGTGTACTCTAGAAAATATATGAGCCTAGAACTGTATCCAGCCAAGCTGTCCTTCAAATTTAGACTACACACAAAGTTTTGAATATTATTGAGGTGTTTTTTTATCAACTGTAAAATACGGAGCTACTACTTATTACAACGGACTTCTTAAATCCGCGCAAGAGACTTGGTCACTGAAAACATGGTAAAAACAAAAACATTAATGGAAGAAAAATAAGTAACAGATCAAGTAGAGGCAAAATAATAGGGTTAAGCAAATCACATGATTTATTCTCGACTTCAGGACAAGAGTCGCCCATCACGTTTCTCACTTAACGTTTATATTTGCACCTTGGAGATTTATTTTAGAGAAACTCGCGGTTTTATAACCCAAGCAAATACTCCAATCACGTCGTCTTTTAAATGCTCCGATCCCCTTCAGAGGGCTTCTGATAGAACAAATACCCGCCCAGCGACGAGGCCACCAGAAAGATCCACTACGGTGGCTGACTAGGGTGGTCCGGGCCGGGTGGCTCAGACCCGTTACCTAGGGCTGCCCTAGCCTAGACAACCAGAGGCCCAGGTAGGTAGGTGCGAAGAGAACTTTATGAGAAAGCACAGTACATCAAGAGCTTACGCGCCCGTACCTTCTAGCCCCAGCGCCCGGCCTGCGCATGCGCTATGGTAGCTCCACGCTCTAGGGCTAAGGCCCCTTTTTCGTCACAGGGAAGATGAGCAGCGTGCGTCCACCCTTTCCCACCTCCTTCTATCCTCTCCTCCCTTCTCCCCTTGTCCCTCAGTCCTCTCCCTCCTTCCTGTCCCCCTCCGAGTCTGGTGTCCCCAGTCCACTGCAGCTTCCGGTCAATGGCCGACTGCGGAAGGGTGTCCCGCCTCTTCCGCTTGTATTTAGGAGGTCGCGGCGGCAGCCGCGCCTGCGCGTCTACTGCCAGGGTCAGCAGGCGGGTCCCTTGGGCAGTCCACCTGAGTGTCGCGGAGCCGTGTCCGAGGGGACCATGGCGATGAACTACAACGCGAAGGATGAAGTGGATGGTGGGCCCCCGTGTGCTCCTGGGGGCACCGCTAAGAACAGAAGACCGGATAATACGGCCTTCAAACAGCAACGACTCCCGGCTTGGCAGCCCATACTCACGGCGGGCACGGTACTACCTACCTTCTTCATCATCGGTCTCATTTTCATCCCCATTGGCATCGGCATCTTCGTCACCTCCAACAATATCCGCGAGATCGAGGTGAGGTGGGCGAGTGGCGGTGGGAATTGGCCTTGCTTGGGGGAGCGGGATCGTCCCGGCCTGCTCCACTCGCTCCTCAGCTATCAGGAGGTCGACCCACGGTCCTCACCTCCCCGACACCTCCCCGCTTTTGCTAAGTTTCTTCTTTCCTTCTGTGGGTTTTCTGAATTTGCGGTTTACACGATTAGAGGCGGAATGAATGTTTAACGCAGAGGGTGGGTCAGATGAACGCCCTTTTAATGGGCAGTTTATGTGGCTCCGTGGTGTTTTGTTTCGTTTTGTTTTTCCTCCTGCGAAGGTTAGGAGAGGGAGAAAGAAGTGGAAAAAATAGTTATGTCTAGGTACTACTCCAGGAGAATTGACGTGGTCAGAATGTCATTACTTGTGTGGGGCTTATCCTAGGAGATTCAGCCATTGTTAGGTAAAGGACCCAGAGCCGTGGAGCTTTTGGTGATTTTTATCTAAAGAGGTTGTCATGTGTTACCACATATTAGGGCAAGTGACCGACGTGTGCACAGTACCTTTTATTTGGAGATAATTGATGCTTGTAGTTGTAGGGCATGATACAGGTTAAAGGTAACCTGAAACTTCAATTCCGGTTTTGCTTTTAGGCTCTGTTTATTAATAACAATGCCCTACATTCGCCCTAGTTTTTCTTTTCCCCTCGATTTTAACCTTAAAAAAGTCAATAATCAGAATAAACCATACGCTGTTTACTAAACATTTTACTAATATAAGACATTTTAGAGAAACTTGGGGAATCATCTTGAATTGTCAAAGCAGCAATCAGTATATTCATCCATCTGCAGTAATGAAGATAGTTTGATAATAGAATGTAAGTACTGGGTATAGATGTCCAGTATTAAACATCTGCTAATCTCTTTCCTTGACTATCTGAGGGTATTTTTTATCTGTTTAAAGGGCAGTAACTGGTGCCAAGTTCTCTTGGTTTCTTCTCTTCTATCAGGTTATTATCATTTTTTCTCCTCTAATTTTATACATGTGATTTAACGGGGCTCTCAGGGTAATTTTAACTACAGGAATAGGCATAAGATACCTGTTTTCTAGTTTAATTTGGAGTGCTACCTCTGAAAGCAAAATTAGTATGTCTATAATTGTACGGTGCTCACTTCTATGTTAATAATAGTAATAAAAATAGAATCTATAGGATAGTTTTTAGTAAAAAAGATTATAGGATAATCTTTTACTAAAAATTTACTTTCATTTTACTAACTAGAGAAAGTGTCACAGGTTTTTTTTAAGCATGTATTTTTATTTGTTTTATTGTTGCTATCTCCCTAATAGTCCTTCAAATGTAGTACTTGTTCTCCCAGCTACACTAGGATCAGACATATTGGTGAAGAGGTATATTTATTGAAAGAACCATGGGCTCTGGGTTGGGGCAGCCAGGGCTGGGTTTAAATTCAGCTCACTTTCTTGGAATACTTAATCTCTCCGATCCTCAAGTTTCCTTATCTGCAAAATACATAAAAAATGCCTATTTAGGCACGACTTCTTGACCCTACTCTGTGGACCAGGGAACCTTGCCCAGGCACGCAAACCCCAATAAAGCTCTATACTGCCTGAAAAAAAATGCCTATTTAAAATGTGGGAATTAGAAAAAGTGTAGATAAGTTTCTTGGAATTAAGTTTGTATAATAAACAGCTACTGTTACCATGATGATTCCTAATCAGGAGATGACAAATGGAGCCAGAGAGGTTGGCATTCACTAGTAAGCTAGAAGAATATTGTAAAGTTGAGGCAGAAACCCAACCCAGATATCTTTATTCCCAACCTTAAGCTTTTATGCTACATGAATATTCTTACCGCAGTGTTAGGAGTTAAGAAGAAAATTAATGTTAGAAATTTGAGTATCTTATTTAAACTTAAGATATTAAGATGAGTAGCGATAATTTGCAATTTTTAAAAAGAGATTTTATTTTTATATTTATTTTTAGAGAGAGGGGAAGGGAGGGAGAAAGAGAGGGAGAGAAATATCAATGTATAGTTGCTTTTTACACCCTCTGCCCCACCGGAGACCTGACCTGCAACCCAGGCATGTGCGGTGAGTGGAAATCAAACCAGTGACCCTTTGGTTCACAGGCCGGCACTCAATCCACTGAACCACACCAGCCAGAGCAGTGATTTATAATTTTGTAAGAGGATATTTATTATCAATACTAAACTTATGTTAATATTTACTCTTCTGTGAAAATAAATATTTACTTTCTTTAAAGCTTTGGGTTTTGAAATAAAATAAGGCTCTTCGCCATCACACTAAGTAGTTGGTGAAATGGAAATTTCCTTTTCTTGCCATATAATAGGTTTTTTACTTTTTAAAAAAATTATTTAATTGTTTTCAAGTACAGTTTCTTAAATAGTTCTCATGTATATGCTTCTGATTTCAAGCAGCCTGAAGAGCCTGTTGCAGCTTAGTCTGGTTTAAAGGGCACTGAAGTTAAAAGTCAAGCAAGGCCTTAGAGTTGAAGTTGTAACTCTCTTAGTCATTATAGGCATATTTTTGCATCTCAGTTGTTTTACTTGAAGAACCAAAAAACTAGGTTCAGAAACTAGGTGATGTCTAAGATGATGTTTACCTCTAAAATTGTATGACTTCCAACTTTAATGTGATTTTTAAAAAATGCTACATATCCAAATTGTATCACCTTTGGAACTAGAGGACTGATAAGGAATTTTATAATCTACACTAACATAAGTTGTGCCAATAGAATAATTTTTTTCAATTGGCTGTATATATGTAGAGCATTGGTTGTGAATTGAGTCCAGAGTTTATTATGGGACAAACCTAGGGAGCTTTCCCAAACACATGCTTGCTTCTGCCTACTCTCTACCCTTTGTGAGGCACTATGGTAGTTTAGTTTAAAATAGTGTTGAAGGTCATTTAAAGTAAACCAGAAGTTCTTACTAACATATTCTTTTATACTATAGTTTGCTCACACCTCTTAGTTTATTTTCTTATTTTTGAAAAAAAACTTTATTCTCACCTGAGGACATGCTCGTTGGATTTAGAGAGAAAGGAAGGGAGAGCTGAGAGAGAGAGGGGGAGAGAGGGAGAGGAGGGAGAGAGAGAGAGAGAGAGGGAGAGAGAGAGAGAGAGAGAGAGGGAGAGAGAAAGAGAGAAAGAAAAAGAAAGAAAAAGTAAGAAAAAGAAACATGGATATGGAGAGAAATATCTAATAGGCTGCCTCCTGTCCCTGTCCACTTAGGGAGCGAACCGAAACCTAGGCACCTGCCCTGACTGGGGATTAAACCCAAATCCTTTGCAACATCATGGATGGAACTGGAAAGCATTATGCTGAATGAAATAAGCCAGGTGGTGAAAGACAAATACCATATGATCTCACCTTTAACAGGAACCTAAACAACAAAACAAACAAGCAAAATATAACCAAAGACACTGAAATAGAGATTAGGCTGACAGTGACCAGAGGGGAGAGGGGAGGGAATTTCAGGGGAAAAAGGGGAAGGGTTTGCAGGAACAAATATAAAGGACACATGGACAAAAAAACTAAGGAGGGTAGAAATGGGAGGGAGGTGGGGTTGGGCTGGGATGGGAGTAAAAGACAGAAAAGTGTACTTGAGCAAAAATTAAAATAAATAAATTAAAAAAATAAAAAAACAGGAAAAAATAAATAAAAAATAAAAATGCAAAGAAAGGAGCTAAAAGTGAGGCTGTCACATGATGAATTATGAAAAACAATGTATCACTGGGAGGCTATGAATGAAAAACAGGGACTAGAGGACAATGTAGACTGCAGAAAACTTCCTTGCAAACTGGGAAATGTAATTACATAATTAAAATAAAGAAATGTCAATGAAAAAAATTTAGATTATTAAATCTTCCTTTTTAATTAAAAAAAAAAACAAACCCTGAATCCTTTTGTTGTATGGGAGGATGCTCTACCCAGCCAGGGCCAGTGAGGTGTTCTTAAGTTTTCAAATAACAGTTTATAGTTTAATGGTTAGAAATGAATGAAGATACTTTCAGAGTAATTAAAAACGAAACATTTACTTGAGATTAATATTGCCAAAAATGTTCAGAATATATTTTTATTTAATTTAGCATCCCCATGTTTGAGAGAGAAACCCCAAGTCTCATTTTCTTCACTTTATATTTAATCCTGATTATTTTGTTTCCCATTTTTTTATTGTATTTTTTTCCCCAACCATTTATTGCTCTTATGTCCTTTTCCACCTCCACCCAACTCCTCTCCCCCAACAAGCACCATGTTGTTGTCCAAGTCCATGAATCCTTTTTCTTTCCCTTGTTTTTGAGAAAAATATAGTTTTACCTATTGTTTTTACTCCTGTGCAGCTTGGATTCTTAGATTCTAAGATTGTTAAGGGGATTTGATTTCTCTTCTTCACTTAGTATTCTTTGTCTATACTTAGCTTATAGCTAAGATTCCAGGGAGTATAAGTTGCATTGTAGATTGTGAAAGATTAAGCACTTTATGTTAAGAAGTTTAAAGATCTTAGTATTCAAGTGAATTACAGTTGCTTAGCAGCCCACTCTGGGAAATTAAGAGGTTTGTGATGGTAGTGTTTTGTTACTCAGATAACTGTAGTACTTAGAGGAAGGCACTGAAGTAAATAGGGCCATCCAGACCAGTTTGTGAGGCCCAGGAACTGAGAATGGTTTTACAGATGAACATTTACCATTGATTTGATGATAGGGAACATTAAGTTTGAATGCCTGTTATGCATAATGTATAATAATACATTTAAATAATTTAATTCTTATTAGTAGACCTGTGTTACCAGAAAATTGTACACAATTGTTACTATATTTTGAATTTCATCAATAAAAATTGGTGCAGATTTGTTTTCTCTCGTTTATATAACAGCCTACATATGACAAGGGACCTCCCCCCAAAATACAGAATTTATTTATACAGAATTGTGTATTTATTTTTACATATTTAAACTTGTCACTTTCAAAATACTCTCCGTTGATACAATACTCCTATCAAGACTTTTTTCCCACTGCTTAAAACAGTTTTTAAATTTGGATTTTGATGCCTTTTAGTGCTTCTGCAGTTTTTTGTTTCCCCTCTTCCACATTAGCAAAACATTTCCCTTTGAAGACATTTTTCATGGGAGAAACAAAAAACGGTCACTGGGCAAGGGGAGATTGGGTGAATAGGGTGAGTGGGGCATTGGGGTTATGCCATTTTTGGTCAAAAACTGCTGAACACTTAACGTGGTGTAGGCAGGTGCGCTCATAGATCACCCATCATGAAATCGGCAAACTCATTGAAAGAGTCTTCAAAAAAAAAAATTCACTGAAGCTGAATGTAGCCTTTCACAAAGCCAGCTGGTGCACAGATACAGATGGGTTCCCAGAACACTCACCTAGTGGGGAAACCTGCACTACAAGAGGCCCAGCCTCCAGAAAATAATTACATTTTTGGGGGGGGACATCACCCCTTGTATTATCCTCAGCCTTGCCTCTTGGTTTGTAAAGCCTAAAATACTTTCTGACCCTTTACAAAAAAGAATTTCCTGCTCTCGACATCAAATTTTAAGAAATATGCTGGCAAATTTAGCATTTATTACAAAAACAGCAGTATTTAATTTATATGTTCTAATGCTCAATAACCTTTCAGTTAGGTATAATGATCCCTGATAATTGCTTGTGTCCTACCTTCTTTGTACAAATTTAATAGATACAAAATACCTTAGCTAAATTTACCATTAATCTTGGCTCAGGTGACTTCTTTCTTCCTTTCTTTGTCACAGTCAGATAAAGTTCAGGCAACCTAAAGAAAATTGCTTTTGAAAGTTTTATTTAGGTTAGCTTTTGTCTTCCTTAGAGCCTTTAGAAAGGACTACTGATAAGTCCTTTTTTTCTTAATCCTCATCCAAGGTTATGTTTTTATAGAGTTTAGAAAGAGAGGAAGGGAAGGAGAGAGAGAAACATCCATGTGAGAGAGAAACATCCATGTGAGAGAGAAACATCGATCAGTTGCCTACTGCAGGCACCCTGACCAGGGAATAAAACCACAACCTACGAATGTGCCCTGCCCAGGAATTGAACCTGTATGTTTTTGGTGTATAGGATGATGCTCCAACCAACTGAGCCACCAGGCCAGGGCAACTCCTGATAAATTCTTTGGTGTGGAATGATCAGTTCAAAGGAATCCTTAAAATGCTGTCTAATTAATACTTAAAATGATTTACCTTATTACTCAGCATTTTGTTGAGTGACCTGTTTAGGTCTTATATTGATTTCCTTTACAGATTTACATTCAAAAATGGAAGTTTTCCAGTCCTTACACAGTATAAAAATTGTGTGTCCTTCAAATTTCTCCTTTACCACCATATTAAATTCAGTCTGTTTCTTAGGAATAGGTTAGGAACAGGATGTGTTTTTAGGATTACCAAGAAGAAATGCCAGTTTGACTTAGGGGAACAATTGCAGTGGTAGCAAACAAAGCTGAGAAATATGATAACCCTTAAACTAACCTACTCATGTACATCTGTTGTTCAGTTTTCCTCTGGTTCTTTGTGTTTTCTACTTAAGCAAATGGGCAGGTTTCCAATCTACTGTATTTTGCACTGTGTCCTGTATGCTTTTGGCATTAATAAGTATTAATTTTTTTACATAAGGGAGTTTCTCTCCCTCCTGGTAGCCTCTTTCTTTCACTGATAAGTCATGAAGTATTATCTCTAGTATAAATTTTTTTTTCTCCCTATCTTTATTAAGGTATAGTTGTCGTCGTCCACCCCCCNCAGTCTGTTTCTTAGGAATAGGTTAGGAACAGGATGTGTTTTTAGGATTACCAAGAAGAAATGCCAGTTTGACTTAGGGGAACAATTGCAGTGGTAGCAAACAAAGCTGAGAAATATGATAACCCTTAAACTAACCTACTCATGTACATCTGTTGTTCAGTTTTCCTCTGGTTCTTTGTGTTTTCTACTTAAGCAAATGGGCAGGTTTCCAATCTACTGTATTTTGCACTGTGTCCTGTATGCTTTTGGCATTAATAAGTATTAATTTTTTTACATAAGGGAACTGTAGTTTCTCTCCCTCCTGGTAGCCTCTTTCTTTCACTGATAAGTCATGAAGTATTATCTCTAGTATAAATTTTTTTTTCTCCTTATCTTTATTAAGGTATAGTTGTCGTCGTCCACCCCCCCCCCGCCCCACCGCCCTTTTTGTTGTGAGAACACTTAAGCTGTACTCTCTTATAAAAAGGCAGGAGATAACAGTTGGTGAGGGTGTAGAGAAAAGGTAATCCTTGTGGAATGCATATTGATACAGCCATTAGTGAAAACAATATAGAGGTTTTTCAAAAAATTAAAAACCAGAACTACCATATGATTCAGAAATCCCACTGCACTTTGTTTTTATGCCCAACAGATTTACCACCTGGGCATCAATCAGGTCAGACTACCCTTGAATTTTAGCCGATGAAGGATATTGTAGTTTTTTATGGTAAAGACTCATACTGATTTAAATTTATCAGGAGTTTTAATCAACATTGGACGTTTTCTATATGCAAAGTCCTATTGTGGGCATAGCGGACGATAGACAGGGTCTCTTTTTTTTCTGAAGCAGAGAGCTTTTCTTAAGCAGCCTGGAATCTTTTGAGGGAGATGAATCAGACACATAAAAACTAAACATTGCTAGGTGACTGGCATAGACAGAAAAGGCCTCAGAAGTTCAAAGGAAGACAAGATCACATCTCTCTTTAATGATCGTG
Organism: Sturnira hondurensis; assembly: GCF_014824575.4. NCBI lineage: Eukaryota > Metazoa > Chordata > Mammalia > Chiroptera > Phyllostomidae > Sturnira > Sturnira hondurensis. Next base: position 1,103,599 of record NW_028094767.1, read on the forward strand.
GAAAACTGAGATGGAAGTGGGCTGGAGCTGGAACTTGAATCAGTAAATAGCAGTACTAAAGAACATTTCAAGAGAGGTTCACATGCACAAAGATAGAGTGGTGGGCAATCAAAAGGTGTATAGAGAAAATGGGAGCAAAGGCAAATCACCTGGTGCCAGGTGATGGATAGACTTGTATTTGATAGTGAATATATTACACTGGAAAGTAACGTGATTGACACTGTGTATAAGTTAGGATTGGGTTTGGCAGTGAGTAAGGTTTTCATTCTCCTGTGAAATCTCTTAGAAATGCAGTCCCTGGCTAGTATGGAGGCTCTGTTTACTGAATTCACACTCTGTCTAGTTTATTGCTCTATCCTTCATAGGCTTCGCTTCGTGCTCACAGTCCGGAATGGAAGCTAGAGTTCTAATTGTCACAGCCTTTTCCAGGTTACCACCTGAAACGAAGGGATGTGTGGAAGAAGGGATGAAAAACAAATGAATAAAGGCCTTTTAAAGGAGGTTCTTGGAAGTGGTCACGTACTACCTCCACTTGGTAACAGGCCACATTAGCTGTAAGGGAGGATGAGAAATGTGGTCTTCATTCTGATAACAAGGTTTTCAGCTAGTGGTTGAGAGTTATATACTGTGGAAGAAGGGTGGCATAGAAATTGGGGTGAGGGGCTGACAGTCTCTGCAGCACCGGGCTATATATAGGAAGATTTATTTGGTGTTAATGTCAGGTTGGCTGGATGGGAGCTGAGTCATCTAGATGTCAGAGTCTAGTAGTTTAGACATTGAATAATGATTATATTTTTATAATGACTGAATAATGATTATAGTATTGAGTTGAACTTGATTTCATGGTGAAAACCATTATGTGTTGTTTTGTGTATGAAAAGGTATAGGGCTTTGGTGATAAGGTTTTTAAAAAATTAGAGAAGGAATATTCTCTCTTATTTTTTTCAGCCTGTCTTTTTTCTTTCTTTGTTCAGCATATAAATGTGTTCCAGTTTCCTTCCTTAAAAAAAGATAACATCCTATTTTGATTCTATTTAATAATAAAAATTTAATAATGACCAGTATTATTTGAGTATTTAGTTTGCTAAGAATTTTACATATGTCATTTGATACAGTGACACCTATAAAAGTAATGTTGTTATTCTCTCCGTTTTGTTTTGGGGGGGGATATTTAATGTGAGAGTAAGTAATTTGCTTAGTAACACAGCTGGGATTCAGATCCTAACACTCTGACCATCTTGTTTTATTTCCTCTAGGGGCTATTCGATATTCTTTTTTCCCACACAATCTGTTTGAAAAGAAAGATGTCCCCACTATTGATAATACCCATCCCCATACCCCATTAACCCCCTAACCCACTGTGTGTTAGACGAAAAGTGCTGTGAGGAACACTAAAGGAAGGGGAATGGGGATGGTTGAAGGGTACTTTATAATGTTACTTTGTTTTTTTATTTTCAATGTAGATTTTTAAAAAAGATTTTATTTATCTACTGTTAGAGGGAAAGGGAGGGAGAAAGAGAGGGAGAGAAACATCGATGTGTGGGAGATACAAGGACTGGTTGCCCTTCACACATCCCCCCAACTGGGGACCTGGCCCACAGGCCCACAACCCAGGCCTGTGTCTTGACCAGGAGCAGAACCAGCCATAGTGAAACCCACCTCTGCCGCCCCCCACCATTCACAGTCTGCTGTTCAATCCACTGAGCCACATCAGCGAGGGTGACTAATACGACCTTTTATTCCTGTAGTCTGTAAGGTCTTTTGTGGTACAAAGAATGCATTCCCATTATATGTAGCCCAGTGGTTGACATCTAATAGGGACTAAGATATTTGAATGAATGAATTAAATTTAATTTGTACAATCAATACATTTTAAAGTAGTTTATTGCAAGTTTATTGCACATTTGAGTATTATTATGGGTCTGAAGGAGTTAGTGAAATTGGCCAAGGAAAATGTTATATACTATAGGATCAAACTTGTATGATATCTATCCATCTGTATGTAAAGGCAAAACAGATTTATAAACAGACTGATGGGCAAGTATTGCAGCAAAAGGAGGGAGCGCATGATTAAAAAATGACATAGAATACCCTGCCCCCAATTTTTAGAACCCCAATATTTTAGTAGGAAGTATTGTTATATCCTTATTAGTTCTTAAACATTTATAAACCATGAACCATCCATCAATTACATAGATTTATAGTTTAATTTCTGAAATTAATTAAAATGTAAGAATGATTATGTGACATTATAGCTTTTAATAGCATTGTTCATCAGTGTACTGAGTAACTTGGCTGTTTAGAGCTCGCGGGCCTATGTTATCTATGGTAATATTTAATTATGAAAATGTTTTTTAACATTATTTATTTTTACTTGATTTTTAAAAACAATATAATGTACTTTCTCCTCTTCCTTTTAAAAAACTGGCACGAGCTCTCTAAGTTTTATATGTAGTGGAAGCAATGAAAGCCAAATTCAAAGATAAAGCCAAATTCAAAGATACTAAGTATATTGTTAAGGAAGATTTGGCAGAACTTGGGGACTGCCAAGTAGTGTCAGAATTTTGAGCTTGCATGCTTGGGACAATGGTGGTACCATTTACAGGTTTCAAAAGACCACAGTTGGGTGTAAGATTAAGGAATTCAAAGAGCCATCATTACTGATTTTTTTAAAGTCAAGTTTTTAGTAAAGCATAACCAAAAAAGAATAACAAATCATGTATGTTATGTGTGTTCTGAAAATTAAGCCATGCATGATTTCACCATTGAGATCACCATGATTTCAAACAGAAATCGTGAGGGTTTGAATTGGAAAGGAAGAAACACAACCAAGTGAATGTACGTAGGAATACAAAAATCGGGCTAGGGGTGGAGGTAAGGTCAGTGACAATTTAGGGAGCGGATGTCACATGATACAAGGCCGCATGAGGCTAATGTCAGAAAGTAGTACCAGAGACAAAGGTAAAACACACTAATATTTGAACATCAGTTGTACAACTATCCAAAACCAATGTGCTTAAATAGGAAACACTGTCTGTTGTCTCACAGTAGAAAACCCTGCTTGATTCATTTTAATTCCTGATATGTTCCTATGAGCCACTTCGTCATCTATTGTGGAGCATAATGAGCAATGCCCTTTTCATCATGTCTGGCCTGAGCAGTTTTATTTCATTTACTTAATTTTATTTTTTTTATTTTTTAAATACTCACTGAACTATGTGTTTATTGACTTGAGAGGGGGAGAGAGGGAGAAAGAGCAAGAGAGAGAAAGAGAAAGAGAAACATCAGTTGGATGCCTCCTGCAGGTGCCCCCACCGTGCCCCAACCAGGACTGAACCTGTAACCTAGGTGCATGCCGTGATGGGATGGAGCTGGCAACATGTTGATATGCAGGACGATGCTTCAACCAAGTGAGCCACCTGGCCAGCATTAGGAAGTTTTTATAACTTGATATCTTAATAAGACTTTTAAGAGGTAAACTAAACCTTGATGTTGGAATTTTTGTTTGTGTGTGTGTAGAAATGAGTTAAATGGCATATACAAAAACTTTATGAAAATTTGTATTATAAAATTTTATTGCAAACTATAAAGGTTAAGATGGTCTTGGGATAATATCTACTTAATGATGAAGTTGTTTAAATATATATTTTAGATGAAAAATATGAACATTTAGTGGTACTGTTTAAAACATCAGCATATCAACTATTGGTGCTAATTTTATTTTAAAATATATTGTCTTTTAAATTGATTTTCATATTTTTAAATAATTGATGTATGTGTATTCAGGATCATGGGAAGGATTATTACCATCTAATGGAAAGAAGAGCACCTTGGGGCCTAGACAGATATGATTCTGTCACTGTTATGGATTCAATTGTGTTCCCCAAAAGATACATTGAAATCCTAAATCCTAGTACCTGCGAATGTGACTTTTTTGGAAATATAGTCATTGCAGATGTGATCAAGTTAGGGTCATTTGGGTAGGCTCCTATCCACTATGGACTGGTGTTTTTTTAAGTATTTTTTATTGATTATGCTATTACAGTTTTCCCAATTTTTCCTCCTTTATCCCCCCTCCCTCCTGCCCCCCAACCCTCCAGCATCCCCCCCCTTAGTTCATGCCCATGGGTCATACATATAAGTTCTTTGAGTTCTCTGTTTCCTATACCATTTTTATCTTCCCCTATCTATTTTATGCCTACTAATTATGCTTCTTCTTCCCTGTACCTTTCCCGCTTCTTTCTTCCTTCCCCCTTCCCACCGAACTCCCTCTGTGTGATGTCCATTTCTCTGATTCTGCCCCTGTTCTGGCTGTTTGCTTAATTTTTGTCTTCGTTGTTTTTCTTTTAGATTCATTTGTTGATAGTTATGGGTTTGTTGTCATTTTATTCATATTCTTTATCTTTTTTCTTAATTAAGTCCCTTTAATGTTTCATATAGTAAGGGCTTTCTTTGATGAACTCCTTTAACTTGATCTTATCTGAGAAGCACTTTATCTGTCCTTCCATTCTTTTTTTTTCTTTTTTAAAATATATTTTATTGATTATGCCATTACAGTTGTTCTAATTCCCTCCTTCATTCCCCTCCACCGTGCACACCCCCTCCCCTACCATTCCCCCCATTTAGTATATGTCCACATGTCTCAAGTTCTTTAGATTCTATATTTCCCCTACTATTCTTTCCCTCCCCCCTGTCTATTTTCTACCTACCGTCTATGCTACTTATTCTCTGTACCTTCCCCCACTTCTCTTCCCACTCCCCTGTTGCTAACCCTCCATGTGTTCTTCATTTCTATGGTTCCACTCCTGATCTAGCTGTCCTCTTATTTTGCTTTTGTTTTAGGTGTAGTTAATAACTGTGTGTTTGCTGTCCTTTCACTGTTTGTATCTTTTATCTTCTTTTTCTTAGATAAGTCCCTTTAACATTTCATATAATAAGGGCTTGGTGATGATGAACTCCTTGAATTTGATCTTATCTGAGAAGCACTTTATCTGCCCTTCCATTCTAAATGAAAGCTTTGCTGGATAGAGCAATCTTGGTTGTAGGTCTTTGGATTTCATGACTTGGAATACTTCTTTCCAGCCCCTTCTTGTCTGTAAGGTCTCTTTTGAGAAATCCACCGACAGTCTGATGGGTACTCCTTTGTAGGTGACTGTCCCCTTATCTCTTGCTGCTTCTAGGATTCTCTCCTTCATTTTAATCTTGGCTAATGTAATTATGATGTGCCTTGGTGTGCTCCTTCTTGGATTCAACTTCTTTGGGACTCTCTTAGCTTCTTGGATTTCCTGGAAGTCTATTTCCTTTGCCAGATTGGGGAAGTTCTCCTTTATTATTTGTTCAAATAAATTTTCCACTTGCTCTTTCTCTTCCCCTTCTGGTACCCTTATAATTCGGATGTTGGGATGTTTAAAGATGTCCTGGAGGTTCCTAAGCCTCTCCTCATTTTTTTGAATTCTTGTTACTTCATATTTTTCTGTTTGGTCATTTTTTTCTTCCTTCTGATCCACTCCCTTGATTTGAGTCCCATTTTCCTCTCCATCACTATTGGTTTCCTGTGCATTTCCCTTCATTTCGATTAGTTTAGCCTTCATTTGTTCCTCTAATTTGTGACTAAAATCGACCAATTCTGTGAGCATCCTGATCACCAGTGTTTTGAACTGTGTATCTGATAGGTTGGCTATTTCCTGGTCGCTTAGAGTTATTGGTTCCAGGGCTTCGAGTTCTTCTGGAGCCATGTTTTGGTCTGTTCGCCCCTGTTATGTATCTGTCCTTCCATTCTAAATGAAAGCTTTGCTGGATATAGTAGTCTTGGATGTAGGTCCTTGCCTTTCATGACTTCAGATACTACTTTCCAGCCTGTAAGGTTTCTTTTGAGAAATCAGCTGATATCCTTATGGGATCTCCTTTGTAGGTAATTGTCTCTTTTTGCTGCTCTTAGGATTTTCTCTTTGTCTTTAACCTTGGTTAACTCATGATGATGTGCCTTGGTGTGTTCCTCTTTGGGTCCAGCTTCTTTGGGACTCTCTGGGCTTCTTGGAAGTCTAATTCCTTTGCCAGATTGGGGAAGTTTCCCTTCATTATTTGTTCAAACATATTTTCAACTTCTTGCTGTTGCTCTTCTTCTGGCACCCCTATAATTTGGATATTGGAACATTTCAGGTTGTCCCAGAGGGTCCTTAGCCTCTCTTCATTTTTTTGGATTGTTTCTCTGTTCTGATCCAGTTGTGTTTATTTCTTCCTTTTGTCCCAAATCATTGCTTTGAGTCTTGATTTCCTTCTTATCACTGTTGGTTCCCTGAATATTTCGCTTTATGTCATTTTAGGTATCTTTCATTTTTCGACCAAGCTCAATCAGTTCTGTGAGCATTTTGATTACCAGGGCTTTAAATTCTCCATCAGATAGGTTAGCACTGTCCTCATCGCTTAGTTCTGAGGTTTTGCTGTGTTCTTTTATTTGGGCCCTATTTCTTTGACTTGGTACACCTGATAAGTTTTAAGGGGCGGGGCCTTAGGTATTCACCCAGGCAGGGCAACCCTCCTTGCTGCACTGCCTGTGTGGAAGGGGTCAGAGAGGGAACAGTGCAGCTCACCTGCTTGTCTCCAGTGCACTTTCCAGCAGACTCTTGTGTCAGACTGGAAGTATCTCCTACCATGGCAACCCCAGCCATAGCTCACAGTCAGCTCTGAGTCTCAGTTTTCCCCTTAAGTGAGTCCCTCCCTCGCAGGCCCCCTGGAGCTTGGCAGTCAGCCCTGCTCCTCACCTACCTGGCTACCTTGTTGCAGTTTTTCTGAGTCTCTTGCTCTGTGAGTCTGCCTTACTTGTCTAGTTGTTCTGGTTGATTTTTTTCTTTGATTCCTTGGTTGTTGGAGTTCCATGCAGATTGATTTTCTGGTGTTTTTGCTTATTTATTTATTTTAGATTGGTTGTTATCCTCCTTTTGGTTGTGAGAGGAAGCGAAGGGTTTCTATCCATGCCTCCATCTATGACTGGTGTTTTTATAAGAAGATACAAGCACAAAAGGAAGATGACCTGAAGACAGAGACAGTGGAGGCAGAGGCTGGGTGAGGCAGCTGTAAGTGGAGGAATGCCAGACTCTGGCAGAAGCTAGGAAGAGGCAAGGTATCTTACCAAGAATCTCAGAGGGAGTGTAGTCGTGATGGCACCTTGAATTCACACTTCTAGCCTCCAACCATGAGAGAATAAATTTCTCTTGTCCTAAGACACACATTTTGTGGTAGTCTGCTACGGTAGCTCTAGGAAGCAGGTATAGTCACATAACGGGTGTTTGGCTTGGGGCAGTCATTTAACCTCTGAATCTCAATTTCCTTTCTGTAATAGATTAAGAACAGTTCTGGCATGGAGTAGACACTTGGGAAGTAATACCAAGCTTTGCTGTTGCTGTCCTTTCTTTAAAGATAGTTTACATTTGTATATTACCTAATTTATTCATTTCTTATCTACAAGTGTGAGATTGAAGCTTACTGGTAGAATTAGAAGTAAAAACCTTGTCTGTGGTTCTCATTCAGACTCTCTAAGTTACAGAAACATACAACAGATTTCACATGGCCTATAGAATTTTATTAACTTGTTCTGTAGCTATAAATGTAGAACTTAGCTGTTGATTTTTTAAAAAGTAATCTTCAAAAATAAAATAACCTAGAGTGACTGAATTTTTAGAAATTCATTCAACTGCTAACTTTTAGGAGTCTCTAAATAATTTAAATATGGGTGTTTATTTCCTCCATGACCTCTATCTGATGAGCATTTTTTGAGGGGAAGTTTTCTACATTGATGTCTTACCTATCTAATGAAAAGGAAGCAGTTAAAATACTTTCCAAAAAGGTGTTCTTGCAGGATACCCTGCTGCCTCATTGTGCCCCTTTTATATCTCGTCTCTCCCTCACAATTTATACTCATCTTTCTTCCTATGAGAGCCTGAGTTATACAGATGACTTAGCTTATGATCATAGTAACCTCTGTGGAAAGCTCAGTGACATTCCTCATTTTTGAGCCTTGGGTAGGAAGCAGCGTAACTTGCATTACTTCCTCTGAGGCAAGAATGTGGACAACTGCTAGCCTTAATAGACTTCTCCTTTTTGCTTAAGATCTCTCAGTGACACAGCAAAGAAATTTGCTGTTGTGGTATCACACCAGTGGCACTAGTATGATTTATAAAACTAAAGTAGCTGCTGTAGTCACCTAGAGCAGGGGTAATGTCATGCCCTTTCTATCCCCTAGCTGATGCCAGTCCTACCTAATATCAACTGAATGAGCTTTCTCGTTGCTACTGGTATTGGTGTACCTCATGCCCATACCAGTATCCTTGCTAAGGTATCATCTCCTGAAGCTTTCAGGGCTGCCATTACTAAGAATTCTAGAATAGTGTTGGAGTAGCCCTCTCAAGATTGCTCTCTATGTGCATTTTGCCACCTGGGCTACGAAGTTACACTGGTCTAGCTTATAGTGTCTCAGAGTTATAAAACCTACTTCTTTAGTTTCCACTCAGCAATCTAATTCCACTTTTCTGTTTCCTGAGATCTGAACTTTGCTTATCACTAATTGCCAATTGTCTTATAAATGGGAAATGTAGAACAATTAGATACCTGCACTGGAGAACCCCTGATTCCCAGGTCTTTATCACTAACTCAGCTTTAAGTACAAAGTTCATTTATCTTTTGGGTTCGTACATGTACTAAGCCCTGAATTAGAGATATAGTCCCTTTTGGTACCATCTCCCTGTGGATAACATCCCCTCATCAGCCCCTGTGGAGAAATTTGCTGGATACTTGATTAGGTTTGATGTTTTCATAGGACCTGTTTTATCAAAATAGCCTTTCCATTTTAATGACTTTTCTTTTTTTATCCTCACCCAAGGACATTTTGATTGCTTTTACAGTGGGGAGGGGGGGTGGTGCAGAGAGAAAGAAAAAGAATCATTGATGTGAGAAGGAAACATTGATTGGTTGCTTTCTTGTACTTGCCCTAAGTGAGGATTGAACCCTCAACTTGGGACCGTCAACTTCTTGTACTTGTCCTGACTGGGAATCAAACCTGTGACCTTTTGGTCTACAGAACAATGTTCCAGCCAACTAAGCCACACCAGCAGCAGCAAGGACTGTTTTCTATATTAGACACTGAACTTTATGGGGTCAGGTACTGGGCTGAGTCCCTATTGCCTGGACCGAACAGGCACTCAGTAAATATTGTAGTTCAGCACAGGCCTCCCCAAAATGTGCCACTTGCGCATGTGGATTATTTTGATCTGAACGCAATCAAGACCCTGCAGACTTATGAGAAACTTTTACTTCTGTCTTAAAGCATTTAAATTAGGGGCCATATCCATAATAAAAGTTATAAGTAGAAATAACTTTATGACCTATCTATGTGGCAGAGCAAACTTGTAATTATTGAACATCTGCTCTTATTGTCCTTTAGTGACCTTCCTTCTCTCTGAAGCTCCAAGGTGTTCTTCAGCCCAGAAGGTCATATATACCTCATTTTCCCTCTTGTCCCTGAACCTCTTGTGTATGGGGGGTATCTGACTCTCATGTATGTAGGATTCATGTGTGTAGATATGTATTAAATTTGGTTATTTTCTCTTTGTTCTGTCTCATGTTTATTTCATTATTAGACTAGCCAAAATAACCTAGGAGGACAGGGGAAAACACATACTTTTCCTCTACAGTAGTAAATTAATGAATAATTGTTTTATGATGGGGCATTTAGGAAGACGTGAAAGTTCAATTTCCTAGACTTTTTTAAAATCTATTGTTACATAATTGTTTGATTATGTAACAATTATTTCTCCTCCTGAGAAATATCTCCAGCTTCTTCAGGGTGTTTTTAACACTCAGGGGTACTTAGCTCTCAGAGACTGTTGACACCAGCAGTAACCAACTCTGGATACCTTACACAGGGAGGGGATTTTCTAGAGGGGGATTGAGTAGCTCTCACACAAAATGGATAGGAAGTCTAGAGAAGCATGTTTGGAGACAGGTGGGAAGAAAAGGAAATGGGAAGCAAAAACAGTGGGTTAGAAGCTACAGCTGCTACTGAGTTCTCTCCGCCAGCTACTGCTGTGGCTGCTAATCTAATCACACTTACTTGTTTGTCTCCCAAGGGTCAGTGATTTATATGGAGATTCAATCATCTAGATTTAATTAAGTTGCTAGAGATTTTATGCTTTTGTACTGGCTGCCTGAAAATTTAGGGAGAGGAAAGACTCATTTACCTTTTTGGCTTCTGAAGTGGGAGGTGGAGCCCTGCCTCCCTCCAAAACTCTCAAAATGAAGAAGTCCACATTACTTAGAAGAGAGTTTTTTTTAATGATAAAATGAATAAATATTTTATTTTTAAAAATTTATTTTATTGTTGTTCAATTACAGTTGTCTGCATTTTCCCCCAACCACTCCCCCCAACCCCAGCCATAGCTCCCCCCCTCCCTTGCTTCCATCCTCCCCTTGGTCTTGTACATTTGTCCTTTATAGTAGTTCCTGGTAACCCTTCCCCTCATTATCTCCTCCTACCTCCCCTCTGGTTACTGTCAAATTGTTATTAGTTTCTATGTCTCTGGTAATATTTTGCTTGCTTCTTTCTTTTGTTGATTATGTTCCAGTTAAAGGTGAGATCATATGGTATTTGTCCCTCACTGCCTGGCTTATTTCACTTAACATAATACTTTCCAGTTCCACCCATTCTGTCACAAAGGGTAGGGGCTCCTTCTTTCTCTCTGTGTAGTATTCCATTGTGTAAATGTACCATAGTATTTTGATCCACTCATTTACTGATGGGCACTTAGGTTGCTTCCAGCACGTACCTATTGTAAATTGTGCTGCTGTGAACACTGGGGTGCATAGGTTATTTTGTATTGGTGTTTCAGGGTTCTTGGATATAATCTCAGCAATGGAATTGCTGGGTCAAAGAGAGTTTTGATGCTGGGCAGCTCAATACCACAAAAACAAATCACCGTTATTGCTCAGAGATTTTTCTTCATTCTTATAATGTGAAAGTCTTTAGTTTACACCTTAGAAAGCATGCTCTGTCCATTGTGTGAGAAAATCTGGTATGGGGGGAAGAGTGTAGATTTTTGAGAAAGGTGGAAATGGGTTCAAATTCTTGCTTATAATTATTAGCTGAATTATTTTGGGAAAATTGCTAAACCATCCTAAATGGCAGTTTTGTAGGTTACAATGAGGAAAATAAAAATGAACTTTGCGTGTCTAGTATATTTTTAAATGGTATGATATGTATTAAGTGCATTACAATAATCTGGCACATGATGAACATTCAATAAACAGTACACAGTAAAACAGTGTATCACATGGCTCCAGTTTACCTTCTTAGCCTTCTCTCATGAAAACATCCCACAAATCCAAAGTTTATATGCTTACTGCCCTTAATGGTACCTGTACTCTCTATCTCCTTGCTTCTTCATGTGCCCCCCTTTTCTGTCTTTTTAATGGCTTAGTTCAAATCCTCTTCTCAATAAGAATGTACTAATCTGTCTAGTATTTATTGTCTTCATTACCATTAAGTTTGGTACTTAGCATTTATAGTAGTTGTTTTTGTGTGCTGTCTTTGATAAAGAAAGCCTTCTAGAAGGCAAAGGGGACTCACTATTCTTGGGAAACATCCATGTAGTAATAGGACACTGGGCTTGGAGTCAGAGATCCTTGGTTCTAGCGTAGTACCAGATATTGCTGTTCTGCTGGAATGGCTAATTAGGTCCATGGTTTACAGTCACACTAATTTTGGGGTGGGGGGTTATTTAGTTATTTATCTTTCTATTTAATCTCTTTCCCCACTACCATTTAGTCATACTAATTTTTTTAATCAAATGGTTGTTGAGCTGTAGCCTACCAAATAAGGTTTCTCTACCAAATAAGCTTTCTAATGTTTTGCAGTATGAATAGATTTGAATATTTTCCAAATCTTTGTTCTGTTTTTGCTTAACATTATTCCATCTCCATTCACTTCTCTCTTCTTGCTTATTACTATAAGTAGTTGGGTGAAACCAAGTCATTTCTTCCATACTTCGCTTAGAAATACTCAGTTTTGTCCCTCATAAGTTCTGTCTTCCACAAAACATTAAAACACAGTCTCTGTGTGTGTGTTTACCACTTTATAACAAGGATAATCTTCTTTCAATGTCTACATGTTCCTCATTTCCATCTGAAACCTTCCCAGAATGGCTTTTACCATCTCTATTTCTACTAATATTCTGTTCATGATTGTATATTCTCTAAGAAGGTCGTTGCTTTCTTTCTAACTCTCATTTCTTTCTGAGGTCTCACCAGAATGAGAATTAATGTCCGTATTCCTAGCATCATCTCAAAGTCCTCCAGTTTCTGCATGTTACCCAGTTCCAAAGAAACTTCTGTTTTTTAGGTATTTTTTACAGCAGCACCCCACGTTTTGTTACCAAAATTTGCCTTAGCTGCTTTAAAAATATATCACAGACTAGAACAGGCACTTATTTCTCACAGTCTTGAAGGCTGGGGAATCCAAGATCAAGGTGCTGACTGATTCACTTCCTGGTGAGGACCCTCTTCCTTGACTTACAAATGGCTGCCTTCTAACTTTGTCTCTTCCTCTTGGGGTCAGTAATGAGTCAGAGTTCTCTCTTCTAGCTCTGTTTTCAATGAAGTTTCTGTTACTAATTTTCATAATGTGCTTCAGTAGGTGAATGGATAAATAATCTGGTACTTCCAGATTAAAAAGTAAATGTGCTATTAAACCATGAAAAGACATGGAGGAACCTTAAATGCGTATACTTAGTGAAAGGTGAATCCAAAAAACCTACATACTGTATAATTCCAACTATATGACATTCTGGAAAAGGCAAAGCTATGGAAATAATAAAAATATTAGTGTTCTCAAGATTAACAGAGAGGGTGGGTTGAATAGGCAGAGTACAGAGTCCCTTTTGGTACCATCTCCCTGTGGATAACAGAGGATTTTTTATTTTAATATTTTATTTATTTTTTGAGAGCGGGGAAGTGACTAGGGGAGAGAGAGAGAGATCAGTGTTGGTTGCCTCTTGTATGTCCCCAGCTGGAGGCCTGGCCTGCAACCCAGGCATGTGCCCTGACTGGGAATCAAACCAGCGACCCATTGGTTTGCAGGCTGGCATTCAGTTCACTGAGCCACACCAGCCAGGGCAGTACAGAGGATTTTTAAGGCAATAAAACTATTGTATGATACAATGATGGTATATATCTGTCATTATAAATTTGTCAAAATCCATTGAACATAGGACATCAAGAATGAATCTTAATGGCCCTGGCTGGTGTGGCGCAGTGGATTGAGTGCTGACCTGTGGACTGAAAGGTTGCCAGTTTAAGTCAGGGAATATACCTGATTGCAGGCCAGGTCTCCAGTTGAGGGCATGCAAGAGGCAACTGATCGATGTTTCTCTCACACATCTTTTCCCCTCTGTCTGAAAATAAATAAACAAACAAACAAATAAATAAATACAAATTTTATTTTAAAAGAGTGAATCTTAATGTAACCTGTGGCCTTTGGATGATTGTGATGTGTTAGTATAGGGTTATTAATTGTTAAAAATTGCCACTCTGGTGGGGGATGTTGGTAATTCGGAGGTTGTGCATGTGTGGGGGCAGGGACTATCTGAGAATTACGTGCTTTCCACTCAGTTTTGCTGTGAACCTAAGCTGCTTTAAAAAAATAAATATTTTTGTAATGGAAACAAAGACCGTCATTTTAGCTATCTGGCCAGGTCAGGTCAGGTTATAGGAACTGGTATGGTTCAGTTCAGTTCTGACACTAATCATCCTGAGTTATCGTCAGACTCCGTAGGTAAGGGGTGGTCCCCAATAACACTGCCCCTACTTCAGACATCAGCTGCAAGTCAGGACTCTGGACTATTCACACTTCTGGCCAATTAGCTTACAAATCTGGGGGTTCCTAATACCCCCTTCACAAGGCTACTCTCAGTTCAGATGCAAGTTCAGAGGTCTTCAGGCCACCTACACTTCTGACCAAATGGCTATAAAATTCCTGTGACCCCTGTCAAGTTTAATAATTTGCTACAGTGTCTCACAGAACTCAGGAAAATGCTATACTTATGATTAAGTTTACTACAAAAATATAAACTGGGACCAGGGGGGTCCCAATTTTCTTCTCATATAAATGAGAAGAAACATAAGGTAGGTCTGGAAGGGTCCTAAATACAGAACCTGGTGTCTTTTCCCTGTAGAAAATAGGGCACATCACTCTCCTGGCATGTCAGTGGATTAACCAACTAGGAAGCCCCCCTGTACTTTTGTGTCCAGAGTGTTTATTGGAATTTCATGACATAGGCATGATTGATGAAGCACTGGCCACAGGATTGGACTACATTTCCAACCTTCCTTCTCTCTTCAGGGCTGGGACTGGGCCAAAGTCCCTAATGACATCTGGTCTTTTTTGTGACAAGCCCTGATCCTGAACCTGTTAGAGTAAACTCTAGCTTGAATCAAGCTACAGGCTTACAAAAACCAAATACACTTCTATCACTGAGTAAATTACAAGAGTTTTAAAGGATCTGTGCCTAGAACCCAGGACAGAGACAAGTCAAATTCTTTATTATATAATACAAAGTTTTAAAAAAAATGACAGCCCCTGAGATGCCCGCTTTCACCACTCCTGTTTATCATAGTATTGGAAGTCCTAGCCACAGCAATCAGCTGGAAAGGAGGAAGCAAAACTGTCATTGTTTGCAGATGACATGATAGTGTACATAGAAAACCCTATAGACTCCACCAAAAAACTACTCGACCTAGTAAGTGAATTTGGCAAAACAGCGGGATACAAAGTCAATAGCAAAAATCAAAGGCGTTTTTTATTGTTGTATACAATTGTATACAACAGTTTTTCATTGTTATATGCCAACAGTGAAATGTCAGAAACAGAAATGATGAAAAAAATCCCATTGATATAGCAACAAGAAAAATAAAGTACCTAGGAGTAAACTTAACCAAGGACATAAAAGACCTGTATTCAGAAAACTATACAACACTGGGCCAAGATGGAGGCATAGGTGGAAACACTGTGCCTTCTCCCACAACCAAGTTAGGACAGAAAATTGAATTATACGGAAGTCCGACTACATCTAACCGTTCAACCGGACGGTAAGAGGGGCGGAGCCAGCAGCGAGCAGGGTCGGGCAGGACAGGCCCCCGACCCAGGCACGCAGGCAGACGGGAACCAGTTGGGGTGCGGGGCAGACTGCGGGCGCATATTCGCGCACAGAGAGACAGACCACGCAGGCCCCAGGGGGCGAGGGCTGGAGGCGGCGGCACACTCGCGTGCAGTGGGACGAAATGCGTGGGCCCGGTGACGGCAGCAACTGCGGCACCAGTGAGGGCCATGGCGGCAGGCTGCGGACAGGACGCCATAGTCCCTCTTTGACCCCGCCCCCACATACAGCGTCACAACCCAGCGACTTAGTTGCCCTGTTCTAGTGAACACTTTAGGGCTCTGATCCTGCTATGGAACAGGCACGAACAACCCGAAAGATGGCACAAGAAGAACTCAAAGTCCCAGAGCCAATAACTCTAAGCGACTGAGAAATTGCCAGCCTCTCAGAAGCACAATTCAGGACACTATTTATCAGGATGCTCACAGAACTGGTAGATTATAGTCACAAATTAGAGGAACAAAGTCACAAATTAGAGGAACATATGAAGGCTAAACTAATTGAAATGAAGGGAGATGCACAGGAAACCAATAGTGATGGAAAGGAAACGGGGACTCAAATCAATGGAATGGACCAGAAGGAAGAACAAAACATCCCACCAGAAAGGAATGAAGAAATGAGAATTCAAAAAAATGAGGAGAGGCTTAGGAACCTCCAGGACATCTTTAAACGTTCCAACATCCGAATTATAGGGGTACCAGAAGGGGGAAAGAAACAGCCACGAGTGGAAAACGTATTTGAACAAATAATAAAGGAGAACTTCCCCAGTCTGGCAAAGGAAATAGACTTCCAGGAAATCCAGGAAGCTCAGAGAGTGCCAAAGAAGTTGGACCCAAGAAGGAACACACCAAGGCACATCATAATTACATTAGCCAAGACCAAAATGAAGGAGAGAATCCTAGAAGCAGCAAGGGATAAGGGGACAGTCACCTACAAAGGAGTACCCATCAGACTGTCAGCGGATTTCTCAAAAGAGACCTTACAGGCAAGAAGGGGCTGGAAAGAAGTATTCCAAGTCATGAAATCCAAAGACCTACAGCCAAGATTGCTTTATCCAGCAAAACTTTCATTTAGAATGGAAGGACAGATAAAGTGCTTCTCAGATAAGGTCAAGTTCAAGGAGTTCATCATCACCAAGCCCTTATTATATGAAATGCTAAAGGGACTTATATAAGAAAAAGAAGATGAAAAATATGAACAGTGAAAGGACAGCAAACACACAGTTATTAACAACCACACCTAAAACAAAAGCAAACCAAGAGGACAGCTAGATCAGGAGTGGAACCATAGAAATGAAGAACACATGGAGGGTTAGAAACAGGGGAGTGGGAGGGGGAGAAGGGGGAAGAAGGCACAGAAAATAGCATAGATGGTAGGTAGAAAATAGATGGGGGGAGGGCGAGAATAGTGGGGGAAATATAGAATACAAAGAACTTGAGACACGTGGTTATAAACTAAGGGGGGGAGAATGGTGGGGGAGGGAGTGTGCGGGCGGAGGGGAATGAAGGGGGGGATAGAACAACTGTAATGGTATAATCAATAAAATATATTTAAAAAAATAAAAAATAAAAAATAAAAATAAAAATAAAAGAAAAAAAAGAAAACTATACAACACTGAAGAAAGAAATTAAGACACAAACAAGTGGAACCATGTACCATGCTTGTGGATTGGAAAAATTAACATCATCAAAATGTCCATACTACCCAAAGCAATTATAGACTCAATGCAACCCCATTTAAAGTGCTGATGACCTATTTCACAGATAGAGAACAAACATTTCAAAAATGTATATGGAACCATAAATGACCCTGAATAGCTGCAATTTTGAAAAAGAGCAAGAAAGTAGGAGGGATCACAGTATCTGACATCAAACTGTATTACAAGGCCACTGTAATCAAAACAGCCTGGTACTGACATAAGAACAGACACATAGATCAATGGAACAGAATAGAGAACCCAAAAATAAGCCCAAGTCTCTATGGTCAATTAATATTTGACAAAGGGGGAAGAAGCATAAAATGGAGTAAAACTACTCCCAAATGGTATTGGGAGAGCTGGACAGCTACATGCAAAAAAATAAAACTCGATCACCAACTTACACCATACACGAAAATAGATTCAAGGCAGATAAAAGACTTAAATATAAGTCATGACACCATAAAGGTCCTAGAGGAAAAGAAAACATCGGCAGGAAAATCTCAGACATTCCATGCAGCAACATCTTCACTGATATGTCCCCTAAAGCAAGGGACATAAAGGAAAGAATAAACAAATGGGACCTCATCAAATTAAAAAGCTTCTGCATGGCCACAGAAAACAGCATTAAAATGAAAAGAGAACCAACTATATGGGAAAACATATTTGCCAATGATACCTCAGACGATGATACTTCCAAAATATACAAAGAACTCACATGACTCCACACTAAGATGATAAGCAACCCAATTAAAAAATGGGCGAAGGACTTGAACAGACACTTCTCCAAGGAGGACACACAAAGGATCCAGAGTCACATGAAAAGATGCTCAGCATCACTAGCTATCAGAGAGATGCAGATTAAAACCACAATGAGATACCACTTCACACTAGTCAGAATGACCATCATAAACAAATCAACAAACAAGTGCTGGTGAGGATGTGGAGAAAAAGGAACCTGACTGCACTGTTGGTGGGAATGCAGACTGGTGCAGCCACTGTGGAAAACAGTGGAATTTCCTCAGAAAACTAAAAATGGAATTGCCTTTTGACCCAGCAATTCCACTGCTGAAATTATATCCCAAGAACTCTGAAACGCTAATACAAAAGAATCTGTGCACCCCAGTGTTCACAGCAGCACAATTTACAATAGGTACGTGCTGGAAGCAACCTAAGTGCCCATCAGTAAATGAGTGGATCAGAAAACTATGGTACATTTACATAATGAAATACTACACAGCAGAGAGAAAGAAGGAGCTCCTACCCTTTGTGACAGAATGGGTGGAACTGGAAAGTATTATGCTAAGTGAAATAAGCCAGGCAGTGAGGGACAAATACCATATGATCTCACACTGGAACATAATCAACAAAAGAAGCAAGCAAAATATTACCAGAGGCATAGAAATTAAGGGCAATTTGACAGTAACCAAAGGGGAGGTAGGAGGAGATAATGAGGGGAAGGATTATCAGGAACTACTATAAATGACATTGAAGGGGAGGATGGAAGCAAGGGAGGGGGGGAGGTTTGGCTGGGGTTGGGGGTAGTGGATGGGAGGAAATGCAGACAACTGTAATTGAACAACAATAAAATAATTTTTAAGAATATTTTGTAAAACATGGCAGCCCTTGAGAAACTTAATAGTTTTTTTTTAGATTTGCGAAAGCCGAGATTACTGGAAAGTACTTAAGAGTAGAAGGTTTAAGAGCAGTAACTGATTTTACAGATCTCTGTATTAATTAGTCTGGCTTCAAATTATGTAAATGAAAGAATATCCAGCCAGTAAAAAAGTTTTATAAGTTTATATGAGGACATGCCTAGGAGCAAAATCTCAACTGATTGCGAAAATGCTCAGGAGAAGGGCAGTTTTGTAGTTTCTTTTCTGCATTTAGAATAAAAACATGTTAGGACAGTCACATGAAATCCATTGGTGGTAGATTAAGAAAGGAGGTGGGACAAGGCAAGGCGGAGGAGTTTCTAGGCTGGATAAATGGTGGGAATGGAGAAGCTCATGTTTGTTTTACACTGGCGGGTACAAGATAGATAGTAATTTACATTTACAGTATGTAGGCGTGGTGTATAGGGTTAACAGGGATTCTGGGGGCTTATGCTCTGGTGCCTGCAGTGTGTCTTCTAGTGTTACAGCTCTATACAGCATACAGTTTGAATTTTATATTTATGATTTTGAAGCATAAATGAATTTCTTTTAGTACAAAGTGGGGAGGAATTTACTTGGAAATATGAGCCAGTGGAATAACATGAGAGCCTTTTCAGTTTTACTCAGTGTCAAAATAAACAGATGGCCTTATAAACAGTTCTTTCTGGTGCTGTGGGTTGTTTCATTTGCCTCACTTTTCCTTCTAAGAACAAGTTATTTTAGAGTGTATACACTTTCTCTAGGAAAGCGCTTAATTTTATTTTTTCTCTTCCAGATTGATTATACCGGAATAGACCCTTCCAGTCCCTGCAATAAATGTTTGTCTCCAAATGCGACGCCTTGTGTTTGTACCATTAACTTCACATTGGAACAGTCATTTGAGGTCTGTATTCCTGAGTAAGTGTTTAAAAAGCTGTGCTTTAACAAATATTGGTGTTGTGCTAACTTTCTTATTAATTATTAAATTTAACTTTTTGTGGAGAAGCCACTTAAATTTATTGGAGTTCATACTTTGAGGGACATTATTTTTTTGCTATTGAATTATGCTGTCTGGTAATTAAATATGTGTATTTAATAGTTTGTCTTAGTACCATATAAACTGAATTTAAAACATATTTTATCTTCTCACTGGAAAATTTTATTGTACAAATTAGTTTTGATCAAGTTTATATTGGCATTAACTTATATTTTAAAAATTATTCAGATTATTTTACCTACTTCTAATGCCAAAATAAAAGTTTTACTTAAAAAAATAAATGCTAATTCACCCATCATTTAGTATTCTTTTTCTGTCAGATATGATCCATTACTGTAAATGCAAACACTTAGTGAAACCTAATTGATCTTTTATGTCTTCATAAGCAGTTAGAACCGTATCTCTGTATGGGGGTCTGTGTTTTTTTTTCATTCACACTTAATCAGTCTTGGAAACGGAGCAGATTCTAAAAGACATAAAACTTCAGAATAGGAATGGCAAGACCAGTTTGTGCTCTTCTTTACCTGAAAATTGAGCTTCAAAATTATTGTTTCATCCTTCAGGGAGCAAAACTACTTTAAAATGTTCCAACTTTGTAGATTTTGCTACACTTGAATTTTCTGAAAGTCTCTGAAAGTTTGTAGTCCCTAGTAGATGACTGCCATCTAGTGGTTGTAGATGCTCTGCATCTACACTAAGAGAAAGGAAAATAATGCTTTTTCTTAAAAACAGGAAAATAACTTTGGGAGAAGACTAATTATCTTACTTTGTTTCAGCAGAAATAACAAATTTAAAATCCCATAAAATTCTAGTTTTTTAATGTGATGGGCAAATTATAAACATGCATTAAGTTGTTTTTGTCAGAACAGGCAGAATTAAAGAAATGAAAGAGACTTGTAATGATTTAGAAGCTGTCTTAGTTTCCCCCCATTAAAAACAGTTGTGTCAGAACGTCTTCTCTGCAGAGGTGATCATCTTCAGATTCATTCTTTTGTGGGCTCTGTGTTCTTTCACAAGCCAAAGCTTTGAATTGCACTAAAACCTTTCCTGAGAATTTCAGGTAAGTTATTTTGTCTCAGAATTCATTAAAATGTTTATAAGTTGAATTTACTGTACTTCTTAATTAAGATACTTTTTAAAAAGTGTATTCTTTGTTTCTTTGATATAATTTTGAAACCAAAAATAAACTCAGTAGATAGTTTTCATGTAAACATTTTCTTTATATAGAATGAGAAAGTTTGCAAACATTTGACATTTGAAAATCAAGTTCTTTATAAGTGTTTGTGTATATGAAAATAGCAAATCACATAAGCATATTTGAAATGTTATTGAATTCCTTTTTCCTAAAAAATTTTCCTTTAATTTCTTTTACTTCTTTTTAATTTTATTGAATTTATTGGGGTGACACTGATTAATAAAATTATGCAGATTTCAAGTGTACAGTTCTATTATATGTCATCTGAATATTGTGTTGTGTGTTTACCACCCAAAGTCAGTTCTCCTTCTATCACCATTTAGCTCCTTCTCCCTTAAATTCCTTTTAAATGAGAATAAGATTCTGGATGATACAGGTAGCAACCAGAAAGTAGATACAGCTTCATGTTTTTGTGACCTCTAAAAATCTTAGTCATTTACTGTGGCTTTGTGGCACTTCTAAGTAATTGTAGTGTATGTTGGTTACTGTTCTTTCCCAAGGTGGCTCCACTGGATACATTAAAATACTCTTCTTGATTATTACAGAATGACTGACGCATTATCTTGGATACTTTACTAATTACTTATATGGTATTCTATGGAGAAATTTATTATGACCCAATTCAAGTTCAGAAAGTTGATGCTAGTTGGGTAAAGACCGATGTGAATTGGGGAAAATTTAAAATTGAAAGTAGATCAGAATAGGAATGTTTTTGGTTTTTTATTTAAATAGCACGTCCTCAGAGTTTTTAAGGATATTTACAAAATTTACTCTTAAATATTTGCAATCTACCTTGTTTAACCTTACTTACAATCTATGTTGTTTTAGATTGCTAAGTACTGGTAGAATTCACCCCAGTACTTGTTTTAAGTTTTTACAAATTCTAGTAAACTAATTAAGTCTGAAACTAAATAGCTTTTATATATGCATGATATAGTTTTACACTTAATATTTTGATGTGAAAATTTTTTCCCCTTTCTGTTTCTGTAGGGCAATGTGTTTATGTATTATGGACTATCTAATTTTTATCAAAACCATCGCCGTTACGTGAAATCTCGAGATGATAGTCAACTAAATGGAGATCCTAGTGCTTTACTTGTAAGTAAAATGATGGGATATGAAAGTGTACTTTTTATGAAATAACGTAATTGTTTACTTAGAAATGTTAATTGTCTTTTCTTTTTTCTTTCTTTTTTTTTTAGAGTTTAAAGCAAAAGAGAATTTATTAGAGCAGCAGTGGGACAGAGAGAAGGTTACTCCACGGGGAGGGCAGCCAGAAATGTCAGTTTTAGTAATGCTAGGATGAGTTCAGGTGTTACTTGCCATTTATAGCTTGTTTAGTGAGAGTTTTTTGTTAAAGAAATTTCCCCTGGAATTTACAAATATTAATGATTTCTTACAGCCAGAGCACGTAGTCCTCCCTGCTTGTTTCTAGTAGGGTCCTTGGGATTTTTGCTTTACTGTTCTGTTTGTAATGGAACTTTGATGACTCTTAGCATCCTGGGTATATATTTTGTTCTGTTTTGTAGTTCTGTTGTTTGTTCTAAGTAATTGGGTTTGTTCACTATTATTACACTAAGTAAGAATATATAAATAAATATTTTTTTTAAATTTCTAAGATTGTGTTTTAGAATTGAACATATGTATGCTCTTCATTTTTTAACTTGTGAGAAGCCTGAGTAGTGAAGTTCAGAGGGTGGGTTACTGAAAAACTGTCTGAGGAGCTTTTTCAAAATGTAGATTCCAGCCCTGGCTGGTGGAGCTCAGTGGATTGAGCACGGGCCTGTGAACTAGACAATCACAGTTCGATTCCCAGTCAGGGCACATTCCTGGGTTGCAGGCCAGTTCTCGACAGGGGCCAATTCCCAGCAGGGGATGCACAGGAAGCAACCATACATTGATGTCTCTCTTCCTCTCTCCTTCCCTTCCCCTCTAAAGATAAATGAATAAAATATTTAAAAACAAACAAACAAACAAACAAAAAACCAAAATGTAGATTCCAGAAATCTCCTAAGTCTAATATGTCAGTGCCCACAGGGGTGGAGCTCTAAAATGTCAAGCTCCCCTTTAACAAGCTCCCCTTCTGATGCCCAGCCTGGGTTGGGATTCTGTGGACTGGAGCATCTTAGTTTCCTGATGGTTGTTCAGCTTTCCGTAGCAGTGGTTGGTGTGTAGTCAGAGTACCAGAGCAAACTAGTGTTGCTTAGAAGTGGTCAGTCTCTTGGAATGTAATTTAGGATCATATTGTGGCAAAATGGTCCTGGTAAGCAGATAGCTGCCGTAGACTATCCTTAGTGGTTTTATAGCTGATGTTTAGAATCTTAAGAAATAACAAATCTGTATAAGGACTCTAGTTAGGGCTATAATATTTTCCAATCCAAGTGGGATTTACTCTGTGGGATCCAGTTTTTAGAATGCAAATCCGAAGAAGGTGGTGTTCAGTGAGAGACACCCAGTTCCTAATCAGTTTGTTGATTAGGATCATAGATTGGGTATGTTCAAAGACTCAAAGTGGTAGTTGATTTATAATTCTTTCATTTAGATACATACTCTCTTCACTGAAGGTGAAAAAAGCTGAGAGTGTTTTTTTTTTTATAAACTTGTAGACTCGACTTGGGATTGATTAATTTTTCTGTAAAGGGCCAGAAGATAAGTATTTTCAGCTTTGCAGATTATACCGTCTATGTCGCAGGTATTCACCTCTACAATGCATTGTAGATGGAAACAGCCACAGGCAGCACTTAAACGAATGGGCGTGTCTGTGTTCCAATGAAACTTTGTTTACCAAAAAACTGGTGGTAGGCTGGATTTTTGTGTAGGCTGTCCAGGGGGACTAGACCAAAATGTATGAATTAAAGACCAGATGACTTTCAAATTCTTGAAGATTTTAGGAATGGACAGATTGAAGTCCAATGTACTAACATTGTGTGCTAGACTCTTCACAATCTGATATCAACCTACACTCCGGCCTTACTGTTTTATACTTCATCTGTAATGTACTTTTGGTCTGGCTGCGCTGGGCCACGTATGCTGCTCCCTAACCATGCTTGGTGACACAAGTTAATCTGCCCACTTGGCATTTACATTTTGCTTAGAATGTGGGTTTTACTCCTTCTGTGGAGGTCCTCTCATCTCAAGGCCTGATGTTTTCTTTAGTGCCCTTTGATGCAAAATAACTTCTTTACATATTGACTTCATTCATATTCTTTCTAGTTACTTCTCACTTTGCTTAACAAACTGTCTCCCCACATCATCCATTCACCCTATCCAGGCCATTTTCCACCTAGCTGCTATAATGATCTTTAAAAATGTAAATACCACTACTCTGCTTGCTGTACTGTAAGTACATTTACCTTTCACCTTCTCAGATATACCAAGTTCTTTCTCAATGGCATGTGCTGCTTCTGACTCCTCTGCCTGCTCTTCATGTGGCTGTCTCCTACTTTTCTGTAGGTCTATTTATATGATACTACCTCCAGAGACAAACTTTTCCTGTCATAAAGTAGTTACTCCCTCATTAATTACTTGTAAGTCATTTTATAAATTGCAATTAATAAATATTTTATTGTAATTTATAAATATGTATTTGTTTCCTTGTTTATCCTGTGTCTTCTCTACTACACTATAAGCTCACGAGGGCGGGGGCCATGACTTTCTGTGATTACTATGTACCAAGTGCCTAGCCAGTGCCTGGCACATAGAGGGCATTTAATAAATACACGAAGAATGAATATAAGTGCTTGTATCATAGCTTTTAGTCCACATTATTGTCGGTTGTGTATGAATCTGTTCCCTTTATTATAAGTCTCTTAAAAGCAGAGATTTCATTATTTTTTGATTTATGTTTCAAGCATTTTGCATGGTACATGATAGATATCAGTAATTATTAAATGGCTTTTTAAAGCCAGTTCTTCAAAGTACCTAGCATTGCTTAGTTCAGTATGTGATGCATAGGTAGTAAATAATATTTTCCTTTTTTAAAAAACTTCCTTAAGTATTTAGTGGCTAAAATAATTTGCCCTACAAAGAGTTTATTTACACTTAATAACTTTTTTTGAAATCACAGTTTCATCAAATAGTAGACGCCAGTTATATGTTGCCTATATTCATTGTCTCAGAGTACTAAGTTTATAAATCTAGATGACTTAGGGATGAAAAAAGCTGAGAAACCAAGTGATAAAGGTTATTTGTTTTGAGACATGGCCAAATGTGGTCTCGGAGTCCCAGCACAACTCGTGTATTCACCTAATCTGAGGCTTGGTAAAATCTCCTTTTAGCCCTGTGGCTGCCATATCTGTTTGAGATCTTCAGTAGGGCCTAATGCTCCCTGCCTTGCCAGCATTTCTGTTTTCCTTTTTTAAGACTTAAGTAAAAGTCTTAAGTAAGACTTAAGTAAGAGAAGACATGGATGCACGATTTAGAGATTGTTATATTCCAGGAGTCTGCATTAGACTGACTCCCTCCCCCCCCCGACCCCCCCCCCTTTTCCTCCTCCCTCCTCTCCCTTTTTCTCCTCTTCTCTCCCCTCTCCTCCTCTTCCCTTCCCTTCCCAGGGGATTTAACCCAGAACTCAAAATTTGAGCATGTCTAGTTGAACATGTTAATTTTATAAGTGAGGCCCAGATAAATCAAGGGACTGCCCAAAGTCACAATAGAACCTTGTGGCAGTAGAGCCTTCGGTCCCTTTACTTTCAGTTAAGATTCCTTCCATTATGTCACAACTTGATTGACAGTAGACTGCTTCTTAATTTTTCTTGGGCAGAAAATTCCTTGTCATTATGATTTCTGTGTTCATATGAAAGTCAGAAATGTCAATTTTATATATACCTGCATGACAAAATAGGTAAAAGGAAAGGTTACATTAAAACAATAATATAATGTTAAGGAATATATTTGAATATTTAAATGTGGTATTATTTATAGTCTACTTATGATACAGCCTCATTTTGTATGCATTGCAGGTGAGAAGTATGTAGGGATTGAATTTTTTAATCAGTAATTGGAGCTAGCACATAGTTCTCTCGGAGGCCTGGGTAATAATTTCTCTTTTCTTTTCCTTCTAAACATCAGAATCCCAGTAAGGAATGTGAGCCTTATCGAAGAAATGAAGACAAACCAATTGCTCCTTGTGGAGCTATTGCCAACAGCATGTTTAATGGTATGATACAGATAAAAAATATAGATATAGACATACAAAACCAGGAAAATTTGTATAATCTTATTACAGATTTAATAGTCTAGTAAACATGAATGAAAGTGAGAAATTCAACAACCTTAAAATAAATTAGTAATTCAGTGGGGTATTATAATGCTTTATGACTTTCTTTTGAGAATTCTTATACTTCAAGAATGAATTTTTGTTTCTGGGAAGAAAGAAGCACATTGTGCTAACTTTCCTATTGCAGAGATGATAAAATAAAAGCCAGGTTACCTTTCCCACCAATTTTGAATATGTGTACCATTAAAAAGATGCTACAGTTGATCATTTATAGCAGTACATTAAAAACAATAAAAAGAAACAAGTGAAATTAATTTGTTTAATTAAATTTATTGGGGTGACATTGGTTAATAAAATTATAGAGGTTAAGTATACAGTTCTGTGATACATCATCTTTATATTACATTGTATAATATAATTTACCACCAGAGGTCAAATCTCTTTCTCTCACCATGTATTTGGTCCTTTACCCTTTACCACCCCCTAACCTCCTTGCCTCTGTTAACCACCATACTATTGTCTGTCTATGAGTTTTTGTTTATTTGTCTTGTTTGTTCATTTGTTATTTTCAGTCTTAAATCCTATGTATAAGTGAAAGCATATGGTTCTTGACTTTTTCTGTCTGAATTATTTCACTTAGCATGATAGTCTCAAGAGCCATCCATATTGTTGCAAATGGCAGTATTTTATCTTTTCTAATGGCTGAATAATAATCCTTTGTGTGTATATATGTACCACATCTTCTTTATCTAGCCATCTATTGAGGGACGCTTCATTGTTTACATGTTTTGGCTACTGTGAATAATGCTGCAATGAATATAGTGGTACATACATATCTTCATAGATAAATGTTTACAGATTTTTAGGGTAGATACCCAGAAAAGGGTTGGTTCCTGGGTCTTCTGGTAACTTCATTCTTAATTTTTTGAGGAACCTCGATACTATTTTCCATAGTAGCTGTACCAGTTTACATTTCAACCAGCAGGGAATGAGAGTTCTTTTTTTTAAATCAAACTAAAAAGCTGTATAGTAAAAGAAGCCATCAAGAAAACGAAAAGGCAACCAACCAAATAGAGAAGGTACTTGCAAACAATGGGAGAAGACACGTGCTCCCACAGGAGGCTGTTATCAAAAATAAATAAGAAACCCATACAACGCAGTAACAAAAAAAACAAACAGTTAAAAAATGGGCAGAGAATCTGAACAGACAGACACTTCTTCCCAGAACAAATACAAATGGCCAACATATATATCAAAAGATGCTCAGTGCTTCTACCTGTCAGGGAAATGCAAATCAAAACTGCAATGAGATACCACCTCATACCTGTTAGAATGACTATTATTAACAAGACAAGTAATAACAGGTGTTGGAGAGGTTGTGAGATTAAGTTTAGTAATATATTTTATTGAACCCAGTATACCCAAAACACTGTCATATCAGCATATAAATAATACACATGATATAAAAGTTACTGAATGAGAAATTTTATATTCTGTTTTTTTGTACTAAGTCTCTGATACCTGATGTATAGTATACATTTATAAAACATATACATTTGGATCAACTGTAATCAGTTGTATGTAAACATATCATTTGGATCAACTGAAAGGCTCTGTAGCCATGTAACCACTGGTTACTGTATTGGACAGTACAGATAGGGAAATGGATGAACCAGAAGCTTTTTAGGAATGCATTTTTTAAAGGAAAGGAGGAGAGGTAGATTTACTTTGCAAATAGTTTTATTCGGGTTAATGTTAAAACATCTGCTCTTCTCATAAGTCAGCTAGCCATATGGGAAAGTGGCCCTGAACTATATTGAGGGCAAAGAAGTTCACCTGGGATTATAAAGTTATAATAGTTAATTCACATAGAAATAATCAAGAGCATATGTATATCATATGGCTGCTCTGTTACTACCCGTTTTGGGAGCAAATACCAGATCCTCATTTCTTGTAAAGCAGTTATGGATTTTTGAATAAACATTTAGTAATATCTTCCTTTTCTTGTGTTTAGATACATTAGAATTGTTTTCGGTTAGCAATGGATCTTACTGGACATCTATTCCTTTGAAAAACAAAGGCATTGCTTGGTGGACAGATAAAAATGTGAAATTCAGAAATCCCCCTGGAGAAGGGTCCCTAGAAGACCGATTCAAAGGTAAAATAATTATTAATATCTCTTTAAGACAATATAAGCTAGGACTTTTATTAAAGTACCTAAAATTTCTATCTTTAGAATCGTAGGAAAAAACAACTACTTTCTTTAACTTCATACATAGCAAGGTAGAGTATGTATTCTGTTTTAATGTACTGAAATGCTAAAGAAAATATACACTTTTTTTAAAGGTTTTATTTATTTATCTTTTAGAGGGGAAGGGAAGGAGAGAAAGAGAGAAATATCAATGTGTGGTTGCTTCTGGTGTGTCCCCTGCCGGGAACTGGCCTGCAACCCAGGCCTGTGCCCTGACTGGGAATTGAACCGTGATCGTGTGGTTTGCAGGCCCGTGCTCAATCCACTGAGTTACACCAGCCAGGGCATAAACTTTTAATCTTGAATATCTCTGGTATTTTCTAAAAGCATTTCATCCATAATCTTTTAAAACTGTAGTAAAGTCTTTTTTAAACAAACCCCAATTATTATAAATCCAAATTTACTTGTGTTTCTTCTATATCTCCAAAATTTCACAGTGTAGTGTTTTATATAATTATAATTACATTAAATCATTATATAATTATAATTATATAATTATAATTACATTATGTAATTATAATTATATAATTATAATTACATTATAATTATAATTACATTAAATCATCTGCCTTTTAGTATGTACTCAATAGCCTATGTTTAGTATTTTCTTGAGATACCAATCAAATATTTGTCATTATGTTAAGTTGTTACATGAGGAATGGGTTTCTTTCTAGATTTAAGACTTAATTACAATATGAATGTATTCATACTTTTGAAAATAAGAAAAATAGTCTGTGTATTGCATATCTTTTTTTTATTAGAGTGAATTTTCAGTGAAACTCTTAATAGAATTGAATATTTTGTCTCCCGTACTCCCACCCTCCCTTTTTAAGGTACAACAAAGCCAGTAAACTGGGTTAAACCAGTATACATGCTGGATGTTGACAATGATAATAATGGGTTCATAAATGAGGATTTTATTGTTTGGATGCGTACTGCAGCATTGCCTACTTTCCGTAAGTTATATCGTCTTATAGAGAGGAAGAGTGATTTACATCCGACATTACCAGCTGGACAATACTGTTTGAATGTCACCTACAGTATCCTTTTTTGGCTGTGTGCACAGATTCCTAGAATTTGAAGGGAGTGTAGTACAACCTTATCTTAGTTATGTGGTATGCTACTTTGTGTTTTAGTTTTGATCTCAATGTTTTTATGATTTATGTATGTGAAAGTATCTTTTAATTTATACCTTTCAGCAGTACCTTGAATTTTTACATACTTGGTACTATGGTTCAAGCAAATTATTTGGTAAAATTATTTAAAATGTAGGTATTGGGTTTACTAGTAAGCTAGATATTTTTACAAGGGAGGTTGTGACTGAGCTTAGTGGAAAGGCCAGTGAATGTTCCTAATAATAAATGTGGTAGTGGTACTGTGCTGTTTTATTTATATTTTTACATATTTAAAAAGTAGCAGATATGTTAATAACCAACATAATTATTTCTAATTATTGCTCAGTTCGTAGTACCAAAACCTTATCATTAGCTGTATTTTGCCACATTAATAATTTACATGTAATTTTCAGTGCTGATAAATATCATTCATTTCATTCTGACTATATGTGAACATTGTATTAAGTACTTTTCATGCATTACTTTACTTAATTCAAGCTTTATGAGGTAGTTATGATCTCCATGTTATAGAAAAGGATACAGGAACACGGAGCATTTAACACGGAGCATTTAAGTAATTCACTGAAATTGATTGCATAGGAAATAAGTAGAAGAGTTGGGGTTCACGGTCAGCCTGTTGACTCCAGAGGCCATGATGTTACCATCAGCCACCTTCATAGGCTGCATCCCTAGCTAGTTTAGACCAATTCATATCAGCCTAAATGCTGTCTTTCCCAAGATGGAAATATAGGATACTACCTTTTATTCCAAAGTCTTTATATATTTTAATCTCTAGTTCAGTGTTTGTATATCTTATAAATGAAGATTTTCTCAAATATTAGCACTTAAATGTTTGCTTGATGACCTGAGAGTGACAGATTGACAGTGACCAAGTTTTTGAAACTAGATCCACATAGGAGCAATTTTGGACAGCCAGACCCAATTCAGGTGCAAGAAGAAAGAACACTGTCCTGCACCTGTAGCCAAAGTAGAGGGCAGTTGTATAAGAGTATCCAAACCTGAAGTCTATAGAGTACAATATAGGAAAGTATCTGGAGCACTCAGGAATTCTTAGGTGACAGTTTGTATCCCATGCGTTGAGAGAAGAATGGTCAGGAGAATGCAGGGTACACTGAAGATTGACAAGATGGGCCTGTAAAACATCAAGGATTAATCAGCAAAATTAGGTATAAAATGGGAACTAGATACTAGAATTAAAGCAGAAACCCATTTTTTTAGGTTCGTGATACAGAGAGATACAAGCATGGGTGATTTGAGACTGTGTCCGTCAGAGTGCTGGGCTAGTTGGAGTTCTTATAATCATTCCTACCTCAATCAGTGTAAATAGATTTAAGAAACAAGTAGAGCCGAGCTTGCCATTTGGAGTCATTTGGAGAGTTGTTGAAGCCCAGAGAAACAGATGGAGAAACAGATGCAGAAGCAGATGCAGAAGCAGATGGAATATTTGATTCAAAAGATGCTTTTGAAAGGCTGTAAACCTTTTACATGACTGACTTCTGTCTTCTTTTCTAATGTGTTGCTAAAATCCAAGAACTGGTCTGTGTAGATAGCTCATTCAGTATACTGGTACCTCATTTCTTAAGTCTCATCAATAATCCACCTTTCACTTCTACTCTGTTTTAGCCATTGCCTCTCTGTGTCACACCATGAATTTGATCATTAATTACACCAAGTCAGCAAGTTAAAACTTCAGCATGGCACTTTTTACTCTGTGCTCAGAGTCCTCTCATATTCTAATAACTACGCTCTCACCACATGTGAGAGAAGCCTCTAATCCCTTCATTCTTTCCTTGTCTCTTGGTCTGTCAACCTCCTCTTCTTCTATGGGTTTTGCTGTTCATTTTTTCACATTACATTTCTTTGTGGCTTTTTAACCTTCCTGTGTAGTAAGAGTACAGGTACCTAAGAAATGATATAACTGTTAAATGTGGTTGTTTTTACTTGCAAACTATATTGGCTTTTACTACTAACATTTAATTTGCTAATCCAGTTCTTTAAGATAATAATTACATAATTATTTTATGATTCAGAACATATGAATAAGGTACCTCTGTATTATAGAATTATTGATGGATTACAAGCTGTCTTTTCAAAATTAAGTAACTACACATGGAAAAATTTTCCTATTCACTCTTCAGATTACCCTGTACATTCATTTGATGGACGAAAACGGATGATCTTAAGTACTATTTCATGGATGGGAGGAAAAAATCCATTTTTGGGGATTTCTTACATCGCTGTTGGATCCATCTCCTTTCTTCTGGGAGTTGTGCTGCTAGTAATTAATCATAAATATAGAAACAGTAGTAATACTGCTGACATTACCATTTAATTTTATATTCTGAAAACAAATATACCGCATGTGCATCAAGGCCAGTTTTATTCAACCTAGCTTTTGAATGCTGATGTCTGGTTAGTATGTCATTTTTGAAGTTCTCACATAACTTCTTATTTAAAAGAAACAGCCTTTGTCCTTTGCTTCTTCCTTACAGATGACCTATGAAAACATTTGATGGGCATAAAACAGATTAGCTATATTGATTGATCATGTCAGCCCTATAACTGCTGAAATGGCATTCTAATGTTTGGTTTTTGTTGGGACAGGCCATATGATGCATAGAGGCTCTATCATGTGAAATATGTGTACTGCTTAAATGTTTATGCTGTGTTGATAATATTATATTGACATATGTGCTGTATATGTATATATGTGTGCCTGTTGTGTGAAGATGTATGCACATAATGACTCGTTTGTGTTTCAGGATTCAGAGTTACAAAAAAATGAAGAAAGACCAAATCTAAATAAAACACTTCATTATTTTCATGTGTCCTGTGTAAAAGCTTAAAGTACCATCTTTGGTGAGGTGGTTCATATATTTAATTTATCCAGTATAGTTCCCTATCAAGCTTAGTTTTGATTCCACCTTTGAAATCTTACTTACCTTGTCTAGCATAGGAATTAATGCTCATGTCTGAATAGGTCTCAGGTAGGAGAATTTAAAATTCCTCTTTCCATTGGGTGAAGATGTTACAGTCAGGAACCCCATCTTACTTGATATGTTTTTACATGGAAATACCTCAAGCTGTCTTTATTTTGCAGGCAAGTGTTTTGACCTAAGTACTAATATTACATGGCAGAAATTTTTGAAAAATGGTAAACTTCGTTCCCTCTACATATCATTCAATTTTTGCATATAGGTCAAATCTGGATGTGTATGCACATTCTTTTTAGTTAACGCACCAGTTGTTTTGGTTGATTTACCTAAGACATATTTTAAAAAGAGGTTCTTTAAATTTCCTAATTAAATTCTGGAGATTTTTGATTATGTACATGATAAATTATATATGGTTGAAGCTGTTTTGTTTTCTATCAACTGGAATTATTTTAATATTCCTTATTGAATAAATGCTGTAATTTGTTTTCTATGGAACTTACTCCTGAATGTAAATTTATTTTTCCACATGCATGAAAATGTGTATCTTAAGTAAACAGCTTAATTGCATTGGAATCGCTAATTTTTTTTTAACTCATGTTTGTATAGAATGCCTGCTTATTTAGAGTTTCTAATGGTTTCCTTCTGTTATATTTTAAATCTAGTGGTCTGGGTAATGTATCAATTTTGATGAATATGTTTTTTTAAAAAGACAAAAAATAATATAACGTTTAATAGTAGAAATGTGCCACACTTAAGTTTTGTATAATGTGACTTTTAACTGGTAGACTATTACTGGCATGAGGTGTTCAATGTATGATTACCCTGAAATTTCTGAGTGCATATGGTATTCTCTGTCTAAGAATATTCTGTTTTTGTCCGCCCTTCAGATTATTATTATTTATTCTGATAATTGGCCCTCTTACACAAGGCAGTCTATCTTCTAGTATATGCCACTGGGGGAGAGGGGCTTCTGCCAGTCTTTCCAGATTGTGCTGTTTAAGGAGGACTACCGTCCTGCATCCCTTTTTTTCTAATTGGGGGACCAAAGGTGCCGCTGAAGAAAAGTGGAAGAGCCCTTCCAACACTTCCCCGTCTGTGGTGAAGATGGAATCTTAAAATGTATTTGGAGTTTTATCTATTGTATAAGCGCATTGATGGCTTCAGTTTCTCCCTATCTCCTGCCATTTGAACTCTAAGGGATTGCTGTTGGTAAATATGAAGAATGTGGAACATTCATATGGCCTCTGTGAAGCATCAGGGGAGAGGAAACATTTATTTCTTATGGGCTTATGCTCATCTTTAGGAAACATTAATGTGATATTGTCATATTCAACTTTCAAAGAGTTATTGCATTGGAAGACAAATGGGTTAAATAGAAGGCATTGAAGAATGCATTAATTTGCAGGAAGTATTTTGATACATGAAGTTTCTCAATTGAAGGAATTATTTCATAAGAAAAGGCTAAGAAATTTCTTTTAAATAATAAGGCAGTTTTAAAATAAATTGGTAAAAATAACTATGTACTATCAAATAGAGAATTATTCAACCAAGAGGAGAGTCAAGTGAATATTATTTGCTTATTGGTCAGTAAGATTATTTGTAACCTTGAATATATTAAAAGGTAACTTTCTTTTCATATGTTCTATATTAATAAAAATGAACAAAGTTAATTTTTCTGTTTGAGTGTCTTTGTAAAGTAGCGATGCCCTGGGGTTGTTGCTGATGTTTAGCGCTGAATTTTCAGCTCAAGGTCAGTGAGTCCAAGTTTTAACATTTCTATGCCTAGGTTTGGGTGCCATATACATGTATATATAGTATATTAATCACTCCGACAACATTAACTATGGTATTTATCTATATTACTGACTAGCATCTGGTCTTACCAGGAAGTATACAAATTGTCACCTGAGTTATAGGCAGATGGCCTAAATTTCATCTTAGATCACAGGAAAAGTCTGGTAAATAGGAAATGGAGTTGTGGTATAGGGAGGCAAGGATGGTGAAAATTAGGAGGTGAGTGGGGCACACAGAAAACGAAAAGCCGGACTAGGAAAGAAGAGCAGCTGGGAGGTAGGGTAAATGAATGTTCTTCAGGCTGTTCACCTCCTGTCATCTTGGAAACACAGCCTTAGAATTGCAGTGTGGTCTTTTGTTGGGTAAGTTGCAAAGTTTTGTAGAGGAGGGGGTAAGGGAGTGCTTTCTCAAGAAGAATTTTGATCCATAAATGTTGTAGAGTTTGTATGATCTAGTAAATTGTTTTAGAGCCTTTTAAAGCTCATACCCCATTTAATAAATACAAAAATCACCTTCCCCTAATGTCATTTGAAGTTTCAGAATAAATCATACCATAGTGACCTTATTTTCTTCTATATGTCTGTAAACTTTATCAGAGTAATATACACACTTAAAAAAATGTAAAGAAAGGCCTTACAATGAAAAACAGTAGTCCCTCTCCCAACTTTCTCTACTTTCTAGAGACAGTCATTTTGAGTACAGAAGTTTTTTATTTGGGTCTTTATCTTAGTGTATCTGAATAGTACGCCTATTCTACAATTGCTTGATTTAACACTTTTAGACATTATCTTGATAATGTTATCGGATAGTTCAGCTTTCTAACACACATACCTCCCCTTCTACCATTACGAAGTTATGTCATAATATTTACAATGTGTTAGCTGTTGCTTAATTATACTGTATACTGTAGAGTGAAGTGTACCATGGTTACATTTCACATACTGGTAATTCAGTTTTTTTCTGGAGTTAATAACCTGCATTTTTAACACAGCTTTCTGGAAACATCTTAAGTTCTTTCCAACTTTTTGGTCAGTTTCACTGTATTCTCATCACTAGAGGTCTACTCTGCATTTGTCTTCTCTGCTAATTTCTGCTGGTTGTTCTGTCCTCTGGCCTCATATCCATTGCCCCAGGACCTCTTTTTGTCACCCTCCTGTGTGGGATCTGCTGTTTACTCTCTTGTTTACTGGGGCACTTCCTAAGACTCAATCTTCCTAAGAAGTGGTTTATGAGAGGCAAATTTCCTGAACCCTTAAGTTGTCTGAAATGTTCTCATTTCACTTTTATATTTCATTGATATTTTTAGCGTAAATCATGTATGTTCCCTCAGAATTTTGAAAGCATTGCTCCTCTCTTAGCTACCGTTGTTGCTTTTGAGAAATCTGATCTTGTCCTATCTCTGACACTGATGCTTAATTTTCTTATTTTTTTTCCTCCAGTTGTTTTGACATTGTTGTCTGTTTTTTTTCTAGAAGATTTTTTCATTGTGATTTTCCAACATTATCTTTCCATTGAATCTTTATGTATTTAAAAATATTTTAATTCCTAAGACTTTCTTTATTCTGTTTCTAAAAAATACTAATATATCTTAAGGACACATGGATATACAGCAGTGAGTAAAAGCAGGTTTATAGTTGGGGGTATGTGAAACAATTTATTACTGTATTATTATTTATTATGGTATTTGTTTTATGACTGTAAACCTACTTTTGCCCACCCCTGTATTTTTGCTTTCTAATCTTTTTACATTGATTTTTGTTGTTGCTATTTTTAATTTTAGTTGGCTTTTCTTGTTCATGTAGGTGACTTTCCTTGTATGTTTGGCTAGTCTCAGCAATTTCATTATGAAAGAACGGACCCCAAAGAATAATTGAAAGCTCCTTCTTTGTGGGCAGTGATTGACTAGTGATAGGCTTCACTTAACACAGTGCACCTCAAAAATTTGTTCTCTTCATGATAAAAAGCTTAAGACATGTATTATAGTAAATAGCTGGCAGGTCAGCAGCTGTAGGTGGACTGAATTTTGAGAGGCACTGCATTAGGGAATGGTTGGTAGAGAGGCATTTGGAGGCTTTTTTCTCTGGAACTGTTCAACTCCTCTAGGGAAGAATTCTGTAATCTGCAAAAGGAAGGGGTTGAAGGTTCTGTTTATTGCTGCTTTGGCTCTGCTTCTGCCTTGTCCCACACCTCATTTTCTGTTTTCCACTTCGCACATATTTTCCTGTACTTGTCCCTCAGAACATTCCTTCCATCCTGTTGTCTCCATTACTTCAGACAGAAGCTCTCTTGTCTTCAACCTGTGGGAAATAGTGATGGAGGTGAGAGGTTGTATTTGATTGGCTGAGAGAGGTAGGGCAGGGGCTGGATAATTTTCAACTGGCCATTTTCAGGCCTATCCCTTGGCTCCACTCTGCTATAACTTTTAGCTCCATGTCTGAGCCCCTCTAGGGTTGTGGGACCAATCAGCATGCTTCTCACTGATGTCACATTTGCAGTCCCTTCAGATCGCAGCTACCGCTGTCCTCAGTCATATCGCAGCTGCTTTCTGTTTCCCAGAAGTCTGTTGAAATCCATTTTCTCCTGTTTCTTCTCTACTTTTCATCTTTTGGGGCTCATATCCTTTTTAGGTTTCAGATTATTATACAGTTAACTTTACTTTTTTTTTTCTTGTAGTATACAGTTCTGAGTTCTAACTCATGTCTAGATTTTTGTAACCTTCATAGGATATGAAGCAGTATCATCAACCCTCAAACTCGCTTATACTGACTGTCACATTTCTCTCTCCCATAAACCTAGGAAACCGCTGATCTCTTTCCCACTCCCACAGTTTTGTTTTCTAGAACATCATAAATGGAATTATACCATATATAACCTTGGAACTGGCTTCTTGCACTCAGCATAGTGCCTGTGAGATTTATTTAAAGGTCTGTCAATGCCTCATATCCTTTTAATTTCTTTCCTTATATTTACAAGTGAGAGGGAGAAGAGATGCTTGGGACCAATCCACCATCTTAAACCACAAATACCTTGAAAAACCTTTTGATGATTTTATAACATTTTAAAATCTTTTTTTTCATTTATTTATTTAAAAGCTTTTTTGAATATATTGGGGTGACATTAGTTAAAATTATATAGGTTTCAAATTTGTAACTTTATAACATTTTAAAATCTTAAACGATAAAGTTGTTATAGACTTAAGGTATACTAATGGGAGCTTGTCTGTTTTTATGTCACACACTTCTCAGTAGGGTAATGTGGAAGAAGATTGAACTCACCGT
Source organism: Sturnira hondurensis (assembly GCF_014824575.4). Taxonomy (NCBI): domain Eukaryota; kingdom Metazoa; phylum Chordata; class Mammalia; order Chiroptera; family Phyllostomidae; genus Sturnira; species Sturnira hondurensis. The sequence goes on from NW_028094767.1 coordinate 1,140,934, forward strand.
ACATCAACTTTAAATAAACTGTCAAGACTGATATGCCACCTTGTTTCAAGGACCAGAAATGCAGAAAAAAATAGCTTCATAAGTGTATGTCAAGTGACAGTTGGATCAGTGGTCTAAGATGATCCCTGGGGTGTGTTGTCCTTCCTTTTCGCAATAAAGCTTGTTAAAGAGTGGTTTATATTTATTGTATTGTCATTTTCAACTTCAGCCAGGCTTTAACCCCATGATTGCACTGTAGTCCGCTCTCTGTCAGCTCTGTCCAAAGGATTTCGTTGGGGGAGAGTATGGGATTCAGAGGCATGTTGATCTGGCTCATGTATGTAAACTGTGGCTTCAGATTACTTCGTGTCCTAAACCATTTATTTTACTATTTCCTAGTCAGTAAAATGGGGATTTTAATGCCCACTTAACATTCTGTTTTGAGGAATAAGGGAAGTGATAGATGACAAGCGTTCAGTACGAAGTGTAGGGCAATGACAGTGAACAGTTCCCACTTCTTTTTGTGGAATCAAATGAACTTACCTGTATGTTGAACTTTTGCTCCATTTGATAGTTTGGCATTTTCCTTCCCTCTTCATTTTTAGCATATGGCTTCTGTGAGTAACTCCTGATTATCTTCCTACTTATTTGTTCTGGTTTCCTTTAGATGTTCCTCAGTTATGCTCACCATATAAAACACTGACAGGGAGTTCTCTGAGACCATGTTCTGGGCTCTTTTCTCACTTTACAAATACTCCCTCAGAAATCTTAAATTCTCATCATTTCTATTACTACCTTCACACTGACTTCGTTATCTTTCATGAACTGTTGATTGTTCGCTATAGATTGTTCACTATAGGTCTCTTCTTGGGTTGTCCTTGCATTTCTCAAGGTTAGTAAGGCCGAAACAGGAATCTACTAGCTTGGGGTTTCTCTTCTATTCCTTGCTGTAGTGAATGGTACGACCAACAACCTTAGGAGGTAAGCCAGAAATCTTGTTTTCCTCTTCAGCTTCTCAGTCCATTAAAACCACTACATTCTGTTGGTTTTTAAAGGTACTTCCTTATAGCTAGCTTTTTAATCCATCCCTTTATCTACATTTCTTTGCTGATTTATTTCCAGTTTTCTTCCTCGGATTACTATAAAAGCCTTATAGACTCTCTCTTCCTAGTAACTTATGTCCATTTCAGCCTTTCACAGCTGCCAGAATGATCTTGAAATAGACATCTGAGCTTGACAGTTTGCCATTTAAACTGCACCTTCAGGATAAAATTTAATACCACTAAAATCTCACTCCCCCACCTTCCACTGTTGCCTTTCACTCCATATGTCCTGCCAACCAGACTAGTTACAATTCCCCAACCTACCTGTTAACCCTCCTCTTTGCCTCTGCATATGTTATACCTTCTACCTGGGTATTTCTGTTAATCTACTTCTTACCTGACTTTTCCTCTCGTGATAATAGCTAACATTTATGAAATTTTATCATTTAACCTCCACAGCCACCCAATGATGATGGATACTGTTATCTTTATTTTACAGATAAACAGGTATAAATAGATTATGAAATTTACCTTTAGTTTCATTATTAGCTGATTCCAGATCTGACTTCCAAGTTCTGTACTACAATAATATTTTTTCTCTTTTCACCCCATCTAGGTTTGTGTTTATAGTTTTTGCAGTATATAATGCTTGATTCTAAATCCAGATTACTAATCGTGTTCTTGCCTTGCCTGGAATACCTTTTAATCTCTACTCCCATTTATTCTAATTTTACCAGATCCTGCTAACATCCAGTCTTTTCAAAACCTTCCTAATGACTATTTACCTTCTGTGACTCTACGGTAGCAACTTTTGCTGTAGCAGTTAACAGTCATTTATGTCTGCATCATAATTTATGTTTATATTATCTTCTTAATAAGATTATATGCTCCAGAAAATCAAAGATTTAGTTTTCTCCTGAGCATATTGCAAAGTGTTACCTTCATAGTAGGTCCTCAATAAGTTATTGTCCAGTAAGGAGTGAACTCAGTCATATGTTTTAAAGTATTTTTCATAAGATTTTAGAGCCGTACAGCCACTTTAATGGTGAAAAGACAGGCTTGCAATTAGGTAAGTTATTTAATAAAATAATACAGCAGTTAATTGAAAATGAAGTGTTTTCTGATTCCTAGTTATATAATAATAAAAAAGTATGTTATATTGAAATGCTACCTTTTAATCTAACTAGTAGTTTTGCTACATTAAACTTCACATGAAGTTCTGTTCTATATATTTTTTTATAAAACTGGATGTGGATTAAGCATGGTTCCAGAATTAAAATATACATCTCAATCACACAAAACTCTGTTTTAGCATTTGTCTGCTTTTTGTTAATAGATGCTATAGGCAGGATCAAAGTAAGGGATTAATTTTTTTTTTTAAGAAAAAGATGTCACTGTGATTTGGTAACTTTGCACCAGTTAATTGTGAAATATTTTCACTTAGTAATTTTACATCTGATGCCATAAACAATATCTTACAACACTTAAATTAACCATTGTTTACCACATATATAAATGTACTGCCAATTCTGTTAGAATATTCAAGAGCCTTCTGGAGGAAATATTTTTCAAAACAGCCATTTCTACTAATTTCCCCAATATTACAGAAGAACCTCATACTGATTTTTTTTTGGATCGGAACCTATTTTGAAAATAACTATTCTTCAGAGGATGAATTTAGAAATCTGGTGAAAAATTTCAAGTGTGCCTGGGAAGATCCACTAAAGTTTAAGAGGCACCCAGGTGCATTCAGCCATATTTTTTTTCTGTCAGGATAATCACAATTTACAGAGCAAGAGCAAGGAGACAATGAGTGAGGAACTCGGATTGAAAAATGTTTGAAAGGAGTACAGTGAGTATTAAAATATTTTTTTGAATTTTTATATTCATTTGTGCAGCATACTATTTGTTTAACTAATATTTACTGTGTGCTGGTTATTAGTCTAGGTCCTGGGGATACAGCAGTGGATAAAATAATTTTAAGAAGGGTCATGTAAGTTCTTCAAAGGATCACAGCTGTGTGGAAGATAAACTGCATGGCAGAGCAGAAGCAGGGAAACCAGTTTCAAAAGGCTTTTGCAATAATGCAGCAAGAGATGATGATGGTTGGGTTGGAGTGGTAGTAGCGATAGAGATAAGTGGTCAGATTCAGGTTATATTTTGATGGTGCAGCCAACACCATGGGGCTTGAAATGAAGAAAATTGCAGAGGAGAACACTTGGAATGAATGGAAAGAATTCCATTTTTGTGGTAATTTTGAGATGCCCATTATACACCTAAGTGGAGATGTATGGAGTTAAAGGAAAGGTCAGGGTGGAGAGTTGTCAGCACACAAATGGTGTTTCATGGCATTGGATGGAAGCACAAAAGGGGTAAATGGTAAAAACAAAATAACAAAACAAAACTGGTATTCTCAAAACTAGAGACTGAGGACGTGGAAACTAGAAGTAGCAGCTGCTAAAATAAAGTGGCCCTGGCTGGTGTGACTCAGTGGATTGAGTGCTGGCCTGCAAACCAAAGGGTCACCAGTTCAATTCCCAGTCAGGGCACATGCCTGAGTTGTGGGCCAGGCCCCCAGTATGGGGTGGCACAAGAGGCAACCATACATTGATATTTCCCTTTCTCCCTTTCTAAAACTAAATAAATCTTAAAAAAAAAAATAAAGTGTACAAAAGCCTGGTTAACACAATGTTTCAAAATATACATACATGTTATAGTGTATTGCATTATGGCTTATTTCCAAATAAAAATTTGGAAGTATACTTTGAGGGAGTGATCAAGTATGTTAAATGTTGCTCATAGATAATAAAGATGAAAATTCAGATTGACAGGCAACATAGAAGCCATTGGTGATACTAAATGAGCAGTAAAAGCTCACCCAAAATGGAATTTTTAAAAAAAGGAAAGAAAGACAAGTGTAAGGAAATTTGTGTTTTATTTTGAAAAAGAGAAATAGGATGGTAACTAAACTCAACGGAGGTTTGTTTATAATTTGGGGATGTTTATATGCTGATGGGATGATTCAGTAGAGGGGAAAATTATACTGTACTAAGTGACATGCAAATAAGGATCTGCATCTACTTTTATGTGAATCTTTATTTTGAGCAGAGCCATAAATGTCATATATGTGTGTATATATATCTAAAATCTGTGTGTGTGTGTATATAATCAGTTTTCTGTTGGTTAGCAGTGTATCTCCTTTAAGCAGTTGGTCCTGGGAATTGGTAAGAAATTCACACAATCTCTGTTGTTGAGAAGTTTACAATCTAATTGGCTAAATGGAGAAAACATAAGAAAGCACATACAATTTTAACAAGTTCAAATAATAGACAATCCACTTTTTAAAAATTGTATACTCCAGCTATTGGCACCTGGTAACTGTCCTCAAGGATTTGCTTCAGTATGTAATGCAGAGGGGGGAATAAAACCAGGTCCTTTCAGGCCTAATCCAGGGAAGAAATGAATTGGGTTATTTATAAATCTTGGAGAAGATAACTTGAATTGGAGACAGGTAACTTGGTGGTCTAACCGTAAAGATTAGAAAGGATAATTTTAATATTACGAATGTTTGTCTACACATTTCACTAATGCCAAACCAAATGCTAAATAAGCTAAACTATGTATCATCAGCTTCCTATTTGAAATGACAGTGGGCTAATTAGAAATGAGTTTGTCAGAAGGTTGAAAAGGTCTTTATTGTGGTATAGAGTATGTATTTTTCCTTTTATACACAATTGGGAGTGGGCGTAGAGAAGAAAGACAGTTACAACATTATATAAGCAAGATCGATGCAGGACACAGTGATAGCTTATCTGTACAATAACTGCTTTGCCTAGAAACTGCAGTTTGGAAAGTGCCCTGCTGGACCCGAGGCAGCAAATCCAAATTTGCTATCCCATTTCTTGTTCCCAATTGAAATATCCGCCACTCCACCCCCGCTGCCCTCCGGCGTTTTGAGAAATGAGAACAGCTTCCACAAGCTCTGCGGAAGAGCTTCTTGCATGGGAAATTCTGCAGCACCCAAAGGTAAGAGAAAAATTGGTATTTCGACGCAGGTCTTCACAGCATGTTCTCAGCACAAGGAACAATAACGCCCTCACAACAGCTTCTTCGGTGGAGAAAACTGATTGAACTCGTGTAAGAGGAGTTACCTTCTTTGTTCTGAATTTCATTCAGCTTCGCAGCTTACAGTTCAGCCAAGCTACTGTTCTTTCTGTCCCTAAACTGGCTCAAAGGTTGCTCAAAGTTTTACGCTCAAAGTTCTCGTTCCAAATATGCAATTTTCTGGGATAGCGTGGTCTCACCCTAATTTTATATAAGCTAGTTAAAAGAGTAAACGCGTCACTCCTCACATTCCCCGGTCTCAAAAGTCATTTCTAAGCCTTAGTTCCCGGGGCCAGCCTCGGGAATGGCGTCCGACAGGTCAAAAACGACCTCAAGGGGTCAAAACGACCAGCTGGCTAGAGCGGCCACAACGTTTCGGGGCTTTCGCTTTTCGTTCACTCTCAACGGTTAGGGAGCCTTCCTCCGCCCGGAAATACGCACTTGACGTTTACGCATGGCCAGAAAGTAGTTCCGGTTCCGGTGTGGCGTCAGTTGTTTCTGGTGTTCCGTTGACGCGTTTGGTGGGCAGTAGCTGAGCCAACATGCTGCGGAATCTGCTGGTGGGTGAGGAGTTTCCCGGCTTTCAGTCGCAGTGAGGGACGGTGGGGTTGGCAGAGGAGGCTAAGGGGTCACGGCCCACATAAAAGCCTGTTCCGAGAGGGAAGGAGGAAGGGAGGTGGCGGCTTCTTAAGTCACCTTGCCCCGCGTCCTTTTTTCCTGACGTTACTTTCCTTTCCTGTTCCCTCGCTTCAGGCTGTGCTTGGTAGGTCTAGGGAGTGGAGAGGCTAAAGAGGTGACTTCTCAGCCTCCTCACTCTCAAGGCCGTGGATGAGTTCAGTAGGTCTGATTTTAGTAAAACCAAGGTCTAGGTGGGAAGTTGCTAATACTCAGAAGCCTCAGGCAGAGTAGAAAGGCAGAAAGCTGTTACTCTGCCATGAAAGGCCTTAAGTTTCAGTGGTTCAGAGCGTTGTGAACGACAAAGGCAGTTTAAAGAGCCAGCCGTTCGATTTCGGATGGGACATCTGTAGCAGTCATGGCGGAAGTGTACTGTTGCTTCCTTCAGACGGTTCTGCAGTGTCCTTTATCGCTCCACCGACTTTGAGCATGTGAAATATTTTCTCGGAATTTCCAAAAGAAAAGGAAAATGTAATAGTGATCGCTTTTGTAGTAGTTCAGTAAGATTTTACTTAGTTTCTTAATATGTTTAGGAAGTGAAGTGTGTGTTTCATTAATTGGGTATATAGTGAAAATATATCCTATTAAGGGAAAAATGGGAGAAACAGTTTTAATGCTAGTTTATTTTGATATCACATAGTAGATTTTTAATATGATAGAGTATTAAATGAAAACACTTGAGCTTAGTGTATTTTGTAACCCATTTTTATTTTTGTAATATATAGCAGTATGATTTTCTCAAGGATTATATAATCGTACTTGGTCAGTTTAGGTAAAGCTCATGGGATTTGGGCTTTTTGTCTTTTTTTTTTTCTTGCTCGGAATTAGCAGGAATTGCTTCTTGACTGTGGTTTTTGGACACTGCAGAATGTAATATTAAAGAAGAGGATGAACAACAAATTGGAAATCGTGGATGTTGGTGTATAACTTTGTTAGTTACTAAATATGTTTTAACTCTCTCTTTTCCTCTTCTGTAATTTAAAAGATTAAACCATGGTTGGTTTAGAAGGTTTCTGTATGCCCTAAGTCTGTTTAATACATATGCATTTAACATTGTAGGCTCTTCGCCAGGTCGCCCAGAGGACCATAACTACTGCTTCACGCAGGCAGTTTGAAAATAAAGTTCCAGAGAAACAAAAGTTATTTCAGGTACTGAAATATTTTATGAGAGATTGTTATATGTAATAATATGATTACCAAAAGGTGGACATACGAATTAAACCTGGACACATCTGATTATTAGTGATCCTGTTGTAGTAGCAAAAGAACAATAAGAGACTGTGTGTTGCTAGCTAACTGGGCATTTGCTCTATCCAGGAGGCCTTTGAGGGAGCAGAAGAAAGGAGGAGAAAGGGTATATATAGGTCAGTGACACTTTCTTTGGATAAATTACATTGGGTTGGCACTCTTTATGGTAGTTACACAAGAATGGGCAAATGAGACATAGGAATGGCCCAGAAACAAATAAACAAACAAAGAATATATGTAATATATGTTAAAGGTGCTATTCCAGATCAGTGGGGAAAGGATACAGTTAATTGATACTGGAAAAATTGGCTGACAATTTTAAAGAAAGTAAAGTTAGAGCCCTTCTGTTTTTACATTAAAATATAAATTGCAGATATAAATGTGTCTCAAAAAAATTAGAAGGAAATACAGGAGATATTTCCCCCCACCAGTTTTGTTGAGGTATGATTGACAGAATTTGTATATATTTAGGTTATACCTGATTTGTATATATTTAGGTTATACCTGATGTTTAATGTGTTTGTGGTGATTATCACAGTTGAGGTAACTAACATCTCTCACCTCATGTAGTTACTTTTTTGTGTGGATCTACTGTCTTAGCAAATGTCAGGTATATACTACAGTAGTATTAACTACTATAATTGTGGGGGTGGGAAAACTTCCTAAGGAAGCTGTGATGGATAAAATTTGCAAAGTTTGATGGCATGAAAATTTTAAATGCATTTATGGTTACAAAAGACAAGTGACAAATGGAGCAAGTTTTTAAAATATAACAAAAGTTAATGTCCTTAGTATACAATAGGAAGAGTTTCTACAAATCAATTTGAAATGCAAATTAAAATTACAGGTTACTAGTTTTTTTCTACAACTGTCAAAATTTTAGAAAGATTTAAAATAGGTTATGTTAGCAAGGTGTGGGAGATGCGTACATTCATCCCAATACTTTGATACATGTTAGGTAGTAGTGTAATTGGTACAAAAGTTTTAAAGAGTATTTGAAACTATCATTAAAAACAAATCACAAGTACCCTATTATCTAGGACTCCTACTTTTAAGAATCTTTCCCACAGAAGTAGTATCACAAATATTTAAAAACAGGAAAAAGGCTAATAATTATGGGATTTTAATATCCCCAAGCCCCAATAACGTAAATATGCATTAGTAGAAGACTAGCTAATTCATATATTATATTTTGCATAGTAGAATGCTAGTAGCCATTAAAAGGAACAAGGTACGTTTGACTAACAAATATTTTTCGAGATAGAATTGAAAAAAGTAATATGTGGTAGATTATTATGCAGCATAACTTCATTTTGTATATAAGAACGTATGTATATAAATTAGAAGATGTGCCAATATAAGCAATAAAAACATCTTTAAGGATATGTACAGTGCTGTTAATAGTGGTTTTCTCGTGAGGATAGACTTAGTGGGATAGAGTAGTTTACCTTTATAAGTAGTTAGATTGTCAATGATTCTTTTTGTTTTATCATGATCTCTGGTTTTTTGCAAATAAATTTTAAGTGATTAAAAAGTTGGATTATGTAAACTATGTAAAGGTAAAATGGTTATATTAAACATCTGTCTATGCCGGGTGCTGAACTAAGGGCATGATTTAGGGTTATAAACTGAAACTTCTTTTCCTTTCAGCCCCTCCCCTCCCCTCCCCTCTTTTCTCTCTTCTCTTCTCTTCTCTTCTCTTCTCTTCTCTTCTCTTCTCTTCTCTTCTCTTCTCTTCTCTTCTCTTCTCTTCTCTTCTCTTCTTCTCTCTTCTCTTCTCTTCTCTTCTCTTCTCTTCTCTTCTCTTCTTTCTTGTGTTTTGGAAAGAAAGAAAGAAAATCTTTTCTGTGACTGAATCTAAAGTGTGATGGTTACTAATATTTTTAATAATTATGTTGCTGGATTCAGTGTATATTTTCAGAGCATTTAACATTTATATTTTATATGTTCAATGGGAAGAACATCTTTATTGATCTGAAATTAACTTTAAAGAATGTTGATTTTAGAAGTTCTCATTTTAAAAGTAGTAGTAGTAGAGAAAGAATCGGGAAAATTGGAGTTCTTTTTAGTTTTGAAGTGTAAAATATTTTAATTCCAAGGGTTGAAGGAACCACTTAATTTTGAGTGAATAGATTAGCCTTTTGAGCTTAGTTGGAAACAAATGATATGTGTATTATTTATTATTGTTATTTTTTAACCTAGGAGGATAATGGAATTCCAGTGCATCTAAAGGGTGGGGTAGCTGATGCCCTCCTGTATAGAGCTACCATGATTCTTACAGTTGGTGGTAAGACATTTGAAATGCTTGGTTTATAGAAAAGTAATAGTATAGGTAACTAACAGTTTTATTGCTTTTACTGTGCCAGTATTTTTTAAATGTTTTTTGTTGTGTATTGGGTAACATTTTTATTTTATTTTAAGATTTTACTTACTTATTTATTTTTCAAATGAGGGGAAGGGAGGGAGAAAGAGAGGGAGAGAAACATCAGTGTTTGGTTGCTTCTCACATGCTCCCCACCAGGGATCTGGCCTGCAACTCAGGCATGAGCCTGGACTGGGAATTGAACCAGTGACCCTTTGGTTCACAAGCTGGTGCTTGATCCACTGAACTGCACCAGTCAGGGCACATTTATTTATATGATTATATGTTTCAAGCATATGATTCTATAATACATCATCAGTATAAAGCATTGTGTTAGGCCGGTATTTTAACATAGGTAGTCTGTTTCCAGAATATGAGGTCTTACTCTTTTGCATATAAGTATTCAAGAAGATAATTGATACATATTGTGTAAGAGCATTTTAATGTCTTAAAAAATGTACCAATAAAGTTTGATGATTATTTTTTGATAGATGTGGCTTTCCATTGTGCCATGGGTGGTCCTGCAGGCCTTTGGAGGAACCAGACACATCCACTCTACCCCCACCCCATCCACCCTAATGGGCTTTTAAACATTTTGACTGGGATGCATAGTAAAAACATTTTACATCTAAATTCTCCACACACATATTTATGATAAAACCTGTACATATAAATATTGATTACTATGCAAAAATGCTTTGACTTTTTTCCTGTGGGTTGGGCAGGTCCATTATTCAGTATTAGCAAGTGGAATACACAAATTGGTATACTAGGAGCAGAGTTGGGAATTTGAATGATTGCTCTCTGGGGGAGGAAGGAAGACACTTGTATTTAGAGTGATTACTGTGTGCTTATCTATTGCTAGGAATGCCACATGGATTTCCGAAACCCTTGTATTAAGTCCATAATATGTTCTTATTTTAAGATGAAGAAATTATGTTCTTTACTCAAGGTAATGCTGCTTTTCTGTGGAAAAGCTGGGATTTGAGCACTCATTACAAAGTCCCTCTGCTCATGCGAAGGTGCCTTCTGTGGCATGAATTTAATACAGTGAAGGGGTGTTTAAGGGTGAAGACAACGACCAGATAGTAACATTGGGCTTTCCTAAGATAAAGTCCTACTTTTTTCTTTTTGTCCAGTGTGACTGCTTCTTAGACATTCTGGTTAATTAGTTTTAAAAATAAATTTCTAGTTATTAGATATTCTTACATTAAGTTTAATAATTTTAAAGTTATATATTACTGTTTCTTGGTTTTTGCCTTGATAATACATTTTAGGGAAGGCTTGTGTATTTTGACTTCTTTATTGGCTTTTAAATCATTGTTAGCATTTCTCAGGCAATCCTAGGTAAGTATGTGTTTCAAATCATATTTAAACATTTTTTTACATGTTATTAAATTGACAGATACATTATTGAGCTACATCCAGCACTTTGTATAGAAGTGAAGTAATATTGCAGCTAGACTAATATACACACACACACACACACACACACACATTTTTAACATTTTGCTAGCATCTATCAACATATTTTTTTTTGTTCCCATAAGAGTAGTCTTATTGCCAGCCTTGCCTTTATCTTATAACTTTTAGCTTTTAGAAATATTAGGGTTACACATTTAAATCTTAGAATTAATTTAAATTCTTCTTTTGTTTCTTTTTATTTTTTAGGAACAGCATATGCCATATATCAGCTGGCCATGGCCTCACTTCCCAAGAAGCAGAATTGACTTTAGTTTATCCTCCCAGCAATCAGCTGGGTCAGTTTCATTCAGCTCTCTGTCAACCAGTAAGCTGATTAATAACTGAGTTCTTCTTTGGGGATCAATATTTATTGACTTGTACTAACTGCCACCAATAAAGCAGTCTTTACCATGCTTTGTCTTATTTTATCACATTCTAGGATACATATATCAATAATTTTCAGGTTTTTGTCTTAAAAATTTCATGTGGGGAGTATGGGGGTGGGATGGGATGGGAGTAATAGACAGAAAACTGTACTTAAAAAATAATTTAAAAAATTGGAAAAAAATTTCATGTAAGGAACAAAAAATTATTTTGTCATTAAGGTATATAAAGTATGACTGTGATATTATTTTAGTGAAATTTTATTTTTAGCATCTCAGAGTGACATAGTGGATGGTCATCAGCTTTAGTCAAGCTTGACACATGAAGTCCCTGCCCTGACTGTACTGTGTCCTGGGATATGCTAAAGCCTGAGGTTAGTGGAAGCAGGCTATTTTTGGTTCATGAGATTCAAGTTTCTTTTCTTTCTCTTTCTTAGCTATGTGAGTATATATTTAAATATTAGATAGAATCTATTTTAGAATTTGGCTTTAGTACAGCTGTAAAATAATTCAGTACTTGTCCCTTCTTCACACTCAGAGTGGGTTTTTATTGTTATTTTAATGCATGTCATAATGTATAACTTTCCTTATATAGTTCATTTCTAAAAATTGTCTTCTAAGGGAATTTAAAGGAGTTAGACTTTGTCATCTTTGCAAGGTGTACATTTGTAATACCATATAAAGATTAGAGTCTAGGTGCATCAGATCTAGGGGAAACTGTGGGTAAGGGTTTTATAGTAAACTATAATATCTGGATAAAACTGATAAATTCAGGGTATTTTTAAAAATTTATTTATTTTTAGAAGGTTAGGGGGAAGAGAGGGAGAAAAGTAGGAATGTGTGGTTGCCTCTTGCATGCGCCCTACTGGGGACCTGGCTGGCAACCCAGGCATGTGTCCTGACTGGGACTCGAACCTGCTATCCTTTGGTTCGGAGGCCAATGCTCAATCTACTGAGATACACCTCTAACATCAGCAAAGAACATTTCTTTTGAAAAGAGTGGAATAAATATCATTAGACACTTTTAAATGCTGAGAAAATTCTTAAGATGGTCTGGAATCTTGTTCAATTCAGTGATTTGGAGCTAAAAAGCAATCATTGACAGTATTTTAAAACAAGCTATGTTTATTGGCATTTTACAATGAATTTTATAAACGTGATTGAAATGTTTTTATGATGTGAGAGATACTGTTGTATAGTAAAGGGAAAAACAGCTTGGTAACCTCTGCAACCTTCATGTCTTGTATTGTGAGAGGTGATTTACTATTTTTGGTGTAACCTAGTGAGGCAGTTTTTGAAACTTTTTTTATGCCAAAATGTTTTTGTTTGGGCAGTGTTGACATGGCAAGCTTGGATAAAGTAAAAGTAGGCCAAATGCTTAAAATACTTCATTTTTTTGTCTTTCACCTTAAAATTCTGCATTGTAAACAAGAGAGGAGATGGGGAAGTAGATGTGGGGCAAGGTTGCTGGAGAGGGTTTGAGAATCCTGTGAAAATGTCTGTTGCACTTAGCATTTAGTAGTTACTATTATTGATAGATTTCAAAGACTAACCGAAAGTCCGTAGAACAGAGTCCATAAGAAATATTGTATAGAAAGTGTGACCATCAGGAAATGAAACAACTGTCATCCTAATCTCTTTTTTATCTTACCACACATTTTCCTTTTGACAGTTAGTATCCGTTACTAAATAGAAGAAATTCCATAATATTACCGCATTAATACAAATCCGATGGGAGGGAGGTGTATCTAAATGAAAGTTGTTAAAATTGGTACTATTCACAAAATTACATTTGTGTTCTGTAGCTCTTCTAAATGAAATTAAACCGTATTTATAGAAGAAATAAAACTAAAGTTTGGAGAGGGCTTGCAGTTTACACAAAGCTACAAATAAATGGCAGTACAAAATTTCAGACCCACTTTTATGTGATTCCTTAAAGTTCATGGTCTTTCTAGTATATTTTGTCTTACCAGGTATTTAGTTAAATATTTACTGGCATAGCTTCAATATACTGTTAATAGCAATGTACACAGATGTGACTACCTTGCAGACTTGCATCCCCTGTAGTGAAGCTTAAAAGAGGGGTCAGTACAGTCTCCACTTCTATATTCAGTTTTATGTTGTTCTTTTTACATAATTTGCAATTTACCTATTTAACATTTGTCTCTTCCATGTTATGCTAGAGATCCAAAGTCAGTGCCCTTTCTACTGACCTTGTAACTGCCGCTGCATGGTGCATTCATACTCCTTAACACCCTGGGAGAGCTCCCTGGATTCTGCTGGAACCTTTGACATTCTCCTCATTGCTCCCAATGTTCCCCGTATGTTCATCAGGAGTTTCATTCCTTTGAATTGGAATTCCAATTTGAATTTTTGCTAAGACAGAACCAGTATAGCATTGTAGGTAATCACGCATATGATGGAGTCAGAAGACCCAGCTTCCAGCCTTGGATTACCGTGGGCAGCTAACCTTGCCAAGCCTGTGTCCTCATCTCTATAAATGCAGTAACATCTAGAGCACATAGTTACGCTAATGCATGTAAAGCACAAAGGATGGTTTCTGACACATACCCAGTGTGCAATAAATGTTGAGTATGTCTGTTAGCTCTGAGAAAGGAACTATGTTTTTCAGCTCATCTCTGTGCGCTTGGCACAGAGCAGGGATTTCGGGCTGATTAGGGCTGGTAGGACAGGTTCACAATTTCATTCATGTCCTCGGTGACTTCTGTCTTGGGTCTGTTATCCCTCACGTATGGCTTTTATTCTTGTAAGATGGCTGCCGCAGCTCCAACTGTTTTGTTTTGTTTTGTTTTTTTCTACAGGAAGAAGGATCAGTGATAGAGCACATGCTGACTTAGGGAGCTCTTTAGGGGCTGTAGAAGCCCCACACAAAGACTTCAGCTATCTCTTTGGCCAGACCTTTGTCACATGATAATGCTTGGATTCAGGGAGGCCAAGAAATGTTTTAGCTGGACATATTGACAAACAAAATTGGAGTTGTGTTTAATGAGAAAGGGAGATTGGATTCCTGTTTATTTTCCTATTGATTTTTTGGGAGAGCAGAAGGGAGAGAAACATTGATTGTTTTTTCTGCTTATTTGTGCATTTATTGGTTGATTGTTCTATGTGCCCTGACCAGGGATAGAACCCGTAACCTCGATGTATCAGAAGGATGTTCTAACCAACTGAGCTACCAGGCTAGGGCTGAGATTGGGTATTTAGTTGGCAACTAACAGCCAGTTAGTTTTTTAAAACAATGAATTCACTTTGGTTGGGTAGCTCAGTTTGTTAGAGCATCATCCAGATACGCCAAGGTTGCAGGTTCAATCTCTGGTCAGGGCACATACAAAAATCAACCAATGAATACATAAGTGAATGGAACAACAAATTAATCTTTCTCTCTCTCCCCCTTTCTCTCTAAAACCAATAAATAAGAATTTTAAAAAACATGAAGTAAACACTGAGGACAGAGGACCTAGAATTGTTTCAATTCCTAGTTCTAATTTCTGATGCCCACATCCATACCTGTTCTTAGACTTGGTTGCCTCCCAGGAGCTAATAATCTCTTGTTTAAGTTAGTTTTAGGTAGCTTTCTCAGCCAGGAACCAACCAAAGCAGGATTTCCTGAGTTTTCCACTTAACCTTCTAATGAAACCACAACCCTATCGTTTACCCTAAACAAAGTTAGGTACTTTAAAAGAGGGAAGCAATTACTGGTTTCTTATAGCAAGAATGTTTAAAAAAGATTTACTTGGAGAACACAAATGCAAGTAGACAGAGAATACAGGAATGATAAAAAGAATTACGCTGCTGCTGCAGCTGCAGCTAGTTTGCTTCAGGTTTGCAGAACTTGCCTGTTGGAGTATGTACAAGTTCCCCAAAGCTGGCAATTTCACAAGTATCTAGCTTCAGACTCCCTCTTCCTGTGTCTTAGTGTGCATTCATGTGGAGAGCAACATCTGTGTATGCTGTCTCCTTGAATTCTGAGATTATGTGACCACCTTTTTGACCTCTTGCAGGATATCATTTTCTCTCTGGAGAGTTGCTTAAAAAAAGAAAAAGCTGTCAGCATTATTCTGATGATTAAAGGCTGATGTCTTTGTTTGACTTACTACATCTGTTTCCAGGGCATTTTACCTCTGAGTGCACTTAGCTAAAACATTTATGGGCATTAATATTGGATGCTTTACCCATAGTGCTTTTTCTTAAAACAGTATCTACTTTGGGAAATCAGTATGTGATTAACCATTTTTACTGTTTCTGTGAAAAACACATCTTTCCACTTTAGTCATTTTCCCACCTTCATTCTAGCTTAATGTTTGTTTTTGAAAGAATTCTGTCCAATTTAGTTGAAACATAGTAAGAAAAAATAGACCAGAAATTCTTGCCATGGGTGAGGAGCTAAGAGTCTTTTTTGTTTTTACCTCTGTTAACAGAATCGATTGAAATATAGAAAAGCAAACAAAATAAAAAGATACATTTCTTAAGAAGCAGTTTTGAATATCAGTTTATTTTTCAAGGAACTTAATTCTCATTTCCAAAATCAGCGCAGCCTAGCTTCAATAATAAATTTGTGGTAATTGGTTTCCAAATCAGGCTTTTTAACTGGTAGAAATGGGTGTTATTATAGGTGATTACTAAACATGCTGAGAAAGACAAATGAGTATGTATAGGACACTTAGTAATACACTATATGCACTGTAGTTATTTCAGAAACATTTTCTTAGTACACTAATTCATGCATAGTACGAAACTGAATAAAGAAGAATGCTTCTTACAACATTCTAAGTTTTCTGTGTATGAATAAATAGCTGAAGCACAGGTGTTTTTAGGACTCTTGCTGTTTGTCTCATCTCATTCTTTCAGAATCCCTTCTTCAGCATGGTAAAAATGTGCCCTCTGGAAATGCATGCTTCCCAGCTTCCTCACCTGTATTAGTGGGCTCAGGCTGCTATAACAAATTACTGCAGACTGGGTGCCTTAAACAGCGGAAATTCACAGCTCTGGAGGCTAAGAATCCCAGGTCAAGGTGCCAACCCATTCAGATCCTGGTGAAGCACTCTTCCTGACTTCCAGATGTTTGCTTACTCGGTGCATCCTCCCGCCTTCCTCCTGTGACACTAGAGAGAGAGCACTCTGCTGTCTCCTTCCCTTACAAGGACACACATCTTCCTGGATTGAGGCTCAACTCTTACAACCTCATTTAACATAATTACCTCCATAAGGACTCTATCTCCAAATGGAGTCACATTGAGAGTTAGGGCTTCAACCTAGGAATTGGGAGGGAACACACCGGAAAGAAAATTGAAGTTATTTTTGGACCTATATTGAAAGTTTCAATAAAGGCTTTGGCCTAGAATCCATTAAATAAAAGCTACCATTGGCCCAACTTGTTTCAGAGCTTCTTGCCAATAGACAACTTGTATTTAGGAGCCAGTGCTCTGAAAAGTTCCTCACATGTTAAATATATAGTAGTATAAACAGTATTGTATGTACCTCTGGAGACTTAATACTGTACTGGGTATGTTCAATCAAGGGTGAGTGTGTTAAATATACATAAAGAATATGGTTCTTTCTGTTTCAAGAATAACGTAGAAAATACCTTGATAGATGAGACAAATTAGTTGCAGGATATACTGCTTAAGGTTTCAGTGCAGGATATTCTGCTTAAGGTTTTCGTGGCAGGAGAATAGAAATTCTGAAATACGAGGGATCTGAAATGTATGTTTTGACGTTGGAAGATCCATTGCAGCATTTGATTCTTGGGATGCTACTGATTGCAGGAGGAGGTACAATGGGGAAATTCAGAAGATTTAGGCAGTTTCATTTAAGGTGAACCAGAATGGTGATAAAATGGCTTATGAAGAAGATATAATAGTCTAAGCAAGATTTTAAAACATTGAAGGAAGTGAATTGTCTTTTTGAGGGAGAATGAGGGTGGTGGGAGGTACTAATAAGGACGTATTAATAACCTTATGTCTTACAAGTTATATTTTGTGTAAGATGGAAAAAATGCTACGAAGGAAGCAGAATTAGAGAAATGTAAAATTTTTATTTTAAAGATTTTATTTATTTATTTTTAGAGGGGAAGGAGAGAGGGAGAGAAACATCAATGTATGGTTGCCTTTTGTGCGTCCCCTGCTGGTAGTTAGCCTGCAAGGAACTGGCCTGCAACCCAGGCATGTGCCCTGACTGGGAATCGAACCGCGATTGTCTGGTTCGCAGGCCTGCGCTCAATCCACTGAACTACGCCAGCCAGGGCGAAAAATGTAAAATTTTTAAAACAGGATCAGATGCATTAGTTGTAGACTTTCAATAATAAGAGGAAAAAGAAAAATTAACAATGGAGATGTTATAGGACTAGAAACTATGATTTACGGTTGCAGCATTTTTCTTCAAGAAGTGAATTCAACCTCCTTATAAGAACCTGAGAAGTGGTAGAATGAAAAAGCTGCTCAGGAGACATGAAGTGGTTAATGCTGTGTTGTGTTAGTTATGCTGAAGATCACACCAATTGGGAGCCAGTCAAGGTCACATTTACATTAGTGTCCAAATAGCCATGATTCTGAATTTCCATCTTGTATCTTTCATGCTGTCCTACTGCCCAGGAACGTGATTTTCCATATTCTCCTTATCTTATCAAAGTGCTTCACCAACACTAAGAGAAGTCAACTCCTCCAGGCACTGGTCTGCTCAAGAGTGTGCCTTTGCATACTCCCAAACCTACCTTTCCCTGTGTTCCAGGGCAGGACTGGTTTGTGTGAGGGGAAGGAGAGCACTTTTCCCTTATGTATTCATTCTACAAATATTGAAAGGCTTACTATGAACCTAGCTAGGTTTAGGTCCTGAGGTGTATTGTATGTCATTAAAAAGTCACAAAATCCTTGCTCTCAGTGAGTTAATCCTGAGCTATGTTCCCTCTGCCAGGCCTTGAGACAGCAAATTTGGAGGTCAGAATCTTGCTAAGTTTTTGGTGACGATGGCTGTTTCAGTGTTGGGCTTCTGTTAGCACTCTCCAATAAGACCTTCATGTACAAAAAAAACAAAGACCCCCCCCCCCCCGCCCAAACCCAAACCAATTTCAGGAACACAATGTCCCGACCTATACTTAGAAAACAATTGGCATTTTTGTTTTGTTGATGGAACAGAAATCAAAGTTTTTACTCTGCCTGCTGCACTGCCAACCTTTCACATGACTAGAGCCTCCCCTTTGTCCTTGAATAGTAGTCATTTGGCCTATTGTGAGGGTCTTCCCCAGAATGAGAGCTGGCCCCCCAAGAAGTACCTGAGTAGTCACCTCTTAGAAAACAGAAAGCAGCTCCACTTCTGACATGACGAGGGTTTTTGGCACTTGATACCTGCATCAAGATTTCAAAGTTTTTAGGACCACGTTTCAGTCAGATGCAGATTTATGGAATTAAATCTGCATGTGTTCTCTTCCCTTTCCATCTGTACAAGGAAGCTGCTCGTAATAGCAGCCTGCTGACAGGAATTGGCCCTTCCTTAAGCCAGTAGAAGGTCTACTTTTTCCTTTTATATCATTTTCAGAGGTCATTGCCTTTTCACAGTACATCTTGGGATAAAAGGCAAGGGCCCAGCCCTGGCCCAGTGGTTCAGTTGTTGGAATGTCCTGTGCACCAAAAAGGTTTGGGGTTCGATCCCCAGTGGGTGTGAGTACAGGAGGCAACTGATGGATATTTTTTCTCTTTCCTGTCTCTAAAATCAGTAAATATATACTCTGATGAGGATTAAAAATAAATATATACACATACATGTATATCTGTGACCCATAGGACATGATACTTCTGTGGTAGGACATTGTTTTCATGGAAGGGAAAAACAAGGGAAATAAATGCTTCACTTTAAATGGCTCAACTTGAAATGAATGTTCACCAACCTGTTCAGATTAGGAGTGTTTCCATTTCTGTTTCTGTACTCCCTTGAGAATTTGAGAGGTGCTGTAAAGGGGTTAGGGCACCACTAGAGGGTAGTATTGGATGTGAAGAAAAAGGAAAACTTCACATTTGTCTATTCCCATGAAATTAAATAACATTTCAGTAAACCTAAATTTAAAATATTGGGCTATTGCCAGTCAGGAGTTACTGTCTCTGAATTCCTATAACGCTGCTCACACGTACAGGTAATAACACCTGACTGAGGAGGGAAAGACTTCATAATGACCACATAGTTCAGTATGTGCAGTATGCCTTCTCTCATTACTATTGAAGCATCATCTTTAATGTTCTCTCCAATTTATTATTGTTTCTTACGAGTGCTTGATAAATGTTAGGCAGTGTAATTACTACTGATGATGTTACTCATTATAGCAGAGGCTTATTCTGGATACTTGTTTGATTTAGTTTGGGATTCTGAAACACTGATGCCAATAAAAAGTCCAATACTTTTTATCTTTGGTGGGCTTGGTTGGTTTCCAGGGTAACTACATATTGGCCTTTCAGCCTGACATACACGAGGGAGGCACTGTTGGCACAGCACTGTCCTGCAAAGAAATCTGAGGGTGACCCAGAATTCCTAGTTTTTTTTAATGAAGAGGGTCTCAACATCCGAAGAAAACATTTTGCCGTACTAGCTAACTTTTTTTTTTTTTGAAGTAACAGGAGCCACCTCCTTAAGCTAACTTCAACATGCCATTCTTCTCATTTCAAGAAGAATTAAATTTTGGGGATAGGGATAATATTTTTTTTTTAAATTTCACTTTGAAGATTTTTCAGACAGGGAAAATTAGGAAAAAAAGTGTACTTAACAGTGGTATATCCACTGTCTAAATCAGAAAATTGTTACAATCTTGCCACACATACTTTATCTGTCTCTTCACTAAACCATTTCGAATTGTAGGCTATATAAAATTTCACTCCAAAATACTTCAGCACACCATTCTATATAACATAGCATTATCACATTATTTCCTAATATACTGGCCATGTATTCATTTGCCTCAACTGACTCTCCACATATCTTTTATATGTTTTTTTTTTCAAGTCAGGCTCTTACCAAAGACCATGTATTGGATCTCTTTGTTATGTCCAAGGCTTTATTAGCTGAAACAGTGCTCTTCCTCCCCTTTTCTTTTGTCAATTTGTGAAGACACTAAGTTGGTTGTCTTGTAGCATGACCCTACCACCTGTGTACTTGATTTCATGGTAACTATAATGCTTGGTGTTTAAAATAAGGAGCACCCTCTGACAGACTGGTGTTGGGAATCTTCATGAGATACTTATGGATTTCCTTTGTTTTCAGTTTTAATATCAGTATAAATTTTACATTGTCACAAAATAGGATTGTGACATATTTCACAATTCCCTATGTTTTCATTTTCTATCATGTGCCTAAGATTTTCACAAACTTTTTTCTTTTGAGCTTGATCCTAAAACCATCTTTTTTTTTTTTTTTTTTTTTTTTTTTTTTTTTCTAAAACCATCTTTTAAAAAAATTTTGTTTTATTGATTATGCTATTACAGTTGTTCACATTTTACCCCCTTTACCCACTCCACCCAGCACCCCCTTCTCCTTTAGGCAATCCCTACACTGTTGTTCATGGGTCATATGTATATGTTCTTTGGATACTCCAATTCCTATACTGTACTGGACATCCTCATAGGTATTCTGTAACTACCTTTTATACTTCTTAATCCCCTCACCTCTACACCCATTTCCCCACACTACCCTCCCATCTGGCAACTACTGAAATGCTCTCCATACCTGTGATTCTGTCTCTGTTCTTCTTGTTTGTTTAGATTCAATTGTTGATGAATATGTATTTATTGTCAATTTACTGTTTGCAATTATAATCTTTTTCTTAAGTTCCTTTCACATTGCATATAATAATGGTTTGGTGATGATGAACTCTTTTAGTTTTTTCTTGTTTGGGAAGTTGTTTATCTGCCCTTTGATTTTAAACGATAGCTTTGCTGGGTAGAGCAATCTTGGCCGTAGGTCTCCACTTTTCATGACTTTGAATATTTCTTGCCAGTTGCTTCAAGCCTGCAAAGTTACATTTGAGAAATCAGCTGACAGTGTTATGGGAACTGTCCTGTAGGTAATTAACTACTTTTCTCTCACTGCTTTTAAGATTCTCTCTTTATCTCTTTAAAATTCTGCTTTTAAGATATCTCTTTAACCTTTGGCTTTTTAATTATGATGTTTCTTGATTTGGGCCTCTTTATGTTCATCTTGTTTGGGACTCTCTGTGATTCCTCAACTTGTATTTCTATTTCCTCCACCAAATTAGGGAAGTTTTCTTTTATTATTTTTTTCAAAAAATGTTTCCAACTTCTTGTTCTTCTCTTCTCCTTCTGTCACCCCTTTGACACAAGTGTTAAACCACTTAAAGTTGTCCCAGAGGCTGCTTCCACTATCCTCATTTTTTGGATTCTTTTTTCTTCTTGTTCTGATAGGTTGTTTTTTGCTTCCTTATGTTCCAAATCATTCACTTTATTCTCAGCTTCACCCACTCTACTGTCGATTCCCTGTAAATTGTTTTTTATTTCAATTAGTGTATCCTTTATTTCTGACTGGATCTTTTTTTATGCTATTGAAGTCCCCACTAAGTTAGTTGAGTATCCTTATAACCAGTGTTTTGAACTCTGCATCTGAAAGATTGCTTACCTCCATTTTGTTAAGTTATTTTTCTGGAGTTTTATTCTGTTCTTTCATTTGGGCCATGTTTCTTTGTCTCCTTATATTGGCAGCCTCCCTGTATTTTGTTTCTATGCATTAGGTAGAGCTGCTCTAACTTTCTGTCTTGATAGCATGGCATAATGTAGTAGGTGCCCTACAGGGTCTAGTGGCAGCCTCCTCTATCAAGCAAGCTGAGTACTTGAAGAGTGCTCTCTGTGTGGGCTGAGTACACCCTCCTCTTGTAGTTGAGCCTTGGTTGCTGTTGGCAGGTCAATGGGAGGGATTTACCCAGGCCAGTCAGCTGCAAGGACTGGCTGTGACCACTGATCATCAACTTCCACCCTCCAAAGAAGATCAACTGTGCAGGAGTAGGATGGTGGTGCTCAGACATGGTCTGTAGCTGTTCTCTGGGTGTGCAGGCTCTGGGGTTTTCCAGGTGGTGCAGGCCAAGGTCATCTGTGTTCTGTCTGTGGGCCACCTGCATGAGCTACAAAGCAATCTGCAGATGACTGCCACTTGTGCTGGGCTTGGAGGTTCCTAGGTGAAGCCAAGCTATGAACCAAGGCCGGCTGCTGCTAGTGCTGGGCCTGGGGCCCTTTACCAGGAGGTACAAGGGCTGGGGCCTGCTGTTGCTTGTTTGAAAGAATTTAGGAAGATGTGAAGCCTTTCATATGAAAAAGCCACTGTTAACAGCTTGGGTCGCTGGTAAGTTGGGTGGGGCAGAGCCTCAGGGAGTCACCAGGGCAGAGCAAACAGTGTGAGCCATGTTGTGAGCCAGGTTGATGGAGTCTCAGATATGGCACCTGCCTGCCAGCTCTGTGGCTCTGTCAGGGGAGGGCTCAGCAAAGGAACAACGGCCTCTACCCCCATCTTCTATGTGTATGTCTTATTCAGTTTAACATTTACCAGGTAGAATATCAGAAAATAAAAAAGACAGGGGATTCCACCAGGGCTCACCTGATAAAAGGGTCCAGATCATGGTTAAGGCAAATCAAGGTTCTATATTGTGTTTTAAAGTTGGTCTGTTAATATTATTTTGTAGAATACAGTGTTGATAAGTAAGAATGTTTTTAGCAATGTTCCTAATTTAAAGAAACTATAGTATAGTGTTTTTGTTTTTTGCTATTGATTAACTAGCTTGGCAAAGTCAAAGGTCAGTGGGCCAGTTGTCCCGGGTAGGTGGATAAAACCAACCATCCTTGCAAAGTGGAGTTTACAACTCTCCATGTACAGTTCCTTACAATACTTTAACAAGTGCAGTTTCCAAAAATGCATATTTACAGCATCAAGGTTACAAGTAGAAGTTCTAAAAACCAAGAAGGCAAATTTTTGATGATTACAGGAAAACTCCTTCCTATCTTAGTTATAGAGTTAGAGAGAAACTGAATTTTGTGATGACAAAAAAAATACAGATTTTACAGTAATTGATATATAAATATATATGTGTGCTTAATTTCATTTTATACAAAGCTAGTTGTAAATTTTGTGCATTGCATTCTCAAATGTACCTATAAAGATAATTTCTTAAAATTCACCTCACCATTCCCTGCTTAAAACAAAAACAAATGAACACAAAATAACTTCAATATATATTAAGACTGAATCAGAGATATTTGGAGCTCGAATAATTTATTTTCAAACAGTGGTCTCTGTGTTCCAAATTTGGCATCTCTGAATTCCTTCTCTTCTACCAATAGGTATAAAGTATACAAGGCTCTCTTTCTTCCTAAATGGTTAAACTGTCCTTGGAAATTTTATTTATTTTTTTTGTGTGAAATTGTTTTGAGGAATACTCATTACTCCAGGCTCTTATTTAAATCTTTTATTCAAGGACAGTTTGGTCAGCTTCATTGATACCGTGTGGAGAGGCATTGAGGAGAGACTGATAAGATTCCAGATGCTTATTGTTTTTCTCTAGGTGGACAAAACAATACAAAAACAACCCTCTGCTTTCAGAGGGATAGGAGCACAGGCAGGCTCAGAATAGCCAGTAAGATAGGCATTCCTTCCAACCCAGCCTGCCTACTTTTTGTTTCTCTCCTCTTGTCCATTGGACATAACTAATACCTAGGTAACCTTAGGCCAAATTGCTGTTGGACAACCTTCCCCATCGCTAGTTGTATATCTGAATTTTCTTTCTTTGTATGAGACCAAAAATTGTTCAAGAAAGTAATGTCTATATGTTTACTTGTTTAAACATTGGTTATGAGAATCTGCATCTTAGTTGCATTGATTTTGTCTTTATCAAAATAATTAGGGGCTCACCAAAAGTCCTGGTACCTTTTCACAAAGACCATGACCTTTCCCTCCAAACAGTTGATCCTGAGAAGAAGGTATGTGAAGTGGGAGTGGGAATTAACTGCAGGGAGAATGATGGGGGATGAGGGACTGCGGGTTCAAATGAGTGTGGAAAGCAAGTTCTGTGGACTCAGAGGTAAATTAAAGGTGGTCCAGATGGCCCGGAGGGCAACCTTTAGGGGGTATGTGGTGGTATTTACAAATATATCCACCAATTCTCTGACATTCCTCCTATTAGGAGGTGGAGTCTATATCCCCTCCCCTTGAACCTTGTGGATCAAGGTCTTGTGGCTGCCTTGATGAACAAGAATAGCTCAAGTGATGCTGTGTGACTTCCAAGTCATGTCGCTCCTGACAGTTCCTTGTGGCAAATTTTCTGGTGTAGAAAATGATTTAGAATTCAAAAGTGAAGTATGGAATCCTATGTCAGATAGCCACTTTTAGAATTTGGTAATCAAAAGTTGTCAGGTGTTGAAATGAAGTCCTTCCCTGTCTGATTTTAACATTCCGGGGTGGAGTGGTTATGGGCTGAACTATGTCTCCCCCAAATTCATATGTTGAAGTGCTACCCCCTAGTACCTCAGGATGTGACTGAGTTTTGGAAATAGGGCTTTAAAGAGGTAATTAAGTTAAACTGGGGTTTTTAGGGTGGGCCCTAGCCAATATGCTTGGTGTCCTTATAAATAAAGGAGATTGGAAGCCAGCCAATGAATCTGCTTACCTGAATGTGTTTCAGCAGAAATTTAGACAAAACTCGTGATAGTAAAGCCTTGTTACTAGCCTTAAAGACATTGGACTCATTAAGGTGTCTGAAAATGGCTATAAGAAAAGGAGGGAAAGAGAAAAGGAGATTGGGTTATGGAGGGAAGCACCACACAGGTGCACACACATGGAGAGGACCACGTGAACACAGTGTGAAGGCAGGAGAGAGGCCTGCAATCCAAGGAGAGAGGCCTCAGGAGAAACAAACCTGTCAACACTTGTATCTTGGGCTTCCAGCCATTAGAACTGTGAGAAAATAAATTTCTGTTACTTAAGTCATCCAGTCTGCAGTATTTTGTTATGAAAGCCCTAACAAACTAATACAACAAATGTGGGACATTGGACTACTGGTGGTGTAGGTTACAATTTTTCATCCCTTTATCTCAGCACTAATAAATGAAGGGATGAAAAAATTGCAACTCAAAGAGATATTTCCAAATAAGTTAAAGTACTATGTTATATACAGTTCTTTTGAAGGGCATACATTTTTTTATTCATAGGTAATCAGCTTTATCCCCCTGGCACTGTATGTTGAATAGATATTTACAAATTATGGTTTGAAGGTGGCATTAAATTATTGGGCTTCCAATTTGGCCACAGGTCTCAATCTAACCTTGAAAAGAATAAGGAACTTGGAAAAGAAGGGGATTGTGGCAAGAGAAGGATTATTCAGAGAAGGAGACCTTGGAGCCACTCTCATGGTAATGAGGTCTTTGGAGGGAAAAAGGACTACAATTTGAGTTATTGATTTTAGACTGTGCTTAGCTGTCAGACAAAGATGTCAGAAACACTGCTAACACTTTGTACTTATTAGTGGATAAGGAAACACTTGAAAGATTTTATTTTTGCTGAGAGTGCCCCAAAGACAAGTTATTTTCTTAAAGAACATGATCCAACTTCTATTGGGTTGACTCCTTTTTAAGGTTGCTTGGAGACCAATTTTTTTCCTTTGTATAATAATTCAGGTGACTAGTCTTTGGCCTATTTATAAATTCAGTTCTCAGAGAAGTTTGTCCCTTAAAAAATTGCAATGCTGTTCTCTATTTAATTTTCTTAAAAAAATGAAAACTAATGGAAATGTCCTCCCTAGTATATATTTGTTATTACAGTGCAAGTAATGGAAATATGTAGTTATTCCTCTTTTTTCCAGGTCATTTTGATGCTATGGAAATTACCCAGGATGTTTTCTAATGAAATAAAATAATAGATAACAATTTTATCTAGGTTTTCTCAGGCCTGTCTTGCAAAATTAGCTATCAGGAAATATCTGCCAAAATAGAACACAATATATACAACAAAATGGTAATTCTTGAACTGTTGTTCACAGCAAAATATATGCAAAAAACTGTAATTTAAAAATATTTTCTCACCCACTTTTCAGTGACAATCTTGGACATAAAAGCCTGAATTTATAAAAGAAAGCCAATTCTCTTTGATAGATTGTCATTCAAATTTAGGAAAGGCTACTGGATAAAAACTGGAAAAGGCAACTAATCTTGTTTCATTACCAAGAATGCAGGCAATTTGTTTGAAAAGTGTCTGATTATAACAAATTAATGATCAACAATTAGAAAATAAACATACAAATGAGACTTTTTATTTGGAAAGTTTTGGTACTGTCACAAATAGGAGTATAGATTTTAACCTTTGCAAATGAGGAAGGAATTCATGCCAAAAGCTGCAGTGAATAGAGGCAGAACCAAAGGGGCCTATTTCACAGGCAACCTGCCATAGAAGCTTTAAGGAAGGCCTAAGACATGCAACTTAAAGAAATAAAAATGTTTTTAAAAGAAAACACAACTCTACCAAAGACTTTTTCCCCCATTTTATAAATGTATTATTAAATGCTATTTGTGTTTGTATAGCACTATTCTACAAAATTCACTTCCTTATTTTTAACTAGCTTACACATTTGCATGAGGGTTTGGGTTGGGGCAAAGCTTAGACTAAATTATTTCTTTTGCAGCCAAGAGGTTTCGTGGCTTCATGACAAAGAAACCATGACCTTAGCAGCCAATATTTATCTAGCACTTAATCTGTGCTAGGAACTGTCCTTAGTGCTTCGTAAAGTAATCTGCAGTGCTCCGGGGCTTATACTGGATTAAAAATATGGCTTCAAATCAGAGGAAATTTTCGATAACTGAATTCTGGAGTTCGTGTTTTAACTAGAAAATATCTTGTCTCTAGGGTCCCAGTAATCTGAGGGATAAGGGGATCTCATCCTTGATTCAGGGACTTCTGATTATCCTATGGTACCCATTCTTTCCATTTCTAGCAGTTGGCACCTGACCGCTTGGAATAAAGACTATGTTTCTCCTCATCCCTTCTAGCAGGGTATGGCCATGTGATTAAATTCTGGCCAATGGAATAGAAAAAGGAGTACTGTGGGATAACGTGCAGGAACCTGCTTTATGAGATGGATGTATATGCTTTAGTTAGATTATTAGATTGTACTGTTTTTGTTTGCCTCTTTGGAAAGGGACTTTTGTACCATGAAGTAACACATTATGCTAAGTAATTTCTGTGTGTCCCATAATTATACAGTATAACAACCAACCAGATTTTGGGGTGGTTGATTTTTCTTTTAAGTGAAAACAATAGGGAGAAGAAAGTTGAAGTCAAGCTATTAAATGAACAAATTGAAGTAAGCAGGACATGATGTAGTAAAGTAATATGTATCAGAAATGGAACAGTAAAGTCTGTGTTTAGCTTTGAGTCATTGAAGAATTGATAGGTCACTATGCTAAAGCAAAGAATGCATGTTGTTAATATGTAACAGTTCTGTTTATTTATGAACTCAGTTTTCTGAAATCTCAAGATCATCTATACTTCCTTAGAAAGAACAATTCACATTTTAATATGTCTCACTGCCATGGAATTTGTTTTCTGATACATTGTCTACATTTTCTCCTATTTATTATGTTATTCATTTTGTCAATTTTCAAAACTAGAGCTGACTCATGAAAACTCTCTCTCTCTCTCTTGCTGTACTTTTTAATTCCTTTTGTAAGGATTTTCTTCTCTCTTATCTTGCTGACTAACACTGCCAGCATCTTGGCTTAGCTCAGGTGTCTTTCTGGGAGTTCATTCTTTCCAGAAATCTGATTTAGATGCTCCATTGTGTGTTCCAGCCTGCAGTGCACATCTTCATCAATGCGCCTAGTACTCAGCGTAGTGTCTTTGTTTGCTGCTCTCTCCTCTACTGCGCTATAAGCTCCTTAAAGTCATGGACTAGGTCTTTTATCTCTGTATTTCTAAATACCAGCAAAGTGCCTCTCAGCAATACAATAAATCCTTTTTAAAAACATATTTTTCTCAGATCTGAGATCAAAATAATGTCAAGTACACTTTTCTTTAATACATTTTTAAGTTAAATTTATTGAGGAGTAAGTCATATGTAATAAAATTAACCACTGTAGTTTGATGAATTTTGGCAAATGTGCAGAGTCCTGTAATCACACCACAGTAATGATGCAGAACATGTGCATCACCCCCGAAGTTCCATTTTCTTCTTTGTAGCCAATCTCCTACCCCATCACTAGCCCCTGGAGACCACTGCTCTAGTTCCTGTCTCTATAGTTTTGCCGATGCTGTGCTGTCATATACATGGAATCATCTGTAGCACATATTCCTTTCTGTCTGACTTTTTCTGCTGAGCACAGTGAGTCGGAGATCCATTCATGTTGCACGTATCAGTAGTTTATTCCTGTTCAGGTCTAAGTAGTTTCCATTATTTGCATGCTCTAAAAGTGTTCATCCATTTGACAGACAGTACAGTTGTTTTTAGTTTTTGACTTATGGATAATGCTGCTATAAACATTTGCCTATGGGTCTTTATTTGAACATATATTTTCATTTTCCTGGGTAAATATACAGCATTGGAATTTCTGGGTTGTATGGTAAATGTGTGTTTAATTTCATTATAAAATGCTCACCTTTTCTGAAGCAATTATACCAATTTACAATCTACCAGCAGTATATATATATTTCAGTTTATTAGTGCTTTTAAAATGACTATCATAAGTATACTTGTACTAGGTTTTTGGTTTTGTAGTTGTCAGATATTACTAAGTTACTGAAGAAAAAAAACATGTAAAAACAAATGATAGATGTTCTGAGGTCCAGCTTTTTTTGGATGGTGGAGTAGAAAAATCTTGAATAAGATTCATTCCTCCTCAAATAATTCCTTTATTGTTTTACTCCGCAATACTTAAAATTCCCTGTTTGCCTGCCCTGCCCATTCAATACTTTGTTAGAATTAAAAGTCCCCAGGAAACTGATCTGATAGGATCAATCCTAATCGAGGTTTATCAGGACTAATTTGCAAAGGTCTAGCTAAGAGGTGGGTTGGGGGAGCCATTCGGAGAATGAAGAGTCTGAATCCGCAAGCAAGAGATGGGAAGAATGGACTGCAATGCTGAAGGAGAGACAGCAAATGACCAACAACCATGCTGGAAGGAGCCTTGAGCAAGAAGCTGGTTACTCCTCCGCCAGCTGTGGCAATAGATCTGGGCTTGAGAACTAGCAATGCCACTTTCTAGTCACGTGGCTTTACGCAGACCATATAACCTCGTATTTAAACATCAGCATTTTTTCATCTGGGGTGCTGAGGAAATGACTTTAGCTTCACCTGCACCAAAATGATTGTTGTGGGCATTGCATTGAAGTACATTGTTAAGTACAATTTATACTTCATGAATGTCTCTTTTTATTTGGTGAATTTTTAAAACTGCGTTTCTGCCCTTTAATAATAGTCTTCTGTTAATCTTTCTTTGACTTTTACTCTATACTTACCATACCAGTGGTGACCTCTCTCAGATTCATTTAATCTCTTTTCTTGCCCCTTTAAAACATTCTACTCACTTTAGCATAGGTAATCTGTGGCATTTTCATGAATCTATCAGACCCAGGGAATGGAATTCTGAGGTGTTTAGAGGTGCCTGGGATGTACCATTGTTTCAGGCTGTGATATATCAACAAATGCTTAAATTGCATTTCAATGAACTAAAAGTGGGCTTCAAGGTAATCTCAGGGCTAGAAGGATCATTCTTAATTTCTGAGGGGATATAGTTATCCTTCTCTGGCTTTTCTGTTGTCTCTAAGACAAGCACAAGCATCTTTTTGCAAGAGAATATCAGTCATAGTCATTTGTAAAACGCCTACGTTTTCCTGGAAAATTTCCTGTATTTCCTTTCTATTTATAACTGCATTTATTTTGCCTTCCAAATAAGGCATAATGTTTGTGTTCCAGCATAATGTTTGTTTATAAAAATCATGTCATATAGTCCATGCAGTGTCCTCTATGGTAGGAAAGATGAAATGAAATTTTAATGCAGTAAATGTCTCGCTAGGGAAAACACATATCTCTGAAATGATGTCATCAGATGGAGATTCCATGGCCCATTGTTCTCTGGGGACCTGCTGTTTCCATAAGCTGTCTAGATCACAGAAAGGTTTGTCTTATAAGTACAACCATCTCAAAATTATGCTAAGTGTGAGGGCCAGGAGTTAAGAGGAGGTAAGGAATTTCTGAAGACAGCAGTGCAAAGGAGATGCTTCTGTGCTTGGCAGCTAGTTCTCCAGGTTGAGTAGAATGAGTCAAAGTTTCAGTTAAAATCTTGCTAAATCTGATGTCAGTTATCAGCACTATTTGACACCTTGGATGGGGCTTATCTTGTGTTTTAGCTACCAATTGCTCAGCACAGATATCCCCAGAAGGTGGATATTTACCACTGGACTGCTATCAATCAGTGGTCAAGTCTGCTGGTCATCCTCCATTGTCCCTTCTCTCCTTCTTTCGTAATAACAAAACCTTATAGTCCTAGAGGGGCGCATGGGTGGCCAGAAGAAACTACACAGTCAAGCCACCTTTGCAGCTAGATGTGTCCATGTGACTACATTCTGGCCAATGGAATAGAATCACAATCATTAAAAAGCAGCAGGAGGGAACCTTCCTCAGAAGATAACAGAGATCACCATGTGACCGCCTCCCCCAATCTTTTTGTTTGTCCTTTGCCTTTCCCTTCTGGATGAAATTTTTATGTTATGTCTTAAGCTTGAACAACCAACTTGGACCATGTGGTACCTTGTAAGAGAGGCCACATCTGTGGACTAATGAGATGGAAGAAGCCTGGGTGTCTGAGGGCTCCATGAAACAAAGGCACTGTATCGGCTGTGAGCTACCTACCTCCCGACTTTCATGAGTGTGTGGGTTCCTGTTATTTCTGTTCTCTGTCCTTCCCAGTGGAGCACTTCTGATGTTGTTGGTTGTCAGTTATAAGCACTTTTAGGAGAGGGGTTATTAAAAGAGGGCATGGCAGCCTTCTCCTGGAATCCCAGAGGTGGTCTCTGAAAGAGGGCAGACACTGACCATGGACAGGAGGCCACTGTGCTGGGTCTTTCCTTTCACCTGCACTCAAAACACAAGGACACTGCTCTGGTGCTGCTCTAATATCCGCAGCAAGTAGACACGAGCTACTTCCCCAACTTGCTTCCTCTAGAGCTGGAATCAATGGCCCCAAGGCATCTGGTCTGGTTATTAGCATCTCTTGTCAGCTGTGTTGGTAAGTGCTGGGTGGGCCAGGTACTTGTAGTTGCATAAGTCACTGCCTATCTGTGGCAAGTTTTGTTTTGCTTTAATTTTAAAAGATGGCGGGTGCAGATATGTTGTGATAGGTGGCAGCCTTCCACTGCTTTAGTCCAATCTCATTTTTGAGACAGCGAGGTAA
Source organism: Sturnira hondurensis (assembly GCF_014824575.4). Classification (NCBI taxonomy): domain Eukaryota; kingdom Metazoa; phylum Chordata; class Mammalia; order Chiroptera; family Phyllostomidae; genus Sturnira; species Sturnira hondurensis. The sequence continues at coordinate 1,172,618 of NW_028094767.1, forward strand.
TGAGTCCCAACACGTTTTGCAAAATTAATGACAGGCCCAGGAATAGGGTGCCTAGAATAATGGAAAGAAGACCAACCAGGCAGCTGGTACCCGGATTCTAGTCCTGCCACTGCTGATAGAAACAGGACATCAAGCAAGATCCTTAACAGCTCTGTTCTCAGATTTTATAAATGAAAAATTAGGAAGTGGGTTACCCGATTTCTAGATTTTTTTTAGTCCCCAAACTGTTACTTCCTGTTATTATTAGATGAGACCTCTCTTACAGTTTTATCTCTTTTTCTGAAAGTATTCAATGAACCTGTTAAGTATATATACAACAGAAAAACATCAATATTTTCATCAGAAGAAATAAATTTTTCTCATATTTGGATATATTTTTAGCATCAAGAACAAGAACTAAATAGCATCTTGAGTGTCCTTTGGCAAGTGAAATTGTACCATTTTTGTCTGTCCTGAAATTGTACCATTTCTTGTCTGTCTGAATGGTAAAGCTGATGGCAACAATGAACCAGATTCCCTGCAGGTGCAGCCCCGAAGTGGGAGTGCTGGAGGCTCAGGCCAGAGCTGGGCCTGGGTTTGATCTTGGGAGCTCCACTTACCAGCTCCACCACCACAGTTCACCCATGTTCCCTCAGTTTGCTGGTATCCTCATGACAATTTTTCTTATTACTGCTGCCAACACTGAACCCAAATTTTAACTCATTTGGACCATTGATTCGAGGACCAGCCCTACAGGTGGTTAGTCCTTCTTGCCTGGCAGTTCTTAGATGACCCCTCTCAATCTTCCCTGTGGCAGTTGAGTTCCCAGCATGCCTTAGCACAGACTTCATGAATAGCAGAGGGGGCTTGGCTTAGATGAGATTCTGTCAACCCTCATCAGCCATCGAATTATCCAGGCAGCTTCAAACACATGCGGATGCCTCGGCCCTGCCCTGGGGATCAGATTTAATTGCTCTCAGGGTGGTGTTCAAACATCAATACAGAAGTTTTTTAGTCTCCCTGAGTGATTCGTTTGGGCAGGCAGGCTTGTACAACTGATGGTAGACCTGCCAGGGCCACCTCAAGCTGTGTGGTGGGCTTGCAATGGAGCAGAGGTAGGAGGAATATCACTGAGCCGATCACAGAGCCCACACAATGGCCATGTTGTGGAAACCCATTATTGATCAGCTGAGAGCACCTTAGCACCAGTGTGAACATCTGAATGACACGTGTCTGTGCTAGAAAATGCAAAACCAGACATTTCAACTTCATTCTCACAGGTAGTAAAGCAATAAAGGCGCAAGACTTCATTTCAGAAAACTTGGTTTTCTAACCACTTCCCTGTTATAAACACACCTTAGGTGTTCCTAACATCAGAGATTAGAATCTGTTACTATGGGGACAGTTAGTGCTACCAGGAAAAAAAAAAAAGAAAAGCCATTTGACAAATAAAAGTACTTTTTTTTTGAAAACTAGACCATGTGTGAAAGTTGAAATGATTTTCTTAATTTAAACAGTGAGTGAGGACTTGATGTACTTTGAGCTTGATGAGTCGAACACTTGGGCAGCAGATAGACAGGGGGAGGATAGAGAAAATTGTTTAAGCATTTCTCAGATGCTTTCGGTATCACATGCTGCGTTATGTATTCAGCCACCCATGAACAAGTTTGCAGGATAGCCAAGGGACAACAATGCCGTCGTTTTCCCTTTGAATAACTACTTGTCACAGAGAGTGCAAATGTGACTCTAGCAGTCAGTTTGCAAAATCCTATAAAAAGATACATCTCTCCATTTTATGTTACTGCCCCCTTTGTTGAATATTAACTGACCGTAGAGACTTGGGTTTATTTTTGGGCTCTCTGTTCTGTTACACTGGTCTATGTGCCTGTTTTTATGCCAGTATGAGGCTATTTTGATTACAGTGCCCTTGTAATACAGTTTGGTATCAGATATTGTGATTCCTCCTACTTTATTCTTCTTTCTCAAAATTGCAACTGCTATTTGGTGTTGTTTATGGTTCCATATAAGTTTTTGAAGTGTTTGTTCTGTGTCTGAGAGATATGTCATTGGTACTTTAGTAGGTATTGCATTGAATCTGTAAATTGCTTTGGGTAGTATGGACATTTTGGTGATGTTAATTCTTTCAGTCCACGAACATGGTATATGTTTCCATTTGTCTGTGTCTTCCTTGATTTCTTTCTTCAGTGTTGTGTAGTTTTATGTATACAGATCTTATTTACACAATGGAATTCTATGCAGTAGAAAGAAGGAGCTCCTACCCTTTGCAACAACATGGATGGAACTGGAAAGCATTATGCTGAGTGAAATAAGCCAGGTGGTGAAAGACAAATACCATACAATCTCACCTTTAGCAGGAAGCTAAACAACAAAACAAACAAGCAAGCAAAATATAACCAAAGACACTGAAATAGAGAACAGGCTGACAGGGACCAGAGGGGAGAGGGGAGGGAATTTTGGGGAAAAGGGGAAGGATTCACAGGAACAAGTATAAAGGACACATGGACAAGAACTAAGGGGGAGTGGAAATGGGAGGGAGGTGGGGAGCACTTGGGGGTGGGCTGGGATGGGAGTAAAAGACAGAAAACTGTACTTGAACAATTAAATAAATAAATAAATAAATAGCATAAATTACCATCCACGATAAAAAAAGATACATCTCTCTCAAAAAAAATCTGTATTTGAATGAGACACTATTTTAATTTTATTAATATAATAGGTTACCAATAAACTTTCTTTATTAGAGGAAAAAAGCCCAAAGATTTTGATCATATAATAAGGCATGTTCTACGGACATTTGGCATACTCCCTTAAAACTGGCTTGCCTGCTCACTTCCCCACCGTTCCCCATGGCATCATCGCTCTTTCATTCACCACTTTGCCCCATCATCTTAAGCTACCGTTCGTTCTCACCTCCTAAAGCGAGTCGTCTCCTGGCTCTCACGCCACCAGCACACGGGCCCTCTGTGCCCCTGCCTGGGCTTTGGCACTGCCTCTGCTGGTGTCCTTGTTGCTGGCTGTCCTCCCAGCANGCTTGCCTGCTCACTTCCCCACCGTTCCCCATGGCATCATCGCTCTTTCATTCACCACTTTGCCCCATCATCTTAAGCTACCGTTCCGTTCTCACCTCCTAAAGCGAGTCGTCTCCTGGCTCTCACGCCACCAGCACACGGGCCCTCTGTGCCCCTGCCTGGGCTTTGGCACTGCCTCTGCTGGTGTCCTTGTTGCTGGCTGTCCTCCCAGCAGGCTACTGTGAGCCTAATTGCCATATTAGGCTACTTCTACAAGATTAGAAAAATTTATTCATTCATTCAGTAAGCATTTATTTTAATATAGTGAGAAGACCATGGATATAGATGGCAGAGAGCTCTGAATTCAGATCCTGATTCCAAACTTACCAGCAAATCACTCTTCTGATCCTCAATTACTTATCTAGAATTATTATTATTTTCTTTTTAAAATTTATTTCTTTTTATTTTTTATTGTTCAAGTACAGATATAAAATTAAATTTCATGGATTGATGTATGTAAAATGTCATATGTAGCATCTGGAATACATTCTGTAAATTATATTTAGAGGATTCCAGAAATTCAGCCACCTCTAAGTTCCACAACTATTCCAATTGTGAATAAGCTTTCTGCTAAAACAACTCTGCTTTATTTATTGCCTAAGACATTTCCTGTCCTCTGCTATTTTTTTTAACTTGTCATTTTGAAATTTGGAGTTGGCTTGCCCACTCCCAGTCCCAGTCTTCCTCCTCTAGAAATTCTTTAGGGACCACTTTGACACAGAGTGCATTCTCCTTCCCATGAACTCCCAACAGTTCTCATTGTTGGAAGACATTTCTCCATGGGTGTCTCATGTTCCTGCAGGTCACTGGGCAGACACTTGCTGCTTTTGTCTCAGACGCTCTCTTCTACGGTGTCTGTATACTAGCAGCCTTGGGAGAGAGAGAGAATTTCTCCCTCCACAGCAAAGGGCAAGTCTGTTTATTGTCCCCTATGACAAAGATAATGTTTCCTTTCAGGGCAAAAGTCAAGCAGACTTACTGTCCTTATAAAAGACTTGGCCTGGCTAGTGTAGCTCAGTGGATTGAGCACGGGCCTGCGAACCAGACAGTCGTGGTTCGATTCCCAGTCAGGGCACATGCCTGGGTTGCCTGCCAGTTCACAGCAGGGGATGCATGAGAGGCAACCATACATTGATATTTCTCTCCCTCTTTCCTTCCTTTCTCCTCTAAAAGATAAATAAAATAAAATAAAATCTAAAAAAAACCACTTGTGTTCCCCAAGCTGAGATTTCATTCCTGTGTACACAAGGGTCACTGGGCCCTCTTTTCATAACGCCGTGAGAACTGGGGAACTGGCCCAAATGATGATTCTCGGGCCACTGTTATTGCTGTGAGTAATACAGACCTATGTTTCTGGTCCCTTGTATGTTCTGCCAGCATCCAGGAACTGTAGCATGTTAATTTACTAGCTTGCAAGTAGGATAAAATATCAAACACTTCACAGTTGTTGACAACTATTATTATTTGGTTGTTATGGTTTCTGAATATATTTTTATAACAATCTTCTCTTCCCTCTCTTTTTTCTTGTCATTGGTTTATGGTGAGATTGGTTTATAGAGACATTGTTTTATGGAAAATTTTCCCCTGTGGAATGTTCTGAATGTTGCATTGAGCTGACTGCTTCCTGTGTGGTCATTCTGCACCATCTATTTCCCGTGTTATTTTTCAAGTTGGTCACACCATCTCCACACTTTTAAATCGTTTGACTTTTGCTTATGTTTGCTTCTGGTCACTGTTACTACATTTAAATTTCTATGGGTAGGCAATCTTCTAATTTTCCTTAAAAACCTTCCCACCTTTTTTTAGGGAACATCATGCTGAGAGTAGCAGCATTTGCTGAGTGAATGCTCAGGAAAAAATGATTTAACAAGTCTGACCAGACAATGTCCATCCTTTCCCCACCAGAGGGTGCACTCCACACTGGATTTAGGGCTACACAGTCTGCTTTGGATACCTGGATGTCGGTGCTCAATAAAGATAGCTGAATTAATTAGTTAGTGTATGAAAATACATTGTCAAGTGGAGCCTTGGTCTGGTTACACTTCATTTGACACAGGAGCTCCAACTGAGAACAATGAAACCTTTATTCATAGTTTCTATGACTATGACTTCATCATTACCGCATTTCAGTCTACTACGTAGTAAGTCTGAAGGCCAAGATCACATCTTGAAAAATGAATTCCTAAGAATTTTCACATTTTCCACCAACCTGAAAGTCTATGTCAGTGTACACATACCGACTGTTTATACACAGGGCAGTGGCCTGACTACAAATTCTGGACCTTGTGCAACTTGATAGTTCCAGAATAAATAGATTCCAAGTCCCTCGTGGTGGTAAGGATGACTTTGACAGTACTGAATCTTACAGAAATGAAGAAAAAATGGCAGAGGGCTACTTTCTTAGCTCTTATGTGAATCTGTTTCCTTTTGTCTTTTACACTTTGCTCAAGGAAGTCAGAGCTAACAGAATACTCCGCTCCTAGCAGCAACTGCCTTTCATTAAATCTAAGTAGTTTGTCCTAAGAAGATATTTTATTTAGAAGCAATGTTTTTAAAAGCTTCATAGCTTCCCATGGAACCACCATGTTTGAGGTCACAAAGATCTGAGCCAGCTCCCTTGTGCACTGGGTAAGTGTTATGCTGTTACAGCTTCTGCCACAAGTTGCTCACACTCTGATAGGAGAGGTGGTTTCAGCACAGGTGAGGAGGTCAGGGTGAAGCATTCACAAAGCCAGTGGGCGTCACCAGAACAGCCCTTTCTGAAGAATCAGAATCAGTTAAGAAGGCAGAAGGAGTGCAGTGCACCCCTCTTCCTTCCTGAGAGATGGCTCGGTGTCTGGATTCCTCAGCTTTGCCACTGCGTAGAGGGTGGGTGTCTATTGCTCCTCACTGTTAACCTGGAAACATTTTGAAGGTATGAGTTCTTGTGAGATTTAAGTGGGCCACGGGAAGCCGCCAGGTGACTCATGTGAGGGCAAGCCTCAATTATCTTTGTATCTCTTGCTTTGAGCTTGGCACTATACAGGCACATAAAAGGTAACCTTTACATGTGTTTCACTTGCCTAGCCCACAGGGTCCTAAAGGAGAGGATTCAGATGCAGTGTTTCTAGCTCTTGCTAGTCACTGCCTCCCCACCTGAGAAATAGTGCGGATGGGGCGCTGCCTCCTCTCATTACACAGATAATCTCAAAGGGATTGTGAGGGCTTTTTTCACTTAAGACCCGAAAAGCCCACTCTTCCTACAGCCCACATGCAGCCCCAAGTGCCTGGCAGTCAGTGCACATTCAGCCCAGGTTTCTCCTTCCCTCCCCACAAGGTAAATCAGCGATAACATACATACAAGGGAAACACTCTCATCTGTCCCTAGGAAGCGTGGCTAAATCAACCCCCAAGCAAATCAATGAGGAGGCCACTTTTGCCTTTTTAGAAGGTGAGGGCCCTGCTGTAATCTAAACTTCCAGAAATCAGCACCTCTTCCTTTGTCTGCCCCTGACCAGAGCCTCACAGCAACCCTGGGGCAAGAATTTCTAAAGGTGGTTAGTGAACGGGCACAAGAAAAGTTTATGCCATCTTCTCACTGGTTGTTCTATCCTGTCGCCTCTGTCGGTGCCAGGAATCAGATTGATGACACACTTAAAAAACTCACAATTTAACTTCCAGGCTGTAACTTTGATCTCCGACGTCAGGGCTTGCTCTGACCGAGAGATGGCGCTGTCAGACAAGAAATCTGAAGCTCTAGAACCGCCGGGAACCCTGGAGTCGAAGGGAGAAGAGGTGGGAGCAGTAGCTTGGGAGAGTCAGGGTGATAGTTCGCCGGCTGTAACCTCGGAAGGAAAGAGCCCCGGAAAGCAGCCAAACTGAATAAATGCAACCAGCTCTGCTTCAGTCGATAAATAATAATAATGATTATCTTTTCAAACATTAACGGATTCCAAAGGGTATTAAGAACTGGACGCTCTACTGATGGGCACTGGTCGAAAGGTTTACAATTTTGACACGTTTTGTCTGTTTACCAGACTGGATGTTGAGAGTAAGGGCTCCCGGAAGACAAACAGTGCAGACGTCAGGCTGGAAGGCCCCTCAGGCGCCCCTTGGGGTGCATTTGAGTTGAACCTTGTGTCCGCCCCTGTCCACCTCCCCCCCCCTCCCCGCCCACCCCAGGAATGGCTGTGTTCAGATTAGCTCGTGGACGTGAGTCTGTGTACTCCCGGACCTGGGTGTCCCCTCCTTCCTTCTCCTCTCATTCTACTCTGGAAACTGCTTAGGAATCCTTTTTCCTGAGGCCAAAGAGCGTTTGAAGCCAGTGGTTTATATTACCTACATTCCTTTGCAGCAACTATTTTCAGATGCATTAAATCTACGAATGTGAGCGAGAATGCCTTGAGCCAGAGAAAATGGCAGCCTAAGTCCCCAGCACTTGGCTCTTGGTTGGAGAGCGGCGCAAAGTGCGTGCTCTCGGGGGGCAGAAGCCTCCTCCATCCAGTTTGCGGTGTTCAACCTCAGTTGGAGGAAGCCAGCCACTGCCCTTGGCTCCACGGAGGGTGACTGCACCTCTCGGCTGATACATTTTCAGTTCTCAGTCAAATTAACAGCAGGAAACTCATCTTAAACCAAGAATATAAACACCCAGAGTGTACACTGCTCCCTAGTCAAGAATCTCAACAAAACAAAAAAATGTTTTTTTTGAAGTGCAAAAAGAGAAAAGCATGCGCGCACGCACACACACACACACACACACATCCCGACCTCGGCTAAATGCAAATTTCAGCCAGCCTGGGCTGATGTGTTGTCCTTTTCCAGACCGGGGGTGGGAGGTAGGAATTGGGTCCCAGGGGCATCCCTGGTCGTTCCAGGCCCCAGCGCCTGCCTGGACATCAGCGGGTGCAGCGGGGAATTACTGGGTGCCAAGAAGGAGGCTGCCAGTCCTTCTCTGCTCTGTTCCGGGGGCTGCCACCCACCCTCAAGCTTCTGTGAGAGGGGAGTAAGGCGAGGGTGCGGGTGTAGAGCTGGCGGTGATTCGGCGGTGGGCTCTACACAGTCTGGGAGAGGAGATCATTGGTACTGCAGCGATGACCACGCGCCGTGCTCTGCACCCCCGGCGCGTTCGAGCTGGGTGTGTATGCGCCAGACACCCGGGTTGTGAGAGTTTAAAGGGAAAGAGACTGTGCTGCGTGCGTGTGGGCTCTTTGTGCTAGCTGCCCAGTTGGACTTCGAGTGGGCCATGTGTACTCGGGGAATGTGCAAAGGTGGCGAGTTCCATTTACCCCCATTCCAGTCCCTGGCTTTTCTGGCTTTGACTGGAGGCAGCCTATGCGTGGGATGGAGCGCAGGGGGTCGCCCAGCAAGTTCTTGTCATTCAAGAGCAAGTTCGGAGATTATCATGCTTGATGAAAGGAGGGCCAAATCAGCAGACGTCAGATCAAATGGGAAGAGAGGTTTACTTTGGAGACTAGACCTCTGCTTTATTGCAGGCGGTTAATTCCAGGGACGCCGCTCCCGCGTTCCTCTTGGCGCCACCTCCTGCATCCCCGGTGGCTCAGCCTTGTAGGGGTAACCCTTGGGCCCCGAGGCCAAAAGGCACAGGGTTTGCGCTGAGCGCACAGACGTGTGTAATCTGAACCTCTCCTGAAGCACTTTTCAGATGCCAGAGAGTAAGCGCCCCGCGCTTCCTCCCGTGCGTCTAGTACAATTTGGCAACCCTGATTGCCAGGCTTCCTGCTCAGAGCCAAGGGGTGGAGTGGAGCGGGGAGGAGGCGCCGAAAAGAGGAGATGCTTCTGGCGGAATGACAGCTCCACATTTGGCCTCCATCTCCCCATCAGTGGGGGGAAACTTACTCCCCTTCCTTGCCTGGACCCCATGGGGTTTCAAGGGTAAATTTTGGTCCACACCCTTCTCTTGGGCCCGGGTGAGAACTTTCTACAGTGTATAAAACTTGTTCCTGAGCGACTTCCTATTACAAGGACCCCTAGGTTTCATGGCAGTGGTCGCCCTCTCTCTTGGAGCCCGTTCTAAGCATCTCAGTTCCGTCCCTTCAAAGCACCAGGGGACAGAGTCGCGACTGGGAAAGCCATCCCATCGATGAGTCCCGAGCGCGAGGCTGTCCGGGTTCCCAATCGCCCCTGAGAGATTGAAAAAGACAAGAGGGCGAGCTGCGTGAACAGACAGTTAGTTAATGGAAACCCTGTAAAATCGGCTTCAAGTGCACCCTGGACGAAGGGGGAGGAAGGTGTAGGCAGTGACGATTAGGGATGGGAGCTAGGATCGGATGGGGTCGCTCACACATTCTTACAGTTTTGAAAATGAAAGCCCCTACTGTCCCTCCCATTGTTCTTAATTTAGAAAAATAAATTCAGTAGGGGTAATCGCACGGATAGGGAAACCCAAGCTCCCAGCCAGCCCCAAGCGGAGGAGTGCGCGGCTTCCCTTGGCAGGGAACCCGGCTGCGGCTGTCCCCCTCCCCGTCCCGCCAGGCCCCCCCCCCCCGCACTCCCTCCCCCGCTCCCCGGCACTGCTACTACAGCGATCGCCACCTCACGCCGAAGGAATGCTCGAAGTATGCACACGTTCCCAAAAGTAGACCTCCTTCACCGCCGGAGGAGCATACATCACCCGTGGCAGCCGTCCACCTTCCCAGGCGTTTCGTAACCGAGTAAACTGAGAGCTGGGAACAGCCCTCTATTAAGTAGCCCGCGGCGCGGAGCCTCTTCCCACTCGACGAAGGCGAGCCGCCCAGTGGCATCCGCGCGCCGGCAGCTGCGGTCCCGGCCATCTCCTCCCGTCCCGCCGCTCCAGCTGCTCTTCCCGGGATCCTCCTCTTCCTCCTTCTCAGGGTGGCCCGGCTGCTGCTCAAGTCTCAGCAGCCGCCAGGTGCTCGGGGACCACCGCGCCGGTTGTCGGGGCGCGCAGGGGTCGCACCGAGCTCAGTCGGCTACGACGTCGCAGAGCCGCCGCCGCCTGGATCGTAGCCTCCGCAGGTCGGTCCGGCTCCCATCCCGTTTCCCTCGCCCCATCCCTCCCAAGGGTAGATAACTAGGAAAACTTGCTTCTAGCCTGGTGCTTGCTCCGCCCTAAGCCATTAAGGGTCCCGGGCGAGGACCGTTTGGACTTGTAAATGTGGAGATGTGCCCGAGATTTGCCAGGTACATTGGGGTTTTGTGTTTCATCTGTATCTTTGAGGGAGAAAGAATAGTAGCTTTTCTGAAGAGCTGATGCAGGCGGCCGTGTGTGCAGAAAGTACCCTGTTCACTGTTCCTGTTTGTTAGAGGAATCGAATCTATGGATGCTGTCGATCTCAAGGAAGGACGCGCAGGGTTTTGTGGCCACCGGTCCTTCATTGTGTCGCGACCGCAGCTTTGCTGGGGGTGCCGTCGTGCAGCCCGGGCGCAGGGAAGGTATTTTGGTGACGCACGGTGTGGAATTCTTTGGAGGGCCGCTGAGTGCTCTGCAGCTCATCGAGGCCGCGCGGGTGTGTGTGGCATCTTGAGACAGATTCCTGGTCGAGTGTTCTGGCTCGTTCTTCTGCTTTTCAAAGCATCCGAGATGGCGGGTTAGTCTAGTTCTAGGGAACTGAATCTTGGCTGAATTTCCTTAGCTTCTGGAAAAAGCTCCCTCTCCCGACCTCTTCTCGAGTGCATTGGTTGAGGCCCCACTCTGGGTCGGGGGGACTTCATAGGTAGTTTCCATCCCCAATCCTAGAGAATGTAGGGATGGGAGAGTGTGGACGCTGGGTTCGTTTAGGGATCAAAGACCTGCAGCCAGGAAGCAGAAAGGGACTTAAAATCCAGCATCCTCGGGGAACCTCTGAGGACCATTGTGGCTTTCCAGTACCCCCTGCCCCTCGCTTCAACCTGGACCTTCTAAAGTATGCTGGTTCGCTGAGGCTAGGAGGGGGCGAGAAAGAAAATGAGCGCTAAACTCGCCCTTGGCGAACCAGAGTCAAGGTCGCAGTGGGTAGAGGAGGTAGGTAGATGTCAAGCAAAGGACTTAGAGGCACCCCCGCGAGTTTGGGGGGAGGTGTAATTTCCTTTTTAAACTGTAAATTAAGGAATTGACCTCTTCCACCGGGGTAGGAAGGGGGCAAGTTGGCAGAAGGAGACGTATCCCTTAAGACTAACTATCCCCTTCCCCCAGCAACTGACTCATTTTCATTCATGAAGGTGAAGTGAGGGAATCCTCGCTGCCACGTAGGGGCCGCTGTTTTCAGACATTTATGTCTGAGATTGCTCAATGAAGTGTTGCTAAGCATTCAGATAAAGGTTTGGCTAAAAGGAGATAAAACTTGAAAAAGAAAAAAAACATAAAGACGGAATTCTTGGCTGGCTGGCTGAACTCTGTATGTTCAGATACCCGCCCGCAACGTGATTCATTCTTGCCACTTAATCAGGCAACCGATAGGTGGCGGTCCAGACCCAGGCAAAAGCGTCTCCGCTACCAGGTTTTTTTTTCCCCCCTTTCCTGGAGACTAGCGGTTTTAAAAAATATCTGCACAAACTTTTCGGTGGGTAGATTGTCAGCGTTTAACTTTTCGCGAGCACGACTGCCAACTGAGTTGGAAATTATTATAGCAAAGTAAAGGCCAGATTACGGGAACAATGGGCCAGTCTCACTTCTTGCTTTTCGCTGATGTAGAAGAGGGTTAGAAATGTCAAACAGTTGTTAATTAGGAAGAAAGAAATTGCTAGAGCCCTTGGATCTCCAGAGCAGCGCCAAAATTTTAATTTTGGCTCATAAAAAAGAGCTCCAGGCAAATTTGGCACGCCTGCTTACCAGACATTTAAAATGCAATTTACACTCAGGCCGAGGAAAGCTGCCCTAACACATCGTGCCAATAATTTGGAAAGACCTGGTTGGATCTTGTAAGGTTCTTTTCTCAAAGAGGGCTAGACCTTTGGCTCATTTTGGATTCCCAAGCATGACTCTGTTTTTTGAGAGGCCTAGTCTGTTGCCTTACAATAATTTATGTACCCTGGAGTCAACTCTTTTTATATTTTACCCCTTGGCACCTTCCCACTTCACTGCTAGCAGCTTTTGTCTCTGGGTTGGACCTTAGAATGTTTTAGAAAATTCCCTTCTGCCCACACGGATGAAGCACCTACTATGTGCTAGGAACCACAAAAGATGAATAAGGCTCTTTGTCTTTCAGAAATTAAAAATTTAGTTACAGTCAGGAAAATCAGAATAGGACATATATTCTTCTCTGGAGCACATATACCTGTAATCTTCTGGGATAAGTGAACAGTTATACAAAAAGGTTATTACCGAGCATTGTCATAAAAATATCTTTGGGAAACAGACAAGAAAGTTTTGTCTCTTCTATTGATTGTCCCCTTTTTATTATGTATTTTAGAGTTGTTTTTCCCCCTAATTCTGGGTAAAGGATTTATCAGATGTGAAGACAACACAGCTAGCAGGAGAGTCAGGTTTCAGCTGGGCCTTACATATTTCTGTATAATCCATTTCAGACCTAAAGAGCTGCATATTTGTAGGCAGAACAAAATGAAGAAAAAAGAGTAAAAGAGGTTTATTATACTTTTCCAAATTACCCCGAGACCACTAAAGTACAGTTACCTAAAGAGTTCAGCAGCTAGGAAAAAGTGGCCGGCCAAATAAAATCCCCAGCTGGAAGAGACATTTAGTTGAGTCAGAGATAAAATGACCTCTGAATTAGCCATCACCCAGGCAGGATGAAGTCATGTGGGGCCTGGTAAATCCTTCACCCTGGATGCTAAGCAGGACCAGCCTCCAGGAAAACAGGACCCTCTTTAAACTTGAACTCTCTCTTAGTGCCATGATTAAACTGCTGTAGATGAACTTTACTTCCACTGCTCCACAATAAGCCCATTATATGCTGGGCTTGGCCCTGTTGATTATTAAGGCAGATATGCTAGGGTACTGGCCCAGGGCCTGGCTCCAGTTCTAACCTGGTTCCAGGCCTGCTCAGACCCGGTTCTGATGCGGCCACTGCTTCCTCCTGCAGATCCCTTCATGTGGCTGTGACTTCGCTGGCCCAGGCCAAACATGAGGACCAGGCTTCCCACAGCGCTTGCCATCCTGGGCGGGGCCCTGCTCCTGTCGTTCACTGAAGCAGAAGGTAAAAGACTCTTCCTTCCCCTCCCCCAGTGACAATGTCAAATTGTAGAAAAGAAAAAAGAAGTGAATCTTCCTTCTGCGCTCGCTCTGTTTCCCTGCACTTCCTCTTTTCTCTAGGGGTTTCTCTCCTTCAGAGAAACTCCCCCTTCTACTGAGGTTTGTCCATTTCCCAGCTCTCCGGTCCAGCTCTTTCGTATTCTGCTTAATCCGTTCCGTACAGTGCTGTGTGGTCGGTCTCCCTGCGCTTGTCTCTGCGGTGTGCTGTCCACACTGCCCCCTACCCCGCTGCCTTCCAAGAGGACCTGCTGTCCGGGAAGGGGCGATGGCTGCTCCCACCTCTACAAAGAAGATACCTCCAGGTGCTACCCAGGAACCCTGGTGCGCGGGTGGGCGGGCTCGCTCCAGTAGCTGGTAACTACCTGGCTTGGGGCTGCGACCTCCGTGAAGACGCAAAATAAAAGACTCCAACAGCGCCGGCTCTGCGCGTCTGTGTGTTTTGTGGGGCGCTCCGTCGGACAGGCGGACGAAGCAGACGAATAAGGTAGAAACCAGTAAGGCCCAGGGAATAGGTGGCAAGTAGAGATCCGTAACCCGTCGTTTGTTCGCGTGGTCCAAAGTCGCTGCTGTTTGTTTCACTTTGGTTCGTGGGATTAGGAGGGTGGTGGCCCTGGCCCAGCCCTGGCCCAGCCCGGGTCAGATAGGTTGGATCTGGGCCAAAGTTCCTGACTCCGGAAGCAAGCGGGCGCCAGACCAGGCGCACCTGTCCACCCCCCCGCCCCCCCCGCCCCCCATCCTTCCAGCGTCAGACCTGAGTGCGGAGTGGTTAGGGACTGGGAGATGGGTAGTCCTGACCCCCTGGAAAACGAAGGGCTTTGGATAGATTTGCAACCTCACTTCTTTTTCTGGTGTGTCCTTCGTGCCTTAATTTCTCAGTATTTGCTAGGCACACCGCTTCTATATATTAACCAAATGGAGGCTTCTGTATGCTCTCATTTATCATTGGAGAGTTGACCACCTAGATTTTTTGTTCTGCAAGGTAATGGGTTGATGCCATAAAAGACATCTTGAATTGTTTTTTCAATAAAGAAAGGTCCCTGGTGGAGTTAAGGGAAAAAAGAAATACTTCTCCGTGCGACGGTTGTGGGAGTTCCAGGGCGGCTTCTGCTTTTTCAGAGGTCGTGGGAGAGTAAGACGTTTCATGGCAACACTGAGATTTTCAAAAACTTCCTACTGTGTTTGATTTTCTACTTGAGGATTGCAGGTGCCAAAAAAATCCAGATTGGGGAGCACAGAGAGTTTCCAAAATGCATGGCATGGTTGAAAAAGTGACAGGGACTTGCTGGCTTTTCTTATCTGATGAATATTTTTGTGAATGGGAAGGCTTTTCAGAGTGGCCTCTGTGAAGTAATGTTCAGAAGAGGTTGCCTTTTATGCTTCTTTCTGTGTCATTGTTAGGAAGGAATTTTATTTGAGCAGCTCTGGAAGCCCTGCTAAAGATATTTTTAGATAACTCGCTGAAGTGGCCTAGTTACTGCTCATTAAGAAAATAGTTATTTGAAAATCGGAAAGACTTGAGAATTCTTAGGAAAAGAATTAGGTTGGAAATGATGTAAGTGGAAAAAAATCAATTCTGAATTGGATAATGGCTGGTTAGCCAAGTGCAGTTAAAAAGAACACTTTAGTGTGTCTATTACTGATTATTTCCATATTTCTCACATTTTGTCTTTTTAATTTGTATTTATTTCCACATGGTATTGCTCTTTCTTTTGCTTCATAAGCTGTGTCTTTTCTGGTCTCTCATCCCCTCACATCAACATTTAATAATTAAATTTTCATAGGATTCATTTCTTGGACTTTATTCTCCAGTTTGGAACTGTCATATATTGTGAGCCACCAATGAAAGCCACACATGTAACTTAAAGATTTCCGGTTATCACATTAAAAAAGGAAAAAGAAACAGGAGATACTAATTTTGATAATATATTTAATATAATGTATCCTAATGATATCACCATATCATTTCAGCATGCAATCAATATAAGTTATTAGTGAAATATTTCACATTTTTATACTAAGTCACTGGAGTTGAGTGTCCATTTTACATTTGCAGCACATTTCATTTTGGAGTGGCCCCCTTTCCAGTGCTTGGTAGCCGCATGTGGCAGACAGCCCCTGTACTGGACAGCGCAACTTCTGTGTTAACTTCAACTACTGGTCCTGGGAGCCTGGGAGGGCTAACAAAATTTGTGGCCAAGGCCTTTCTGGGGACAGTGAGCTGGACACAAAAGTTCTTTGAAATGTGTCTGTTGGGGACATTTCAAAATTTTAATTCATGTGCCTGTTCCCTGCTATGTCATTTTAATTTTAGTTCTAAAGTAGCCATAGTTATTTTTCTTTCCCTTTTGCCATTCATACTTGCACTCTTGTATTTCTAGCATTTTCCCAACAAATGTCTATTAACTTAATATTTTTATATGCTGAAAATCCAATACTTTTCTGACATTATTTTAAACAGTTTGGCATTCACTTTTTTGCATTTCTCTTTTTTTTATAAGTGATCTTGTCTTTGTCCTGTTTTTCTTCTACCTTCTTATACAAGGAACTTTATTTTCCCCAAGCACATTAGTTTGTCCTATAGAAATAAAGGTGAGAGTGATGTTGTTTTGCCCTTAGAATTTGTAATTTTGGGGAACAACATAGACTTTATTAACCTTGTCACTTGCCCAGTGCTCTGAGTGACCTAGAGTTGTAAAATAAAATGAGCAATTGGATATCATCAATTCATCAGTGAGTTGAGGCCATGCGCTTTATTACCCTGTGTCTAGGTGAAAAGGCTAATTAATATATATTTCTATAGGCTAATTAATATATATTTCTAAATTCTAGGCCTGATGTAGTGCTAGTTTGCCCATACAGTGCCTTTTTCTTGTTCAAAAATTGGTCAATGCAGTCAGTTTAACGAGGGAACATATTATATAATGTGTATAAATGATTCATTATTTATCTGAAGTATTAAGTTTTCAACTGGTTATTTTTGGAATCTTAGAAATACAAATGAAATTAACATCTATATAATGGCAAAGTTTATTAAATTTATACTAGCTTTGGATGGAAAATTTAAACTAATGCCTTTTGAATATAGTAAAATCACACTCTGCACACTTTTAAAGTTATCCACCATTAGGGTAGCATTATTTTTAGTGTTATTTTCCCAAAGATTAGACTACAATTCTTACCAGTGTACCAAGGTTGTGTTTTTGTAGTATGTTCTCAGTTTTTTTAATCTTTAACACATTTTATGTACTTATCAAAACTTATTAGACTATTCTCCTGTCACCTGTTCATCTTTTCATCCATCCATCCGTCCATCCATTTATTCATCTCTGCACAGTTTATATACTCTTGGCTGCTTCTTCCTTTCCAGTGCCATGATGTAAGAATTTTGTTTCTTAAAATGTATATGTCAGGGTAGACATTTTAGTTTTAAAATCAATCGAACGAGTGTGTACAGATAGCATTTGCCAAATGCTATCTGTATCTGATTTGGAGATATCTAAGTATCATATATTTATTATTGAACAGGCATCAAATACTGTGTTTTTATAGAGTAGAGAGAAATATATATGTATATATAAGTGTAAATACTGTTTTTCTCTTTTTTAAAAATTTAATCTTTATTGTATTTTTTCCCCATTACCATTTAGTCCCCTTATACCCCCTCTCCCTAGCATTCCCCACACTGTTGTCCATGTCCATGGGTCCTTTCTTTTACTCAAATATTTCTTATTCTTTCTGTTTAAGTCAGTATCTAAGGAAATGGTATATGCTGAGTCACACCATGGGATCAAAGTTTTGCTGTTTATTCACTCTGGTAACCCCTCTGAATTTCACTGGCCCATCTATGAAACTGGGATAACACCTGCTATGCGGGATTGTTATGAGAAGAAAAAAGAAACAATTATAAAGTGGTTTAGGAACACAGAATGCTGCTTGTGATGATGGAAGGGCAGTTGTGAGTTCTTTTTATGGAAAAAAAAATTCAAAATTATTGAAAATATATTTTGCATTGATTCAAATTGGTGGTAGTCCATACTCACACCCACTTTGCTATCTTTTCTTTTCATGAAACAAACCAAAAAATGTGTGAATTGCATGGCAATCCTGAAAGGTTTTGTGTGTGATAAATGGGGAGGAAGAAAGGCGGAGTGGGTTGCGTGTTGTACACATGCTGGTTGGCCATTCTTTCCTACTTTCGATTCCCAAGTACCACATCTGAGTTTCTGTGCACACCTTCAATTCCTCTGAAATGTTAAAGACTTTTCCCAACAGTCAATTTTTCAGTTTTTCTGGAATCCTGGTCATTTGGAAACCAACAAGGTGGGCCGCTGCTGCCCTCCAGCAGTTTTAACCTAATGTCTGCTGCTTCAGGTCAATTTCCTTACAAGGTTGGTGGTACTGTTTTTCCATGTACTGGTTTTTTTAAAGCATGCTCAGGCCAGTTGTGTCTGCCTTTGCATTAAATTTGTCCTGAGCCATTGCTACTGGAACAATATTTTATAATGATATTCTTAATAGCTATTGTCCTATTAACATTTGTTGCATGCTTGTTATACTAAGTGATGATGACAGCTGAACCTTGCAATACGGTCAGACAGCAGAATGTTGAATAATTAAACCATGCATGTAGATTAATAGTCTAATCTCACTGCCTGTGTATGGATAGTAGGAAAATAACATTTATTCCATTACTAGCGTATCCAATAAAAATAAAAAACCATCTCCTACAATTGTGAGCAGCAGTTTGTTAAAGCAAATGTTTGCTTTATTTGTTTTATTTCCATTTAAACATATTAATATTACATAAATCTCTAACCCCAGTTAAATTCTATGACCCATGTCTCAAAGCTACTGCTGTATTTCAATTGACCTCTGTGCAAACCTACAAAGAGATTTTAATCTGTGAAAAAGTCTGACTCACAAGGAATACTCTCAGACTTCAGCACTTTCAGAAGACTGTGGCTGAAAGTCTTCTTCCTGTGTTGACCCGCTTCCAGAGCAATAATTTGTAATGCACTGACCATGCACTGACAGTGAGTCAGTCCAATGCTGCATGATGAGGCATGAACATTGCAGGGAGGATATCATTATAAAATATTTCTGGAACGTCTTTGTGTAATGACTATTGTACATGGAGGCTTTTGTTCATTGTGGGAGACTAAAAATGAGTCAACATTTTATTGACACGTGCATGAGGCTGTACGGTTTTGTATGTAAACTCTCTCTGTACTTTCCAGTTACTCCTTTCATTGGCTTCTCCAAGTTTTTATGCACAGTCATGTCTCCAGATTGCTGATTCTTCTTCACTGTTTTCTCTAAGTTCTGTAAATGAATGTCCATAAATATACATTGATGTTGTCTTTCCATGATTAACCATTGTTTTGTAGAGGACCATACTGGCATTTTAACTTAAAATGCCATTTCTAGTATGGAGAATGCCTGCTGCAAAGGAAAAGAACAGTGTTGGTTTACACCTTGCAGACACCCAGCAATAGGTGTGAACCGGTGGAATATTCATTTTATAAACAGCTGTACATTGCTCTATACATCTATAAATTATGAACATCTCTTATTATTTGGATATTTGTTTCTATGACTATGAATATACATTACATGTATATATTTTTGTGAAACATAGCAGTGCTAAATTTCCCATGATTACTTGTTTTCATTGAAATACAGTTTCATCTCTGCCACAGATTGAGATTTACCCAACAAAAATTAATAGCAAGACTTCAATGCAGAGAATGAACCAAAAACATCATTGATTCTTTTCCACATAATGGGAAACAAAAGTATTAGGCCAATGTTCTAAATGAACTTCTATGTCTATGGTCGTAAGCAGGTTGTGATACGGCATGCTTATTCCAAATGCACTCAGCATGTATTGAAATTCTTTTAATTGTTCTGTGAATTGTTTGCATATGTGATTATTACATGTGATCTCATTGTACTTGTATGTACTCGTATCCAGATACGTTTCTATTATGCTTGATTTTGCTGGCCATTCTTGGATGGCCTAGCAACTCAAGAATCAAAAGTGTTTTGTGCTGTCCTCTATAATATGTATACTCTGTGATGTTTTGTCATATCTTGTCAGCTTTTAATTTTATTCTTATCCAACAAGATATCTTTTATATTTGTTGGAAACAAATTTATGCAAAGACAATTTAGTAAGCTTTGCTCAACACAATTCTTATTAACTAAATTGACCACTTTCTGAAGTTGGAAAGTGTGACTGATATCAAGTCTCTCTTTTGCAGTTGACCCACCTTCAGACTTGAATTTTAAAATTATAGATGAAAATACAGTTCACATGTCATGGGCGAGACCAACTGATCCAATTGTGGGCTACAGAATAACAGTGGACCCTACAACAGGTAAGTTTTGGTCTTAGGAGCATCAAAGATGGTACAATCCACTCTTCTTCCCTCCTTTCATTCTATGTAAGGAATGTGATATTTAGAAAGCCTGAGAGATTTAGCCAGTGCCACCAGATATTTGGTGGGACTCAGGTCTCCAGATTTCAAGCATAGTACTCTCTGTCGTATTTTTATAGTGTTGGGGTTGATTAACATGGTTTGCTGTTAGGCTGTTATTAAAAATGGACTTTTTGGGTACCCGATCAGATATTACTGGTAATATTTGATTTTTTCACTTCTTGACAATCTTCTTGAATTACTAGTATTTCCAGCATGTAAAGTATCAAGTGATGAAGTGAGTTGTTATACTTTGCTCAGTGTCTTACACACTTCAGTACTCAGGAAACATTATTCTGGGATAATGGTGAGCTACCATGATGAAAGATACTTTAGTTATGTAGATTCTGTAGATCCCAGGCTACGATTCTGGAAAAAAAATTGTTTCGATTGCTCTTAAGAGCAATATTTAGTGTTTGTTATGTTGCCCAAGTGTGGAGAACCAATCTCTGTTGATTAACTTTTAGTTCTGACATGTAATAGGAAAATAATCATTTCCACCGACACTGACCAAGTGGTTGGAAGAAGTCTTGATAGGCTCACGGTAGAGATGAATTATGTCAGCATGACTCATCACCAGCACTGTGTTTACTGACTCTTTTTTAAGATACCCGTGCTTTAAATTGCTCATTTACTAGGGAATGGGGAAACTATTTTAAAAATATGATCGGAGGACATAAAAAAGGGTCAAGATTTACTTTTTCTTCCCTGGATGGTGTGGCTAAATATCCTGAGCACTGGCCTAAAAAACAAAGGGTTGCCAATTTGCTTCTTAGTCAGGGCACATGTCTGGGTTGTGGGCCAGGTTCCCAGTGAGGGGCACATGAGAGGCAAACACACATTGATATTTCTTTCCCTCTCTTTCTCCCTGGTCCTCACTCTAAAAATTAATAAATAAAATCTTAAAAATTTTTTAAAAAAAGAATTTGCTTTTTATTTTTTGAATGATTTCTCTGCAATACGTCTGCAGTCAGTGAATTCATTCATTCTGAAGCAGAAAAGGGGTCTATTCAGTTTCCAGATGTTGTAAACCTCTGACTTCTATATTCCCCAAGCTAGTACCGGGACCACCCAACACAGCAGGGCCCTGGTATCTTGGGGGCCCTGGTTGGTTCTGCAATGTTCTACATATAATCCAGGAGCATTTCTCAGAGTCCTATTACATCTGTTACCTTTTTGGATTATTTATGTTTCACTGAATGTTTAATCTAATTTAAAATCTTAACAAGCACTTAGTCCTTAGAACTACTGTGTTTCCTGATTAATCTGAAATTTAACACAAACTAGGAGGAAGTATATAAATTATTATTAGGTAAGTAAACACCAGGCACCCTGTTCCTGAAAACATTCACTACTTAGTTGATGCGGAGGTGTGTGGCTGCCAGTAAGGTGTGCACTTGCTCGGGTGTGGAGGCTCTTTGCTTCCACTCTGACCATTTCCCAGTGGGAAATAGTAGCCTACGGGGTTAATTTCCCTGGGACTGATTTTCATCTTTTTTCTCTTTCTCTGCTCTCCTCCAATGCATAATGTAATATTAAATTACTTCCTACTTTAGATCTCATTTATAAAAACGTGTTATTTGTTATTCATCTTCCAAAATAATGAGATTTTTGGTGTGCTCTTCTAGTGTGTCCTTTATCTAAAGGAATCCTTGAGTCCTCAAACAGATATTGAATATTCTCATACCAAGTAAAGGCAATGCTAGTCTATTCACTGAATTTCTAGAATTCAAAGTTTTGGTTATGAAGGACAGAAAAACACAATGTTTGGATCTTCTGAAAACTAGTATATATTGAATTGTTCAGATTTTGAGTATATGTGGGAATTACATTATATTGTATTGTACATAAAAAGTTTTGTTACATTCATATTTTCCTTTCTATATTTCCAGATGGGCCCACTAAAGAATTTACCCTGGCGGCTAGTACCACTGAAACTCTATTGTCAGACCTTATACCTGAAATAGAGTATGTGGTGACAATCACTTCATATGATGAAGTAGAAGAAAGTGTACCAGTTATAGGCCAACTCACAAGTAAGCACACATATAAAGTTCTTTTATTCTTTTGGTTCATTTTGCAGAAGATTTCTCCAACTTTCACATTTAATTTGTTACTTTGCAGAGCTAATTTATATCAGGATTAACTATTCTTCTTAGAATAGTCATTTTTATGATCCTAGTTATTACTGGATGTGAATAATTCATTCCTGATTTATAACCCTGGCCTCTGGAATCATCAGGAATGTTATGAATGAAAACTATTGAAAACATTACAGTTTGCCAGGCAACATCATTAATATCTTTTTGAAATATAGCTAAAACTCACTAAAAATAATTTAGTTGCAAGTAAATACGTATTTGGCTGTTTTCTATTAACAGCTAGTCATGGACCATACATTTGAATGACAATGCATTTATTTTATTTTTAGGAAGTATTTGTATGGGTTCATTTCCTTCTGTAATAATCAGGCTTTGACTCAGTTCAAACAGGTGGTCCGACGAAGCCAGGAGAGAAGAAACCTGGAAAAACAGAGGCACAAAGTAAGTATTTCCTTTAATATTTTTGCTTAGATTTGTAAAAGTCATAAAGGTAATGTGAAGATGTTTCAGCCCTGGCTGGTGTGGCTCAGTGGATTGTGAACTGAAATTTCACTGGTTTGATTCCCAGTCAGGGCACAGGCCTGGGTTGTGCGGGCCAGGTCCCCAGTTGGGACTGTGTGAAAGGCAACCGAAGTTTCTCTCACACATTGATGTTTCTCTCCCTCTCTTTCTCAGTTTCCCTCTCTCTAAAAATAAATAAAAAAATCTTTTAAAAAAGATGTTTCAAATATATACATGGTCTGATGGCATTTCTTTGTTATTTTCTATAAGCTTTATCTAGAAGTACAGACAATGTAATAGTAATGTATGACTAAGCAGTTACAATATC
Organism: Sturnira hondurensis; assembly: GCF_014824575.4. NCBI lineage: Eukaryota > Metazoa > Chordata > Mammalia > Chiroptera > Phyllostomidae > Sturnira > Sturnira hondurensis. The sequence goes on from NW_028094767.1 coordinate 1,195,243, forward strand.
TATATTTTGACTTTCTAGCCAATTTTTCACTGTTTAATAAATATTATTTTTACTAGAAATGCTTTGAATTTGTGGGTGTCTAAATTTTCCTGCAGGATTTTGGCAGTAGGTGAAAAATAAGCCTCATCACTGGACTTAACTCATATCTCAAAGACAAACTGATAGAAATAGGTGGTAGCTTAGGGATGGATGAGAAATGTGAGGCTGGAACAGAAGGAAGATGCTCTCATAGTGTTACAAGCAATTCAGTTGCCATGCAAATGTGTATTTCCAGGTCTGTGTATATCTTAAGTTCATATCTAAGGTATTTACATGACTTTGGTTGATGGCAGTTGTAGCCCTTTCCAGAACCTCATAAGACATAATCGGTAAGTGGGTACATTTGTAATGAAATGAAAACAATTTTATTTACTCTAGGTTTTGCATTTTCTAGTCTCCTTTTGGCTTATACCACTTTGTCTGATTTACGAGGATAGACCCTTAAGGGGTTTCTTGGACTCTAATTTTATTACCTTGAAGAAGTTGGATTTATGACCCAGGATGAAAATAAAAAGATTGTTAACACTAAGTCTCCTTTTTTTGGAATTTTTTATTCTAGATCTCTGTTTATCATTCTTTCTGATATCTAATAAACTAAAATAAAATGTGCAGTTACAATGCTAATATTTTTCCTGAGCCACCAATATTTATCTTAGATCAAAGCATTATGACAAATATTGACTTTTCAATAGACTTAAATTGGCCCATTAAATAGCAAGCAAAAAATTTGGGGGCATGTAACTTTTATTTTGCTTGCAAAATTTTCCAGGACCCTTTCCTCTTCTTACTAGGCAAATACTTTATTATTATTATTATTATCATTATCATCATCATCATCATCATCATCTACCAACTGACCACAAGGACAAAAACATTTTCAGAAAAATTCACTCAGTGTTGCCTTACAAATATAACTATTCATGAAAACCAACCTGTTCTCCTGACCACAGAGAATTATAAAAGCAAGTCATTGCGTTTTAGTAATTTAAGGATACCATGTGCATTTTAAATTTTCCTTTTGAATTAAAATGTTTTTCCCCTCTTTGCTTAGTAGAAGTAGGTTTTTGTCATCAAATTTAAATATATGGATAATTAAGACAACAAGATATTCTGGCTATCTTACATCATATTTGTGCCTGTTTTTACTTCTGTTAGAATTCATTAGCCCTCTAGACTAATCACTGCAAACTTTAGACAGGTATATTGAAAAATGAAGGAGAACGTTAACAGATTGCTCATTTCTTCAACTCAGCTGCATTTGCTTGAATGGTACAGCATTTGTTTTGTATTTGTTTATTGCTGAATACCAAGAGGTAAAAACACTGCTTACATTTCCTTTTTACGTCTCCCAGATACTTTATATAATTTTTACTTGGAGAAAAGAGGACTGAGGATACAATCTATAAAAATAGGTTGATAGCATGAATACTTGGGTCACATGCTCTTGGAGAGTAGGCCATATATCTATTTCTCTTCTTGCACGTCTTATTTAGCAACCTAAAGACTTATGGTTTCATAAATGCATTTTCATGAAGACACTGAAACTGCTTCTATATATGCTAATAAAATTTTATATTGTTCTATGTGTGCCAGTTGTGGGTGAACACCAATGTGAATATGTTCTAATGATCAAAATGATTTCAGGAGTCAACATTTTTGCAGTGTTAGTTTGTCTTCCTTTAGTGACAGGTAGATTTAATAATGCATCATTTAAAAACATCTCAAATGTATTTCAGAATGCTCTGTCAGTGCCTGGACTGATTTAGTGTTCCTTGTGGATGGCTCATGGAGTGTGGGAAGAAATAATTTCAAGTACATTTTAGACTTTATTGCTGCCCTTGTGTCTGCTTTTGACATTGGGGAAGAGAAGACAAGGGTTGGAGTCATTCAGTACAGCTCTGATACCAGGACTGAATTTAACTTAAACCAGTACTACCAGAGGGATGAGCTTCTTGCTGCAATTAAAAAAATCCCATACAAAGGTGGCAACACTATGACAGGTATGTTTGACAAATTGTGTTGTTGTTGAAAATAAAAGAAAAATACCGTTTGTGAAAGAAAGGAAGCATTGCGCAATTATCATATGTTAAATAATTTTGAGATTAATCACAGCTTTTGACTTTGGCAAAATTGTGTAATGCAGGGTGCATGAGTGTAATATTTCTTCTCATTTCAGGGGATGCCATTGATTACTTAATTAAAAATACTTTCACGGAATCTGCTGGAGCAAGAACTGGCTTTCCTAAAGTGGCAATTATCATTACCGACGGCAAATCCCAGGATGAAGTGGAGGTTCCAGCGAGAGAGCTTCGCGATATTGGTGTTGAAATTTTCTCTTTGGGTAGGTCAGGTTTTGTTGCTTTTATTTTAGAACTTTTCAATACTTCATGCTTAGGAAGACAAAGGTTGACTTCTCAGTGAAGGATGCTGTTAAAAGTGTTACTGCATTGCATAGTGTAGTATTAAGCCACATCATCCTTCAGTAGAAATGCGGCTTGTCTGTTTCTCTCACGTAACTCCCTTAGCGTATGCATTAAGTGCGGTGGTATTCACGTTCCTTGCCAGCCCTCTACTCTTCAAAGAATGCTGGGCCAATGATTCTAATAAAGATCCTCCTTGTATTATCATTAAGTGTTTTTTATGTTTCCTACGTTGTGTAATACTTGAAGAATTCAGAGGGTTCCATCCAGCTCATTTAGACTCTGGAAGAGAAAAGTATTATCTTTACAGATGGCAGGGACAAACGATGGCGTGGTCAGCAGGACGGCCCAGTCTGTTTTCCTGACCATTTGTTTTCATCTTTGGCTGGCGGCTTTAGGTGAAATTATAAAATGCCTTTGTCACTTGAACAGCTACACTTTCATTATGGAGCAAAGCAATTCTGGTTTATTACTGAATAAGGGTTTGAAAATGCCTTCACTTGTGAAAGACTGAGAAAACGAAGATCTTCCCCAGGTCAGCACCTTTCTCATTTTACTACATCCTCTTCATTTTGTTTTTCAGGCATTAAAGCTGCAGATGCAAAAGAACTCAAACAAATTGCCTCCACACCTTCACTAAACCATGTTTTCAACGTGGCCAACTTTGATGCGATCGTGGATATTCAGAACGAGATCATCTCCCAGGTGTGCTCAGGGGTTGATGAACAACTTGGTGAATTGGTTAGTGGAGAGGAAGGTGAGTGGACTGTTGTATGTTCCGTGTACTAGCCCTCTCCATTATTTGATAGTATCTGTAGCTTTACAGGTGTCCAGGAGGAGGTGCACTCGCTCACCTACATTCTACAGTGATTCTCCGAGTCCTCCACTCATATAGTTTGTTAGTTACGCAGATTATTGACATCACTTGTACTGTTTCTTTCCTCTTCAGTGGCACATTAAGTGATAAAATATTTCTATCATTGTAAAGCTCTTAAAAATCTCTTTTGGACAAGTTTGACTTGTTTTTCTTCTCTAAGAAAAGATCGTTTTGTACATATTGAGGGTCCATAATTATGCAATTCAGGTACCTGCTTTAATTATCTTACACTCTTATTGAAACATTGACAGTTTGGGGAAGACACTAATTTTAACATTCTGCAATGTAAATAATAGCAGCAGTGTTTTATTAAATGGGGAAGGAAATGAGTTTTTCATCATCATATTCTGCGTCATGTTTTCAAAGCTTTAAGGATATTTCAAAATCAGTCATTTTGATCCTTTTATAGCTGGAAAATGTTTTTATTTTTATACGTTATTGCTTCTGAATATATGGGAGAAAGAGAAGACATTTCACAGCCATCCTTTCAGGTGTTAAAAAGTCACAATTTCTGTGATTATTCCCCTATTAGCCTGAGAACTGACAAGTAACGAGATAAGTTTGAAATAGCTACATCCTCAATTACATAAACTTTTAATCTGCAAATCCCGAGTATTTTGGCAGTGTTCATTGGCTCTAACTCTTTCAGAGCTCCTTCTCATTACTTCATGGGCTCTGAATCTTTTTCTTTGCTTTAACTGCCTAATGTCTGACTTTTTTGATTGTTATTAGTACAAAATCCATCCTCCAACCCATTTTTCTCTAGTTAACCTCTCTTCACTTAATCTTTGAAGCATCCTAACTCCCCTTCCGCTTCACTGGGATGCACATACCGGGGAGGCCAGACTTCCGTTCTGCCCCTGTTGCAGTTCCCCAGTAGGGGGTGCAGGCTGTACCGCAGGTGCTGTGCTCCGTCTTCTGTCCTTGCTGGCGTTTGCCCGCGACTTCTGTTCCCTGTGCAGTCTCTGAATTGCTCAAGAGTTTTGGCCAGCCGTCTGGCTGGCACACTCATCGCTTGTGTTTCACGATCTCTTTCTTCTTCAGACACCGTATTTTTTACACATACTATCTGATTGCCTTTTTGAGGAGATGGTGAGTCGCCTTGTACTTGTTTATCATCAACTTCCTGCAGGCTGATGTAACAATTAGAATGATGTCTTCTGGGAAATTGACTTCATGGATAAATGTGAAATTTTGAAGATTTGGTCTGAAATATCTTAAAGTACTTTATGTTTTGTGTTAAGTACATGGCTGTGTTCTACCTTGAGTAATGATAGAAAGTTTTTAGATTTCAGTATTTGTTAGTGTGTATGTTGGAAACCTCTGTTTCACCACCTCTTGGTGGCATTATGAACATTGATGGACTATTATTTTTACCTTGAAGTAAGTAGAAATGAAACTGCCTAGAATGATAGAAACCTGTCATTTTGGACTTGGTGAACTCTTTACCTTTCTTGGAATACTATAAACTATCTTTTTAAATATTATATTTTATCTTATAATATTACTAAAGAGAAAAAATTTCTGAAGAACTAAGTCATTGATTTAACAAATATCATCAATACTGAGAGTAAAGACAATGAGCAAATGGAAATCTTGGTCCCAGGGAAGAATTAGGCATCAGACTTCCTATCATTAATTTCTTCCAAGAATTTTCTTTTTTCCCTACACATCCTAGCTTCCTGACTAAAAATCTGGCACCAGTTCTCTCTTGATTTGCTGGGTACAGGTGGATGTGGAAGACCGGGGTTGGGCAATGCTTCCTGATACATTTGTAATTAATTTAAATGAGGAGAATAAAGGTCCAAACCTACAGACCTAATTAATAGGGTTGTATCCCGCTGTTTTGTAATCACTGTTCTGCTTGTTACTTTTTAGTTATTGAACCTCCCTCAGATTTGGTTGCAACAGAAGTTTCATCAAAATACATTAAGCTAAGTTGGACCCCATCTCCTAGCCAAGTGACTGGATATAAAGTCCTCCTTATACCCATGACTACTGGAAGTCGCCAGCATGCTCTGAGTGTGGGGCCTCAGACAACCATGCTCAGCGTTCGTGACCTCTCAGCAGACACAGAATACCAGATCAGTGTTTCTGCCATGAAGGGACTGACATCCAGTGAACCCGTTTCAATAATGGAGAAGACTCAGCCAATGAAAGTTCAAGTGGGTAAGTTGATAGGTGATCATTGGGTTTGGAATATGTGAAGGCTGATTTGACAGTATGTCTCACTGATTCAGATTTTATTTAAGCCAAAATATTTGCAATATATAGTTATATTTTCACGATTAAATTGTACTTGTTGAATTTTATTTGGCTTTCTTTCTTTTTACAGAATGCTCACGTGGTGTGGATATAAAAGCCGATATTGTGTTTTTGGTTGATGGTTCATATAGCATCGGAATTGCCAACTTTGTTAAAGTTAGAGCCTTTTTGGAAGTTCTCGTAAAAAGTTTTGAGATTTCACCAAATAGAGTGCAGATAAGTCTTGTCCAGTACAGCCGGGATCCGCATACTGAGTTCACTTTGGAAAGATTCACCAAAGTCGAAGATATAATTGAAGCAATAAACACCTTCCCCTACAGAGGAGGATCTACAAACACTGGGAAAGCAATGACTTATGTCAGAGAGAAGATATTTTTGCCTAGCAAGGGTTCTAGAAGCAATGTACCGAAGGTCATGATTCTTATTACCGATGGCAAATCTTCAGATGCTTTTAGAGATCCTGCTGTAAAACTGAGGAATTCAGATGTTGAAATCTTTGCAGTTGGTGTGAAAGATGCTGTTCGCTCAGAATTAGAAGCTATTGCCTCTCCTCCTGCCGAGACCCACGTGTTCACAGTGGAAGATTTTGATGCTTTTCAGAGGATATCTTTTGAACTCACACAGTCCATCTGTCTTAGAATTGAGCAAGAATTGGCAGCTATAAAGAAGAAAGGTTAGTAGTCTCTGTAGAGTAAAAGTTACCCCATCATGAACAAAGAATCTTTTATTTTAAAATTGTAGATAATATGGTTCTTGAGTTCTTTTTATACACAGGAAAAAGTAAATTTTCTGTGCTATTGAAAACTGTTAAAGTTAGTTTGTTTAACTTTGAGATGTGGCTTTCTCTTAGACATTTTTGCGTTATAGAGTCATGAGACGTATCTGATCCTAGATGTTCAATCAGGGCTAGGAACCAGCTTTGTCAGGCCTGTTTATCACATCCAATTCATTGAATGTCTACTATGTGCTGGATGCTGAGCTAGGTCCTCTGAATCAAGGACAACTAGACTATAGTCCTGGACCTTTGAATTATTTTATGCGTTCCCTTTCCTGGACAATTTTGGGTATCCTTTCTTGCATCTGGACTTCCTTGTCCCTCTTGTTTTCCTATGTCCAAGTACCTTTTTTCAGCGTTCAGTTACACATCTCATCTCTCATTAAGCCTTTCTTACTTGTTCTGGTGCTATAACATCACTTTCAGTCACTTGATGTTCATATGTACTGCTTTGTTTTGTTGATGACTTTACATTCTCGTTGTATGTCTCTCCATTTCTTTGTATGTCCTCTGAAGACAGGCTGAGTGCCTTAAACATTGCCTCTTCCTATGTTTTAGTTTACTAAATGTTCTTTCATTAGGGAAAATTCCTGCATTATTACAATGAAATAAAGTGTTTACTACCAAAGGTTAGCATGTGATTGCCAGGGATGAATGGGAGCATTTTGATGGTCTATTATAGGTCTTTTACTATCTAAAATCCCAATTGGGCAGGACCATTGTCTTAAAAAGTCAAGATTCCAGTTCAATTTTAATTAGTCATTTAAACCATATAATTTAGTATTATGAATGGTCAAAACACATGATCAGCACCTCCCTGTAGGGCTGTGTGAGGTCTTCTCTCAGTGCTCACGTGTGGGTATCCCCTCACTACGTTGGTCTCAGCGACCATTCTCCCAAATGGCTCTGAGCCACTTCAGGAATATGTAGTCGTTAAGTCCAGTTTTGCTTTGTAAGTTTACAAATTTTAAACTGTGTCCTTCTTTTTTTAATTAGCTTACGTGCCTCCAAAGGATCTTAGCTTTTCTAAGGTGACTTCTTACAGTTTTAAAACTAACTGGTCACCGGCTGGAGAAAATGTTTTTTCCTACCACATCACCTACAAAGAAGCTACTGGGGATGACGAGGTCACAGTGGTGGAGCCAGCATCTAGCACCAGCGTCGTCCTCAACAACCTGAAGCCGGAGACCCTGTACTTGGTCAATGTGACTGCGGAGTATGAAGATGGCTTCAGCATCCCCCTGACTGGAGAGGAGACCACCGAAGAAGGTGCGATGGGGTTTCTGCCACCGTTTTTTCAAAACTAGCAATTTATTGTAGAACAAAGTTACCATTTGAAAAAACCATCTGCTTATAGTTCAGAATTATGAATGCCTTTGTAAGATTCAGCATCTTTAAAATACAGCTCTTCATAAATCTTCTTAAAAGGAGAAAAAAACTTTTAAGTAAAAGGCCCTAGACTTACTTTGGTGAATTTGAGGTTAATAGATATAGAGAACTGTTAATGATTATAGCATTTTCTGTCCCACGTTTCGATAGTTTCATGCTCAATTACTTCTGAAACTGCCTTACTTTGTCTGTGAGTCTGATGATAAATATATATTACCAAATGTTTTCTTTTTCAACTGTGGTAAAGTTTATATAACATGAGATTTAGCCTTTTAACCTTTAAGTGTACATTCAATAGCACTTACATTGTGCTACCATCACTGCACCCATATCCAGAATTTTTTTTATCTTGCAAAATTGAAGCTCCGTACCCATTAAACAATAAATCCCTATTTCCCCTTCCCCCCTCCCCCTGGACACCACTATTTTACTTTCTGTTTCTATGGATTTGACTGCTTTACATACCTCATGAGTAGAATTGTACAGCATTTGTTCTCTTATGACTGGCTTATTTCACTTAGCGTCATGTCCTCAAGGGTCAAGGGTCCCCTGAGGTCAAGGGTCATGCCCACCAAATGGCAAGGGTCATCCTTGTTGTAGTATGTGTCAGAACACCTTTTCTTCTACGGCTGAATGGTACTTTACTGGATGTACAGATTGTGTTTTGTTTATTCACTCACCCACGCGGATACTGGGCTTGCTTTCACCTTTTAGCTATTGTAAATAATGCTGCTGAGAGCACAAACATACAAATTTTATCAGATAGTTTAAGCAGTGTTTGTTTAGGTGTGTTCTCTTTTCTAGGTAGAATTGAATACTTTCTGATTCATTACATTTGACATTTAAAAGGTACCAATGAACCTGGTTAGGAAGACTAAGACCAGACCATTACTTTTTCAGATAAATATAGTGAATGAGATCAATTGTTCTTCTCTATTTTTATTGGGGATAAGAGAAGAGGCTGAAACAGCGCAGTGAGGAGTTCAGGATGGTTACAAAGAAGCATTTGCTGGTGGGAAAGGCACACGTTGACATACATTGCTGATAAAAGCTAGAGAATATTTTCCCCTGAAAGATTTTCCAAATAAAATTGAGTTTTTCTTTTGTGCATGGTTTAGGTGTATTTCTAACCAAAGGCCAGAAAATGCACTACATAGCCTAAGGTGTCTTACGATTTCTGTGGCTGTATGACTTACAAGTCCATCCTTAGATATTCATCACTCTCTCGTGATTCCTCTGTGATGTCCACCTTACCTCTTCATGAACCTGGCCCTTATTCTTCAGCACTTTGGCCTGGGAATGGGAATATGCCTCAAGAGGAAGTTTTACTCTAAAGGGTTTTCGGGTAGAGGTGATTACATTCATGTAGGTTCTGGGTTTTGATCATTGGGCTACTACAACAGAACTTGCTAATGCCTTTCCAGTTCTGTTGGTCTGTAGTAAAATCTGACATTTAAATTTCTTTAGTCAATAAGGAAATTTCTGATGCAGTACCCTTATTAAACTAGCAATGATTGAGCTCCTGACAGATGTCAGATACTATGATAATTGATTTCCATGGATTATCTCATTTAGCCATTTCAATACTCCCATTAAGTAGTCACATTTTTATGTGAGGTAATCTGAGGCTCAGAATTACACATTTATTAAACTTCAGGCCAGTATTCAAACCCATCAATTTATTGCCTCATTCAGGAGGACTAATTTAGTCTTTTGCTTTGTCATAAAAAACGAATCATGGGTGCAAGGCTGTCAACAACCATTTCTTTCTTTTCTTGAGAGTAATGATTTCTTTCTCCTTGGTGTGCTGGGTGTTTAGGTGAAGGTGTGATTGTGTGAGAGGTGCATGTAGGCATGTCGCACTGTGGTTTCACCCCAGTGGATTGAGAAGACAATAACCTGTAGTTCATTTCCTGAATGTGTTGTCCATGTGGACAGCTACCCTATTAAACAAATGGGTCATTTAAACATGTGTACTAACCACAAAGCCAAATGATGTTCTCATTTTTGTGTTTAATCAAAATCTGTGGATGTTACCCACATTGCAATTGGACCTCAAGATTTAGATCTAACTAGCTTTCATTAAGTACCTATAATGTGTTAGGTCCAACACATGAATGGTGTCGTTATTCTCCAAGTCAAATGACTGTACAGGTAACAAGTTAGTTAGGGGGCTGACCAGAAGAAATAGTTCATTCAAATGGGTAAAAGTGGTAGACCTGGGTGTTAGGTATTATTTTCTACCTTCCTGAGAAAATCTGGTGAGAGTGAAAGTCTTGGTTACTTATATTCAAAGAAACAGAAAGTTTATTTTTGAATTTTATATCAATATGAATTTACCATTTAGTAGAGTATTTATGATTCTAAAAGTTTACTATTATATATGCCTCTTTATTTGATTAGAAAGTTAACAGCACCTACTCTGTTTCTGAATATCACATTTGTTTGCTGTTTCAGAGTCTAGTGAATGTCTGGCTAAATGAATTCAGTAACCAGGATGTTTGTCAAAAAACTGTGTATGGGTTTAGGGCAATGGTATAATTTAGTGATCAAAAGCTAGCTTTGTATTTTTCATATAAAATAAGTCAACTTTTTCTAAAATTTTAGTAAAAGGAGCACCCCGAAACCTAAAAGTGACAGATGAGACTACAGACAGCTTTAAAATTACCTGGACTCAAGCTCCAGGGAGAGTTTTAAGGTACCGAATTATATATAGACCAGTTGCTGGTGGAGAAAGCAAAGAAGTTACCACTCCAGCCAACCAAAGGAGAAGAACCTTGGAGAACCTGACTCCAGACACAAAATATGAAGTCTCTGTAATTCCCGAATATTTCTCAGGACCTGGCTCTCCACTGACTGGAAATGCAGCCACCGAAGAAGGTAGAGAAATATGCTGACCATATGGTAACAAATAAAATCTTAGACTGCAGGAGAGACTTTGGACAATGCTCTAGATGCTACAAGCCCTGAGACACTCAGTCTCAATTACCCGAGTGTTTTAGACTTGAGTTACGGAAATTTTTAACTTATAGTATTTATTTGTGTCGATAGAACTTGAGTGCTATAGCATGGTCTAAATATTCCATTAAAATGTTATTAAATATTTTAACATAAATTTAAGGATGGCTGGGGATTAAAAATCAAACTGCTATGCACCATTGAAACAGATTATATACTACTTCTTTAGGAAGATTTCAAAATACCAACTTAAATGGTATAGATGCTGATATTTGTGGCCAATTGTTATTTAAGGTTATTCATTGAGAAAAATTAAGGCATTCATAATTTTAATTTTCCTCCCTATTTTTAAAGTTTTAAAAGTTTTAAAAGTATAACACTAATATTAACAACATATTAGTAATAATGAACAGTAATTGAGCACCTATGTGTGTCAGGTTCTGTTTAAAGAGCTTTTCATATATTATCTCATTTAACCCTTGATAGAGTCTATGAAGTTGTTATTATTATTCCAGTTTTACAAGGAAATCAAGGCTAAGACAACTAAATAGTAACTCAGACTCATGTTGCTTATAGCAGTGTATCTAAGTTTGGGGACTTTGGCGTCCTTGTGCAGACATTCACAGGGAATAGCCGTCCGAGCTCTGCCTGCATCGCTATTTCTGTCCCCCATTAGCTCATGGAGCTAATGGAGCTAATGAGCCTTTCCTGTGCAAACCTCTGTCTTTCCACCTGCTTTCTTCCCTTTTTCTCTTTCTCACTGGGGAATCTAGGGCTCTTTGTGCTGGCATCATAAAAATACCCAGTGACTCCTTATCTTTCTGATTTCTGGAGTAGAAGTGGCTGGCTGTTGTGTGCCCTGCAGAGTGTCACAGAGTTGGGTGCCTTGACACCCTTCAGAGGCAACGCAGCCACTCTGCCAGTCAAGTCATGAACTGCCGAACGCAGTAGCAAAGGGATGGGCAGCCCCCGAGTTTCACCCAAGGCCAGACCTCGTTTGGGCTGTTTCCTCTCTTACGTATTATTTTGGGAACAGCATTAGTTTTATCGTTTATCATTTTTATCACATTAGTGTATTTTCCTGGCTGTCACATTTAGATATTCAGAGCATTATATGCCAATGAACCCTTCTTTATTGAAGATTTATTAGAGGAGTTGAAAACATTGTGATATTAATCAATATATATATATATATATTATAGTGCTTTGTTTCACTTTTAGACATAACCTTGTAGTTTTTTGCATGATGGAGTCCACACACGGAAGATTTTCACTGTGTAAACACAGAAGGGAAATTAGACGTCTCTTGCTTTGTTGCTTCTACCATGTGGAGCCTAGTTTAGAAGTACTTGAACTCTGTTGGCTAGTCAACAGTCAAAATTGCCAAATTCTCACCCGGGACATAAATTTAATTTCACATACCCATGCATGTAAATTAACAAAAGGTTTTTCAAGTCATTTTATTAATCATGAGTTTTGATTTTTTTTTTAATGAAGTTAGAGGGAACCCAAGAGACTTAAGAGTTTCTGACCCTACCACATCAACTATGAAATTATCTTGGAGTGCGGCACCAGGAAAAGTGAAGCAGTATCTCGTCACGTACACCCCAGTGGCAGGAGGTGAAACTCAAGAGGTCACTGTGAAGGGAGACACAACCAATGCCGTGCTGAGACGACTGAATGAAGGGACACGATACACCTTGTCTGTGACGGCCTTGTATGCATCTGGGGCTGGAGATGCCCTTTTGGGAGAAGGAACAACACTTGAAGGTAATTACTGTCATAGTTTATAAAAATCCCTCAGCTTGTCTGTGGTTGCATTTAGGAAACTTAAAATGTTTTTAATGAATGAAATCTAGAAGTGTGCAGTTCTTTTCCTTAGGAGAAATTTGTATTGAATAATAAGTAATCATAAAATTGCCTCTTATTCAGAGATGTAGAATATAAACAACCGAAAAATTGAACTTGGTCAGGAAGAAGTGTATTGGGGAGCTGAGCATAATAAGGCCTTAGAAATGTGTCTGTAATGCCATGGGTCAGTTAGATGCAGAGTAGGTGTGTGACCCTTAGACCAGGAAGGCAACTTGGGAAACATCTGTGGGTTAAGAGGGTTTGGGTGCTCCAAGGTCACACAGCTGCTTCTCACCCAGAAGTCGATAGGAACCCTTTTCTACCTCTCAGTCTCTTTTCAGTCACCATACAGGAAAGCGTTCCTGATAATTTGCAGAATTTGAAAATCTGAGTTTCTTGTTGTTTTCTAAATGTCCTCTAAAATTCAGTTGCTTGTTCAGAGTTAATATTGTACTTAGTAAGAACCATCAGCAAGACTGGAGCTCTTTCCTTGGTTCCCTAGAGTAAACTGTCACCAGGCTTCATCATATCTTTTAGGATCTCTTGAAAGTTAACAGCCCCTTAGCATTAACTCACCACAACTACAAAGTAAGTCATGTAGGAGAGAGAAAGGTATAGACTTAACTTAATCACAGTGAGTGTGGGATACAATGTTAGAAGGAAATATCAGTGGATGGTTACCATGATGAGTCAGCACCATAGTTGGGGGCCTGTATGGAAAATCAGGCATAGCTTTCCTTCTTGTTATCACTGCCTTTTAAATGACTTATTTAAAAATGGTGATAGGAATAAAACAAATCTGAAGTATCCTTTGTCATGTGAAATCACAATGATATTTGGCAAAATAACCATCAAATTTGATGGATCCAGGAGTTTGGAGGGTCATAGATGTTTTAATTAGCAGGGACAAGGCCTACAGTAGGCAGTTTTGGTTAAAGCTTCAAGACTTACTCAAGAATTAAAAACAAATAAATAAAAATATTCTAATCAAAATTCTCTCTGTAATAGTGATAAAGAGTTTAATTTCAATAGTCCATGAAATTTATTTTTAGAACTGGATTTAAATGAAATATGAAATACTTGTATATGAAATACTGATGACCAGAAGAGTCCTGGTTTGGTTACTCAGCCATGTGGCTTTGAAATACTCCCTTAACCCTTGTGAGCCTCAGTTTATGCACCTATAAAGAGGGAATGATCTTATTATTCCTTCCCACCAGACTTGTGGAGATCAAATGGGAGTGAATGTAAGTGAAACTCTCTGGGAACTATAAAATACTGTATATTTATAATTTTATAAAAAAGAAATAACATTAATTTTGGACCTGTTATCTAATACTTTCATGTTTCAGAGATATGATTGGCTCTACTAAATTTTTAAAAATAATAAGAGTTACAAATAGAAATTGCCTTCATTAGATAAACATAATCCAGACCCTAAGAGCATGTGATCTTTATATCTGGAGCGACATCCAGAATTTAGGAGAAGTTTATCCTTTTGATTTTTTGAAATTCTCTTTCTCAACCTCTTTCCAGAGCTTTTCAACATAGATAACACTCTATAGGATTTTTATTCCTGTTTTCTTTTTTAAATTATTAATTATTTTATTGGCGTTCAGTTATAGTGGTCCCTGTTTTCCTCCCACTATTATCCCCTGCCCTACTCACCCCTACCTTCCACTTTCAATCCTCCCTCCAATTGTCTTGTGTATGGGTCCCTTATACATGTTCCTCGACTTGACCCTTTCCCTTCTTTCCCCTGTTGTCTCCTCCCCCTGCCCCTCTGGTTTGTTCTTTATTTCCATGTCTCTGGCTCTTCATTGTGCTTACTTGTTTGTTTTGTTGTTTAGGTTCCTGTTAAGAGTGAGATCATATGGTATTTGTCTTTCACCACCTGGCTTATTTCACTCAGCATAATACTTTCCAGTTCTATCCATGCTGTCATAAAGAGTAGGATTTCCTTCTTTCTTTCTGCACATAGAATTCCATTATGTAAATGTACCATAGTTTTTTGATCCACTCATTTACTGATGGGCACTTAGGCTGTTTCCTGCGCTTGGCTATTGTAAATTGTGTTGCTATGAACATTGGGGTGCATAGGTTCTTTTGAATTGGTGTTTCAGGATTCTTAAGGTATACCAGCAGTGGAATTACTGAGTAAAAAGGCAGTCCCAACTTTAATATTTTGAGGAAATTCCATACTGTTTTCCACAGCAGTTGAACCAGTCTGCATTCCCACCAACAGTGCACTAGGGTTCCCTTTTCTCCGCATCCTCTCTAACACCTGTTTGTTGATTTGTTAATAATGGCTGTTCTGACTGGTGTGAGGTGGTATCTCATTGTGGTTTTAATTTGCATCTCTCTGATGTCTAGTAATGCTGAGAGTCCTTTCATATGCATATGAGCCCTCTGCATGTCTTCCTTGGAGAAGTGTCTGTTTAGGTCCTTTGCCCATTTAAAAAATTATATTTATTTATCTTTAGAGGGGAAGGGAAGGAGAGAGGGAGAGAAATATCAATGTATGGTTGCCTCTTATACGTCCCCTGCTGAGAACTGGTCTGCAACCCAGGCATGTGCCCTGACTGGGAACTGAACCTATGACCCTTTGGTTTGCAGCCCTTGCTCAATCCACTGAGCTATACCAACCAGGGCCCTTTGCCCATTTTTAAAAAAGACTTTATTTACTTATGTTTGGAGAGAGGGGAAGAGAAGGAGAGGAATATCAATGTGTGGTTGCCTCTCATGTGGCCCCTACTGGGAGACCTGGCCCAAAACCCAGGCATGTGCCCTGACTGGGAATTGAACCTACGACCCTTCGGTTTGCAGCCTGTGCTCAATCCACTGAGCTATGCCAGCCAGGGCCCCTTTGCCCATTTTTAATTGGATTATTTGTCTTTCTGGAGTGGAGTTATGTAGGTTCTTTATATATTTTGGTGATCAAACCCTTGTCCAACATAGCATTGGCAAATTTGTATATGTTCCCCCATGTAGTCAGTTTCCTTTTTATTTTGATGATGTTTTCTTTAGCTGTGTAGAAGCTCTTTAATTTGTTGGAGTCCCATTTGTTTATTTTTTCCTTTATATCCCTAGCCCTGGGAGATATATTGGTGAAAATATTGTTGTATGGGGTAGCTGACATTTTATTGCCTATGTTCTCCTTTAGGACTTTTATGGTGTCACAACTTATATTTAAGTCTTTTGTCCATTGAGTTAATTTTGGTGTATGGTATAAGTTGGTGGTCTAGTTTTACTCTGTTGCATGTACCTGTCCAGATTTTCAGCACCATTTATTAAGAAGGTTATTTTTACTCCATTGTATGCTCCTTCTCCCTTTCTTGAATGTTATTTGACCACAGAGACTTGGGTTTATTTCTGGGTTCTTGATTCTGTTCCATTGATCCATATGTCTTTTCTTATGACAGTACCAGGCTGTTTTGATTACAGTGGACTTGTAATATAGTTTGATATCAGGTACTGTGATCCCTCCTACTTTGTTCTTTCTCAGAATTGCTGAGGCTATTCAGGGTCATTTATGGTTCCATATAAATGTTTGAAATACGTGCATATCTGTGGAATTGCATTGAATCTATAGATTGCTTTGGGTAGTGTGGACATTTTAATGAAGTTAATTCTTTCAATCTGTGAACATAGTACTTACTTCCATTTATTTGTGTTTTCCTTAACTTTTTTCTTTAGCATTCTGTAGTTTTCTGAGTACAGGTCTTTTACCTCCTTGGTTAAGTTTATTCCTAGGTTCTTTAATTTTCTTGTTGCATGTAACTTTTAACTTTCTGATATTCTTCTGCTTTTTATTACTTAAAAATATATTCACAGTCAACCAAAATTCTTGATTCCAAAAATTATAGCATTTTTGCTACGATTAATATGTAAACAGACTAAAAACAAAATACACATTTTACTTTAACAGCAAACTCAGTCTACTGGGCTGTGATTTTTTTAGGCTAGGCGTGTAGTTAAATGGTATAATTTTATAGTTTTGCAGAAGTGGTGTAGAAAATGTACCAACCTGTGTACACATATGAGTGTACGCTCAGGCACCTATTTGATAAAAACTTATCTTGTGTAAGGGAGATACATGAGTAGTAAAATACATTTAAAAATTACTTTTTTATTTCCTGATAAGACATGCTGGGTGATTTACAAGTTTTCTTTAAAAATACAGTTAATTCACAACTTAATTGTCAAAATAATTTTTTTCATTTACACCAAGCATTTTACCATTGTGAAGGATTACATTAGATGCTGCCAGTCTGATTTTATTAACATATTTATTTCATTGCATTATGTGTGGTAAACTTGACAAATATGTGAAAGCATAGTTGTGACTAAATTAAAATAATAGAAGATTTTGTCCCTGGTTATTCCATTTCATTTTATTGTATTAACTCAGCCAAATCCACATACCATATACAGGAATAGGATATGATGGTAAATGCAGGGGATGGAAAGCCCAGAAACAAAGCCAGGCAACTGCTTTTGAGGGCTGCTGTTTTTCTAATCTGCTTTTCTCTTGGGAGAGGAGGTGGTAAGAGGCTACCTTGAAGGAATGTTTCTTCCAGCCAGAGGCATGGTTCAGCAGGCAAGAGCATTCTGTAGGTTGAAAATTTTATAGGTTGCCTGAAGGGCATTCTATTCAATTCAGAAAGAATTAAGCAAATATTTAGTGCGGTATACAACCATCACTAACTTAAGTCTGTTCCCTAGTGCTCTCTTGAAATGCAGCCAATGATCAGAAAATTTCCCTGTCCTTGGAAGAGAGATTTATTAGCATTGGCATTGGGGAAGTTCATGGTTGGCTCTAGTACTGTATGAAATAGAATCACAAAGGCAGAATTTATTACTCTTTCATATCCAAACTTCAGAGGAATCTGAACACTGATTTACATTGTTTTTTCCTCCTCCTGTTGTTCTTAAAGTAGATTTAATACACTTTACTAAAACACTGTTGTAGATGTAAGTGCACTTTAAGTTTGGTAGAACTTTCACTTGTCACTGCTAGTGTTTAGAGAGAGGAAAACTTGTTCTTATAAAGCTTAAACTGAATAATGCCCATTTTAATTTAGATAAATTAAAATAATTTAGAGTTTTACCACACATGAATGAAAATTTCAGTGTTCCTTCCTGGCTTTGGAAAAGATGACTTTTGAGAATATCCTTTGTTTCAGTTGCTATAGCAACCTGCCAATGTCCTGGATATGAATGGCTTCCTGCACACTACACCATGCTAACTCAGCTGACATTTTGTTACAATGAGGTTTTTAGCACATCAAGGAATTCCTCTGCATGATGTTGAGTAGTAATGGGGTCTCTCCAAGATGGTCTAAACAAGACCTCTGTTTTCCTAGACTTACTGCTGTCTCATAACTGGAAAAAATCATACATTCTGGGTATAGCTGCTCTGATGTTTCCAGGGAACTAGCACACTCACCAAACAGTTATTCATATTGCCTTTTCTGCAAATTAATGGCTCATCAGAGAAAAATTTAAATCATATTGGAGAGGAAACGATGGTGGAAAAAATGTCACTCTTTGAAGTTGAAGGGTGATTTAATTGTTAAGAGGTTTTTAAGAACTACGCACTGCTTAAAGTAATGAGGTTCACTTATCAATAGTGAACTTTGTCCTTTTGAATGGTGGCTCTAATTCATTGCTTGTAAATCAAATGTGTTTCCACGTGAGCACTATCCAGAAGCAGGTCTTCTGCATTCTGCTATGGAAAGTTGGATGACTTTTGAGTTAAACCCTAACGGAAAAGACAAATTGATTTAGAAGAGGGTTTACATTACATTTTCAATTTAACTTCTATTTTTGAAAGTGGTATGTGAAACTCAATGAAAGCTGGCTGGAACAATCTATAAGATGAAATACAGTTTCATTTCATTATGATTAATTTTTCAGTTATCATCATTGGCTAATTTGTATTATAATTATATTTGAATTGGATGATGATTTGCTTTTCAGAAAGCAAATGGAAAAGGGCTAAGGAAATGTAGGAAAGTTAGTTAAATCAGGCATCGGTTCTTTGGCCTCGTGTGTGGAAAAAAGTAGAAATCAACCCCTGTGGATGTTCAAATCATGAGAAATGCACCTGTCTAAATGACTTCCCACAGCAGAGCATGGAGATGCATGCAAGCAGGCACGAGAGGAATGCCTTTTGATCTCCTTTTAATTCTCTTTATAATCACAGTGGAAATGCTGAGTATCAAAATTTCAAAAACGGATGGATTTTGTATGTTTAAATTTATGATGAAAAGAATGGTTATTTTTTATTCCTACACTGGTACTATGCTGAGGAGAATGGGATAGAAAGTAAAACTATTGAGAAGAAATCAAAGGAACAAAGATGAAGGCATACCATTAGTGTAGAAGATGACTGCTTTGAAATGATTGCCAGGAATTCTGTTATTAGAGCTAAAAGTAATACACAAAGCACCGGCATATAGTCCGGAATCATGAGATTAAATTATTATTGAAAACAACATCACTTTGTTAGAAAGCTTGACCAAGTCAAAGCATCATAAAACCCACGTTTGTAAGTCTTGGGGCACGGGGAGAGCAGGCTCTCAGGGAGGGAGGGAGCCGTGGTGGAGCAGAAGCTGACCCAGGTTTGGGGAGAAACAGTGACAGGGAGGCAGACGGTCTGCTGGGACGGCCGCCATTGCCTTCCCTTCTGAGGGGCAGTAGTCTTTCTTGGAGAGAGGCTGCAGGCTTGTCTTGTGACACCTTTCCTTTCTTCCCTCGTTTCTCTTCTATCCCAGGTACTGTAAAAAGAGTCTCCCTCCCAAACTCAATCTAATGAAACCAAGACTAATAATCTCTTCCCGTAGTTTTGATGTCTGAAATTTCCTAAACTGGGGACAAAACCTGTAATTTAATATATTAAACCAAATCAAATGCCTTGCTGGGTGACACTTGGCTGGAACCTCATTCACAGGGAAATGTGATGAACTTTTCACTAAGAAGCATACAGGGTGGGGCAAAAGTAGGTTTACAGGTGTTTGTATGGGAAATAATACAACAATTGATAAACAATAACACAAGAAGAGACTCTGTGTTTCATGTACTCACACTGTAAGCATACTTTTGCCCCACCTTTTATATCGAGAACTATTTCCTTTAGAGACATGATGGAGGGGAGGAGATAGTGGTGAGCATCCCACCTCTGTTTGGGATGGAAAGGATGTGATGAGAAACTTCAGTCAACTTCTTAATTCTCTGAGGGTCAGTATGTAGCCTATTTCACTACCTAAAGGGTGGTTTTCTGGGCATGGCCACAGACCCATACAGTAAACCATCAAGCAGTCCTACACGGTATCACCATGTCCAACGAGTCTGACCAGCTTCGCTTTTACTACACATGTATTTATTTGGATGGCGCCTCATTGCCAAGTGAAGGCAAGTGTGGGAGTTCCTTGCCACACTGATTTAGCACAGCTTCCAAAGAAGTGTCTCTCTAGGCCCCAGAGAAGAGTAGCAGAAAGAAGGAAAAAGGAAGAAATGGGAAAAGAATAAAGAATAGTAGAGGAATTAGAATCAGAGGAAATTTAGAAAGCATCAGGACTTAGGCGTATCTCCAGATATTCCAGTTCGGTTGATTTGGGCACGGCCTTGCCTTTGACTCTCCAGGAGATTCTGCGTGTCTGACTAGGTCTGGACCCCAGAGCCCCAGGATGCGGCATAGCCCGCTGGTGGGCTGCTCAGCTGGCTGCATATTTAGTTTCAAAACCAGCGTGGCCACTTGGGAGCCTGCCAATTAAATCATAGGGTGTAATCCAATTGTTTCTTTTTTTTTTGTAATCTAATATTTTGCCAAGCCAAAATTTCATTTTAAAAAACTTCAAGAGTTATAGGTCTGATAAGCTTTACTGTCATGAGTATATCATATTCTCAACATTCTTGGGTGACATGCAGCAGCTGGAATACCCAACCCTCCTGTCTTTTTCAGAAAATAAGTCTATCCGTGTGTTTGACAATAATATAAACTTAATATTTAGCAGTATTCTTATCAAACTGTCTGACATATAAGAAGCTCATTGAAGTGGTTTATTTTTTCAGTCTTGGCCATTGGATTGAGTTGTCTCTCTTCTTCCCTTGAATCCCATATTTTTTGTCACTAACACAGAATGTTGCAATGCCCATGCCTGCAAATAACACCTTATGTGACACATGCAGAAACCATAATTTTTTGAGAATCTTTTCTGTAATTGAGAACTTAGTGTTCACTTGACTTAGTGTTCTTAGCCATTAATTAGAATTGGTAGTATCTTCTGTTTAATATCTTATTTATATTTTAAAAAGTGCTTTTGCAGATTCTTTTCAGGACATGGATTAAATCTTGCAAAAGTCTTTATTGTAATTTTGCTAGCATTTTTTCCTAGCCTTCAGGGCTTGAGAGTGTTAAAACAGTTGATTAAAATCCATGGGAACACATGGTTAGTGATCGAGGCTCCTTTTGTTGGTAGCTCAGAAATGCCTTTGTGAATGTATTTTTGCTTCAAACACAATTCTCTTTTTATTATTTTCTCACAGTGAAATCATTAGCCTGTGTTTGTGGAGTTGATGTCTGTTGTCATGGAAATGTCACAAATGCAGTGCTGTAGAAAGTAGGGAGAAAAATAGGCTGAGAAGCACAATCTTTGGGAAGACTGGAAGCTAAAATCATTGTTTGTGAATTCCTCCAGTTTTAATTTGGAAGGTAACTCCCACAGTCTACTAACTTTGTGTTAGGTGTATTTTGGCGAGGTTATGAATGCAGTTTTTAGCTCATTTAAATTCAAAGTCAGTCATAAGTACAATTATTTTACAGCAGCTGTCCCTAACACAATTTGGCCAATTTAGGAGGAGAGAAACACATGAGAAGAGGCTGTCCATCAGTAAACATGTGCTGCACATGTAAACTTAGAGCCCAGTGGTGGGGATAGCAATGATTAAGAAAACACGCAAGCAACCCCAAAACGCCTGAACTAAACCAAACTAAAGAAAAAGTGTGTTTATATCCCTGGAAGTAGAGAAAATATAAAGGTGCATGGTCATTTAAGTAGCAAATAAATGTAAAGAAGACTTTTAGATGAAATTAGCCTCAAGTACTGAGGGGAAAGAAGTCAGCATGTTCTTGAAAATAAGTATTCTTGCTTAAAGTGAAGTATGTAACTAATTTCCCTCTAGAGATGAAATGTTTTGTCAGCCGTTAAAGTTATTTAGAAAGGAGTTAGAATTTTCCAGTTGCACTTGGGGTCTGGTAGGATGCCCAGCTTCTGTTTTGTTTATTTTTCCCCTCTAAAATGTACCATATATGATAGGTTTTTGTTCATCTAGATTTCTTTTTCATTCATTGTTATCTTTGCTTTTTGTGTTGAAATTTAATTGTTTAAGTATATTTTTGATGTATTCACTTTTATTCTTTGGTTGAAGTAAAATAATAGCCTTCAAAATTCTTGTAACAACATCACATATCATTTTCTGGAATATACAATTATTGGTAAAATGTATGCTGTAGAGGCAGATAGTTTTATATTTATGTCATACTGTGGCACAAACCCTAGTAAAGGTAGCCAATATAAAGTGACCTGTATATTTAACTTACATTTAAATTATGGAAAGTGAGGGTTTTATTGGACGACATCTGTGCCTCCTATTAAGTTGAGGTTTCCATATTTTTCCATTTGGGTTGTATTTTTTTTAATGAAAGAACCAAAATTTAGTAGCAGACATTTTCGATCAGTGAGAACAAGTGGTGTGTTTTATTTTGATGACTAATGCTTTGAGGTTTTCCAGAAGAATTGGTGGTTTTTAGTTTCATTAGGGGTAAGCTGTATTGAAAGTTTGCACTTTTACTTTTTTTAACTGCCTGAACAAATAGTTTCCACCAAAAATGATTGTTGGAATTAGAATTTGTAAGTGATATAAAATTGTTGAAGTTATTGTAAATCATACATTGAAACTGAGCTTATTTAAATTGGATCAGAGAGGAAAAGATGATGGTAAAGAAATAAAGATCTTTGTAAACATAGGGCTATGTCATAAAGTGGACTAAAATGTGGCAAGATTTTGGAATCTAGATGCAGTTTTTCTTTGGAAAACTTTCTGTTAGGCATATACTCCATATTTGGATGCCGTTCTTGTCCTGAAAGACCTTATTTTCTGAATGGACAGATGGGGTGGGGCTGATAGGTAGGAATCAGATATAATTCTAAAGTTTTATTCCGTTAGTCTGTCCCACTGACAGAACAAGACAATTGGCTCAGAAAGGAGAAAAGCAACTTCAGAGTTCAGCAAGTTAGGACGTCTCTATTAGGATGAAGGAATATTTACATATCTAGTAGCCATTAAAAATGATTCCCCTTGAATTTCTATTCTAGAACGTGGTTCACCTCGGGATTTGATTACCAAGGACATCACTGACACATCCATTGGGGCTTATTGGACATCTGCTCCAGGAATGGTTCGTGGTTACAGGGTCTCATGGAAATCACTTTATGATGATGTTGAAGCTGGAGAGAAAAGTGTTCCTGAAGATGCAATTCATACTGTGATAGAAAATCTGCAGCCAGAGACCAAATACAAACTTTCAGTATTTGCAGTTTACAGCAGTGGAGAAGGAGAACCTTTGAATGGAGAAGCCACAACTGAATGTAGGTAACATCACAAAATGTGTGTGTGTGTGTGTGTGTGTGTGTGTGTGTGTGTGTGTGTTGGTGCTACCTAATAGCTACCAGCTCAAGCGACATGACGTTGAATCACTTGAATTTTTTCTTTGTATTGTCATTGAGAACTAAGCAATTAGGGCTTTAAAGGACATGGTTTAGCCCTGGCTGGCATGGCTCAGTGGATTGAGTGCTGGACTGTGAAACAGGATTGCCGGTTTGATTCCCAATCAGATCACATGCTTGGGTTGCAGGTCCCCAGTAGGGGGTGCACGAGAGGCAACCACACATTGATGTTCCTCTCTCTCTTTTTCTCCCTCCCCTCTCTCTAAAAATAAATAAAATTTAAAAAAAAGAACATGGTTTAGCCCTGGCTAGTGTGACTCAGTGGGTTGGTGCTCATCCCATACACCAAAAGGCTGGGGATTCAATAGCTGGTCAGGGCACATACCTAGGTTCCATCCCCGGGGCGCATATGGGAGGCAACCAATAGATTTTTCTCTCTCACATCCATGTTTCTCTTTATCTCTCCCTTCCTTTCTAAAATCAATAAATATTAAAATAAAGGACTGTGGTTTAAATCCAGGTGTATTTAGTATTGAAAATTTATATAAAACTTTGAAATATTGAATTTCTTCTCACTACCCATGTTTCTTTTTTCCCACCCCTAACCTTCTCTCCTTTCTCTCTCCTGGTGGAATGATCAGCTGGATAAGATACTCAATTAGTAAAAACAGCAGGAGCTATGGAGACAAAAAGAATTTGAATACATTTGTAGCTCTATGACCTTGGGCAAGTTCTTAATCTTCTTTGAGCTTCAGTGTTCCAATCTGTAGAATATGGTCTCTTAAGAGTTATCCAGAGGATTGAATGAAACAGTGATATGCAAAGCACCATGCAAAATGCCCAGCCACTAGAGACGATTGGGAAATGATAGTAGCTCTTGAGACTGTGGTTATTATACACCTGAGAATAATGCTAGATTCTTTACTTCATTTCCACTGTAGTCAGTAAGGTTAAATCAGTAGTCCCCTTAGTTGTCTCCCATTTACCCTAATCTTATTAGTATTCTTTCTTGTGAATAATTTTGAATGATGTACCATCATTTATTATCAGCTGGCTGGTAAAATATGTATTCACATTTCCTAATTCTCTTTCCTAAAGAGTCATTTGTTAGCCATGGACATTTCTCAAAATTTATTGGAGAAAAGTTTACTTCTTTTGTTTTGGGAATATTTTAGAACAAGAAGAAATAATAGGAAATTCTTGCATTTCTCTTTATTAGAAAGACATAGAGAAATTGAATGTTTTTTCTGGCTAAGAGCAATTTCAGTTAAGTCTTGTATCTTGATTTTAAAGTTATTCTTAAATTAAAATCTTTTGGTTTGAGTTGTCTGAGGAAATCATCTTTTCTTTTTTTATCACTGGCAGACCCAATTGGCTATGTCTAACCTTAAATTTGTGTCAAAATTAATGACATTAAAAAAATCAAACCCCTTTTAGAAAATTTAAATAGACAACTGTATTCCTCAGATATTCACATGATTGGTTTACATAGTAGTAAATGAAATCTTGTGTTTGAATATATTGGCTGATATGGTTTAAGAACTAGCAGAAATTCATTTCTATTTCTAGCAGAAATTCATTTGTTGTAAAGAGAAGTCATATTGTAAACTTAGTCCAGATATGACACATAAAGCTAAATTTATTTGTAAGAATAAAAATACAATTCATGTGGCTGAGAAGTTATTCAAGTATATGTATTTAGAGGGAGGGGGGAAAAAAACTCTCCTCTACTGTGTTCTTGTCCCAAAAGACTAAGTTATCAGTTTTTAGTTAGACTGAAAATCTCAACAAGGGACATAGTTTAGCAAAAAGCAAATGTGGTAACAAAAGTCCTAAATAACCTTTCACCTCCAAGAAGTGAGTATCTAAGAAAATTTCAGTTTTTCTTGGCTAATTGGTTGATTTAAAGGTGCGGGAAGAGAAAGATCTCTTTTGAACTGAAGAGCAGACTAGGCAGGAATGAAACACATATTTTGTAGTGTACATGCAAACTGCTTACATGTCTAAGCACATATAAGAGAAGTTGGGAGTTTTTGTTTGTTCTCTTAGCATTTTGTTGTTGTTTTACTTTGCCATCTGTGTGGAAAGTAAAGCAGTTCAGGAAGCTCTTTGACAAATCTGAGCCAGGTGTGGTTTTAGGTGGTTGACGAATCTCTACGTGTGGATACCTGGGCAGTCAGTAGATCATGCTCGTGGAGTTTCTAATCATCTTCTAAGGGAATATTTTGGAAGTAATTTTTGGATTGCTTTCAACTCAGGGACATGGTATGCTGCTGCTGATAGAATGAAAATGGTGAATTGTGTCCAGAAACTAGTGGATGGGAGGCTTTCTGTTGGCTTTGTCCTTTATAGCAGGGGGGTTAGCAGAGCTCAGCAACTGTCGGGAATCTCCCTCTGAGAGGGACTGAAACATGAAAAGAGCTAACAGTGTTGTGGTATTTTATATCTCACAGCATACCTATTGATGAAGTAAAACATTAACTTGTGGGGGATGCCAACAAAGCTTTTAAAATTTCTCCCTAAAATCCAAAGTTTTCTATTAAGACTAGGCTGAAGTATATTATACTCTATGTAACTTCAATTCCTTTATTTTAAAGAGTTAATTAAAAGGTAGGAATATAATTGAGATCTTCGAAGCATTTCAAGGTGTGAAGTACAACATTTGACTGTTATTCATGTATTTAATTTAGGAAATATTTTAAAGTTTGGGATTTCATTCTTTTGAGGGCATTGGTTTCTTTTTAGACCAATACTTATAAGACTTAAAAGTTCATTTCCCTCAATTCTGAATTATGTAAAATTTGTCTGAGAACTTTTTGTAAAAATATCTTGTTCTGAATAAAAATGTAAGCTAGAAATAAGAGGTTAGAAAACATATTTTAGCACAACCCTTTTAGAAAAGTGTTGGACACGCATCAAATTATTTGTGAAAATTTGTAATAATAACCCAAATAGATTGTTCTTGTATATAGCATTTTTTCCATACTGTTTTCAAAGCCCGTGTAAGGTCTTTACATTTTTTTTTGTTTGAAAATACCCTTGTTTTTTCTTTTAATAGTTTACTTACCTGGAAATAGAGTTGATAATTGAGGATTAATGTTAATAAATTTTAATACTTTCAGACAGTAATAGGCTTAGCTGAGAATTCTCTTGATAACTTTAAACCCTAAAACAAAAAAAAATTGCAACAAATTTGCTCTTAATTGAATTTATACTTTTTTATCTTTCAGAAACAAAACCCATAGCCATCTATTGAATTTTCTTTATCCTGTATACATAATATATCTTTTGATTATATGGCTGTATTTAAGATTTTCTTTTTACCATTGATTTTAAGCAATTTGCTTATAATGGGCCTTAGTATCATTTTCTTCATAAGTTTTTGCCTAGGGTTCATTGAGTTACTTGGATCTGTGGACTTACAGTTTTATAAAATATGAAAATATTTAGTCCATCATATCTCCAAATTATTTATTACACCCCTATTCTTTTAGGTACTCCAATTATACATGCATTAGTCTGCTTGAAGTTATCACATAGCTCACTGTTGTGCTATTTGTCTTAAAATCTTTTTTTACATTTTCTTGCATTACATTTAGATACTTTCTATTACCATGTTATTAAGTTCACTCATCTTGTTTCTGTGATATTTATTCTGCTGTTAATGACATCCTATGTATTTTCCAGCTATAGGAGTTTTGTTTGAGTCTCTTTCATATGTTCTATGTCTTTATTTAACACGCTTATTTTTTCTATCATTAATATATAAAATATAGTTATAATAGCTGTTTTAACATCCCTTTTGAATAATTTGGTCATATACATCCTTTCTAGTTCCATTTCTATTGATTGATTTTTGTTATTATGCATTTTTTAGCTCCAAAATATCATCAACTGTTGGATTAAGCAAAAGGAATGTATTTTTTCACAGTTCCAAGATCAAAGTTTTGTCAGAATTTGATTTCTGGTGAGAGCTCTCTTCCTGTCTTGGAGATGGCCATTTTCTTGCTATGTTCATATATGGCCCTTTTGTCTTTTTTTGTTTTTTTGGTCTGTGCACATGGTTGAGGGGGAGGGAGAGAGAGAGAGCGTGAGCACACAAGCTCCAGTGTCTCCTCTTTCTCTTACAAGGATTCTATTCCCATCAGATTAGGGCCCTACTGTGACCTCATTCATCCCTAATTATCCAAAGGTCACACCTCCAAACACCATCACATTGGAGGTTACAGCTTTAACATATAAATTTTGGGGAGGCACAACCATTCAGTCCATAACATGTACCACATTTTTTCTTTGCATGCCTGGTAAGTTTTATTTGATGCTAGACATTGCGAATTTTACTTTTTTGGGTGCTAGATATTTTTATATTCTTATAAACATCTTTAAGTTTTAAACTGGATGTAGTTGATCTCTTAGAAGCTTTATTTTTTGTTAGAGATAGACCAGATAAACCTTTAGTTTAGGGCTAATTTTGCCCCATTATCGAGGCAAGAGCCTCTTGAATACTATACGTGATATTCCAAGAATTTCAAATTTTTCTGCTCTGGTTAGAGGAGCATTTCTGGCTCTGTGGGAACTCTAGGAATTGTTACCTCTGTTCTCTTTGGGTGGTTCTTTCTCATACATAAGCACTGATTAGTACTGGGTTGAAGACTCAAGGAGGATCTTTTTCAGATTGTTGGAGGTTTTTGTCTCTAGTGTCATCTCCTCTATAGTAATCTGCTCTGCAAGTTTTAAGGGCCTGGGACTCCCCAGGTTTGCAAAACTATCTCCTGAATTAAGGGAACCACTAGGCTCTACCTGGATTCCCTCTGCCTGTACTGGGGCTGAACATTATTTCTAAATAAGTTGCTAGGGCAATCATACAGTAAACTCTCATTCATTTTTCATTTCTCAGGGATCACTGTCCTGTGCTTACTGATGTCCTATGTCTGGAAATTTTTTATCTGTATATGTGTATATTTTAGGGTTTTATTTTTCAGATTTGTAGTTGTTTCAAGTGGTTTTTGTCTATTTGAATGTGAATGTTTCTCTTAGAATGAAGAAAGATCTTTTGCAGTGTTTCATTAAGCTTTAGATTCTTTCTATAGAAAATGCTTATGCCTTTTGAATTACTAAGATTATTAAATGAATGAAGTGATCCTGCTTATAAACTCTGATGATCTATAAGAAAAGAGGTGTGTTGGCTATTTGTGGGTGTTTGATGACCTATTTCTGATGTAATTATTATTCATTATAAAATGTTAAAAGATAACTTGATAATAAATAATTATATATTGAACACTTTTTACATATAGTGCTTCCTAAAACACTCAGTGTTTACTAGTTTATATTTAGAGCTATTGAGATATTTTTATGTGTTAGAATTTCCTATTCCCTTGTGCTCATAGTCTGACATACTGTGGTAGTCACAAAGCGTTGTTAACTCGGGTCATTCTGGTTAGTCTTTTGTGGGTTGCACCTTTTCTGAAAAGACACAAGTAACATTTCTGACCCTGCACTCATGATTTTTACTATTTCCAACAGCATGATTGCTACAGGAATTCTTTACAGGTGGAAATATAATAGAAATTTTAAAAAGTCATCTCTGAAAATGGATGCTTCCTTTCTTTCTTTAAAAAAAGATTTTATTTATTTATTTTTAGACAGAGGGGAAGGGAGGGAGAAAGATAAGGGAGGGGAGAAAAACACTGATTTGTGAGAGATACATTAATTGGTTGCCTCTCATAGGCCCCAACCAGGGACCTAGCCCACAACCCAGGCATGTGGACTGGCTGGGGATGGAATGAGCGACCTTTTGTTTTTCAGGTTGGCACTCAGAAATGAGTGCCAAATTTTCTGCAAATTCAGAAATGGATATTTTCTTTATTAAGACCTTTAAATGCAACTGGAAATTCATGCAATCTGAACATCCATTTTTTTATTAGCCAATTAAGGGAAAAAATCTCACTGTTATCTCACTGAGATTAGGCTTACCTGCCATCATGAATTTATGAGACAGATGCCAAGCAAGAGAACATGTACACATTTAAGAAACCACAGATAGTTTATTTTCACATAAATGGGGAGGTGAACATATATATTTTCTTTCAACGTGGAACACACTGTATTCTTTTTTTTTTTAATCTCACAGTATCCCAAGATTCGAAAACCTTGAAAGTGGATGAAGAAACAGAAAACACAATGAGAGTTACCTGGAAACCAGCACCTGGGAAAGTTGTCAACTACCGTGTTGTGTATCGCCCCCGTGGGGGAGGAAGACAGATGGTTGCCAAGGTGCCCCCCACAGTCACCTCGACAGTGTTAAAGAGACTTAAACCCCAGACCACGTATGATATCACAGTTCTCCCGATTTACAAGACAGGAGAAGGGAAGCTTAGGCAAGGATCAGGAACGACAGGTACAAAACGATAACTCTTTTGGAAAGTATGTTGTATTTCAAGGAGAACTTTATACATCTACTTTACTTGTAAATATCTAAAATTAATTCTGTAATACATCAAATTAGAATAATTTGACAGGATTAGCATGTTATTTTTACCAGTCCCACATCTGGTAAAATGATTCTACACATTAATGTTCTAATGCTAACCTAACCTTCTGAATTGTGAGAATTATTTGCACTTTCACTTGGGTAGCACTTTGTCAATCAGCATTTTTATTGCATATTATATCTGGTGCCATCAGACTTAACTTTCTTATAAGTATATGTTTTGAAGTGTTATGGTTGTGACGATTCTCATGTATGTCACTTAGATGTTTCCAATTCAATTTACTATTGTAGAGGCTAATAAAAAACCCCAAAGCCTAGTCTTATGGATAATATTTTGAAATCTTGTTGTCTTTACAGCTTCTCGATTTAAGTCACCCAGAAACCTCAGAACCTCTGACTCAACCATGTCTAGCTTCCGAGTGACTTGGGAGCCTGCGCCTGGGGAGGTGAAGGGTTACAAAGTCACGTTCCACCCTACAGGAGAAGAAAGAACACTGGGGGAGTTAGTGGTTGGACCGTATGACAACACAGTTGTTTTGGAGGAACTTAGGTAGGAACGAACTATATTTGGTTTGTAGTAAAGCATTGAATAACTTATGTAAATTAGTTGGCCTCACACAACAGAGTTTGCCAGCAGAGTGTTTTAAATCAGCTGAAGTTGCTTTCTTGGTGCTGGTGAAGTGGAGGTAGCATTCAGGGGTTAGAACAGAATGTAGGCTTGAGCAGATTTTTTGGTAATATTTTAACGATTTTTGTTATTAAGTGATCGGGGATGGCATTTTTGAAATAATACCCTGCTTTTTAAAAATTAACATCCATATTACACTAAAAAGTCACTTTCCCCTAGCAAGCCCTGTGGCCATGTGGGTGTTTCCTTCTGGAAAGGCCCAGGTGACTCCCACTTAGATTCCAAGTGTGCCCTCTTCCAGGGTGGGCCATGGCAGAGGGAAGGCAGGACTTTGTGCCTAGTGCCAGCTGGCAGGATCGGGGAGGGGTGGACTGATTGAAAGCCTCGCTTCAGGCTGTGCGGTGGAAAACAAGGAAGTTTGAGTTTGAGCAGCGCCCTGCATTCATTAAAGTAAAAAGAAAGGACTACTGTGCAGTGCCTTTTTGAAAGTTTGTTTCAACTGTTCATTCAACAATATGGAAGTCTATATAAATGCTTGTTATTTACTTTTATCAGGATAGGGAGGATGAAATTTACTGAGCCTACTATGTGCCAGCATTGTACCAGGGGCTCTTTGTAACCATGAAAGGTACAGCACTGAAATTATTTTTTTAAAACAAATGGCTTAGAAGCAGTAAGGACGAAGGGCAGGACTCTTCCTGGACACGTTCAGTGGCATGGTGGGTATTCTACATCCGACAGCAAGAAGACACAGAGTCCAGTGCTGGAAGCCCTAGTAGTCTCTAAAATGTTGGCTAGCTTCCCTGGATCCCTCACACTGTGAGCTTAAACTACAGTGTGATGGAAATTATTTTCCTTCTCTTGCAGTGGTATGCATTATAACTTTGAGGGAGGGTTTGTAAATCAAGATGAGTATCTTAAACAGAGCAACGATGCTACCACTTGGGCCAGTTATACATATAGACTATATGTTTTCACATTTCAGGGCAGGTACCACCTACAAAGTAAATGTTTTTGGAATGTTTGATGGAGGAGAAAGTTCACCACTTGTTGGACAAGAAATGACAACCCTCTCTGACACAACTGTAATGCCAATTTTATCCTCCGGTAAGAAATTGAGTTACATTTCCCTAGGAGACCTCAATATTATGAAACTACTTCAAGTATGAATTGTTAGGTTAATCACACAATGAAAAGTGATTACACAAATGTTACACTAAAGTCTATATAAATAATTTACATATTTAATTAAAAAAATCTAGCCAAGCGTGCTTTTTTACAATATAGTTGTAAGGCCTTTTGAAAAATATTTAGCATTGCATTGATTACATAGTACTATATTATTTAAAGACGCGTTTTTAAGATCAGTAGATAATGTACATTTGCTCTCTTTTTAATGACTAAAAGATAGTTCTGTCTTGTTAAAGTAACGAGAAATGACTTATTTGGGCTTAGCGGGCAGAGATGTGTTACTTAAATAGGTGGGGAACCACAACTTGGGAAGCAAAATGCTAACATAAGCCCTTTAGATTTTTTTTGCACTTGTCATGATTATAGTTTTCATGTACATGAAGCTAGTTTCGAACATTTTAGAGGTGTAAGTGGTGGGTAGAATTTACTTCTAAATATTTGCCATCATTTGCTAAAAGAAGAGATCTGGGCAGTTCATGAGCAGGCTTGCAAAAGCTTAGGTGGTTGGGATGGCATTTGGGATCCCGCTGTCCTGAGTTAGTGTGTAGTACGTGAGGACAACTTTGTAGTGTGAGGAGCATCTTGGGATTTTTTTCTCCACAACTTCTTCTTGTCACATAAAGAGCAGAGGCTAATGTGGCAAGAAGTGGGAAAATCCAGAGCTGGTAACATAAACCCCTGGAAAAGAAAGCATTTGAAAATGTGGATGTGGACAAAATAAAGTGTCAAATCGTGCTGTTTGTTTTAATGTTTTATTGTTTCTCCCATGGTGATATTAACTGACTTATATTTTTATTTTGTAGCTTGTGCACTGAGGATATTGGGATCATTCTCTCTTTCCAAAGCACCCTCACTTTGTATCAGTGTTTGTGCTTGTTGCCTCTATAGCTCTCAATTTGTGTATTTGTTTGCATACTTTTTCTAATTTGTCTTTCTCCTCTCTTGATTTTTTTAAATGTGCAGACTTTACCATCTGTATATGCTTGAGTGTTATACATAGCAGATGATGAAGGAGTTAATGACTATATAGTATAATAGCTGTCAGGTTTTAAAAAGGTCTAGTTTTAAGTTGTGTTCCTATTCATAATATTTATAGTAGTTACCAGGGAGCTTAATTATTTTAAGATTTCTTGGCTCACTAAAACCTGTTTTAGCTTACACATTTTATCAGTTTATCTCATACTTGTCTGCTAGTGGCCATGGAATATCACAGAAAAATGCAAATCTAGTAGTTTGATTACATTAAAATTATATTAAAATTATTAACACCTTATAGTTAGATGGCTGTCCATGCTCACTTATTTATTTCAGGTCTTAAGTTTGTGAGCCCATCCAAATTTGTAATGATAGCTTAAGTTTCTAGGGTCTGTGGCCAGGAAATACAGTCAAGATGAAAAAAAGATTTGCCACTGAAATAATCATTGGAGGAATTGGTGATTCTTATGACTGTTATTTGAAGGCAGTAAATCACATGGACATAGTTTCACAGTCTCAAATTCCAAAGCTGTAACACAAACCGTTAGGCGACACTGAGCTTCTGGGGAGTCGGGGGCAGACGTGTGGCTAGGAAGTAACCCTGCTAAGAATTTGCTCCTTACGCTGCTCTCTCGCAATTGCCGTGTCAGGGATGGAGTGTCTCACCAGAGCTGAGGCAGACATTGTGTTACTGGTGGACGGATCGTGGAGCATTGGCCGGGCAAATTTTAGGACTGTGAGAAGTTTCATTTCTCGAATTGTGGAAGTCTTTGATATTGGCCCCAAAAGAGTACAAATTGGTAAGCCTGACTCTATTGAAGACATTTAGACGTTTTCATTGTGCTCTTTTATTATGCTAATGCCAGTGGTGTTATTTTAGCCCTTGCCCAGTATAGTGGGGACCCCAGAACAGAGTGGCAATTAAATGCTCACAGAGACAAGAAGAGTTTGTTGCAAGCGGTGGCAAACTTACCTTACAAAGGTGGCAATACTCTCACAGGTGAGTCAGGATGGTTTGGCTCAATTTTAGCTCCTGTCAAAGCTTGTGGCTAAATAATGATGTGATCGATTCTCTTTTAAAAATCCCACCAGGCATGGCTTTGAATTTCATTCGCCAGCAGAGCTTCAAAACCCAAGCTGGAATGAGGCCTAGAGCTCGAAAAATTGGTGTTCTCATCACTGATGGGAAGTCACAGGATGATGTCGAAGCACCTTCGAAGAAACTCAAGGATGAGGGCGTGGAGCTGTTTGCTGTTGGTAAGCTAGGCCGAGGCTAGCGGTGCTCTCGGCTCTGCAAAGGCTGAGGTTACTTTTGTGGTTAAAAATATTTTCTGAAGTATGAAAAAAACAAATACATTTTTTTCTGTCATGTAATTTATCAAATGATGTAATTATCCTTGTAATGAGACAAAATTACATGTCTTCTTGGAAGAAAGTAATGGCTGAAGAGGACAAATGCATTCTTAATAGGAATCAGAAAAATTCCTGCTTGGTTTTCCATGGCCCAGTCTTTATTTTTGATATCCGTATTTCACTTTCCAGAAGAAAACGTTGCAGAGACACTTTTTGGGGGTGGAGGTGGGGGTGGGAAATTGGTAGTAGAAGCATTTAGAAGAAGTTAATTCAGAATAGCTTTCAATTTACATTATTTTTTATTTGATCCTATTTTAGGATCAAATAATCATTTAGTAGATAATGATTTTGTTATTGAGGAAAATCATATATATGTTCTAATTGCCACTGATTATACAGGGTAGCCTGTAAAATTTTTGCTTCACTCTATTATTTTTCCTGAGAAGTGCTTTTAACTTGTATATATCCATTTTTTAGGTATTAAAAATGCTGATGAGTCTGAGTTAAAAATGATTGCATCAGATCCCGATGATGTCCACTCATACAACGTGGCAGATTTTGACTCGCTCTCCAGGATTGTGGATGACCTCACCATTAACTTGTGCAACAGTGTCAAGGGTCCAGGTAAGATCAGCTCAGGGTTTCTACCCTCAGCACTTTGGGCCAGGTAATTCTATTCTATTCTATTCTATTCTATTCTATTCTATTCTATTCTATTCTATTCTATTCTTATCTGTCTATCTATCTATCTATTTATTTTAGACAAGAACAGAGAGAGAGAAAGGAGAGAAGTGGGTGGGGGAAAGAGAGAGAGAT
This sequence comes from Sturnira hondurensis, assembly GCF_014824575.4. Taxonomy (NCBI): domain Eukaryota; kingdom Metazoa; phylum Chordata; class Mammalia; order Chiroptera; family Phyllostomidae; genus Sturnira; species Sturnira hondurensis. Next base: position 1,230,003 of record NW_028094767.1, read on the forward strand.
ATAGATAGATATCAACTTGTTGTTTGTTTTTCCATTTATTTATACATTCATTGGTTGATTCTTGTATGTGCCCTGACTGCAGATGGAACCCACAACCTTGGTGTCTCTGGATGATGCTCTAACCAACTGAGCTACCTGGCCAGGGGTGGGCCAGACAATTCTTATTTTGGGTGGGGGAAGGGATTCTTTTGTGCTTTGTGAAATGTTTAGTTGCATTCTCCTGTCCTGCCCACTGGAAGCCAGTAGCATCCCCTGATTGTGACAACAAAAAAATATCTTCAGAATTTTCCAAATGTCTGCTAAGGAGAATACTGCCCACGATTGAGAATCATTGATTTAGTCCCTGGTTTGTTTCTGATGACATCAACCTAGTAATGACTTCCAGCTTATCTGAGGACACTTGTAGTTGTACGTGCCTGCACACAGACACATACCCATGCATAAGTGGTGACTGGGGAAGGGAGAGTCTTTCTTTACTAGTGGATACGTATTTTCTTATAAAGCCTCTAAACTCTATAATTACTAACCTTCTATTAAATGGTTGTTCCTAGACTTTTATTTTCTAAAGTTTGATAGCTTTTTTGGAGGGTTAGGAATGAAAGAGGGGTCTTATATCTGATTTGCTTTGCCTTGCTTGGAGATGATCAAATTTGATACTTTGCACTTGTAACCCTTAAATGTACAGAGACAATACAATTTTAGAGTGTGGACCTTTAGAAATGATATAATCTGTCTTTACCTGGGAAGAAAACTGAGACTTAGAGAAGTTAAATTACACAGTGGTTAAGGATGTTTTTAGAGGTCTTTGAAAAGAAAAGTAGTTATTGAAAAGGAATTAAGATTTAGAAGTAAAATTATGGAACTGAATTTGTAGTGACAAAAGGTAGTGTGAAATGATTATTCTCCACATAAATCACAGGACAAAACATAATAAGCACCAAAACTGAAGATTTGTGGAAAATGAAATGCATTATATTATAAAAGTTTCTTTTAAGTACTTGTAATAGCAATGTGGATTATGATGAAGGTAGCCTTTCATTATTATCTTCTGGCTTTGGAAAGGTTGGAATGAACTTAACAAATAATGTGGTAAAATGGTTTTACATGCTTTGGGTACTGGGATACGTGTATCTGACTGTTCCTTCTTGAGTTTCTCACTCCAAACGCCTGCAGATTTTATTTTTTTGGATTTTGAACAACAGACTGACCTTTTCCCTGGAGAAATGGACCAGCCAGGAAACCAGTATTTGTAGGCTTCTGGCTCTGGATTAGCTGAGAGAGTTGTAGTTTTATTTAGTTGGAGAGAACTTTGAATAGGGATGAAAACATCTTTTATCTATTTTCCTTTATTTTTTTGTCACTATGTAAGAGTTGCATTCATTCTAGTTTCCCAGACAGTAAAATTGGTTGATAATTTTGTAGGCTTGATTATGACCCAAGTACAATAAAGGTTAGGATGCTAAGAATGGAAATGCTTTCTCCAGCTTTGGCTTCCAAAGAAAGTAGAAAGAATTTATATGAGAATAATTTGCCATGCTCATGGAGTCACTGGCTTAATTCTCTTTAAATTTTTATTTGGTACATCTTTCTAGTGGTCATAAGGAAGTTAATATTTCTATGTTCATTAATATTTATTCCAGATATTGTTTTGCATTAGTCATTTTACCTATATCTACCCACAGAGAATGCAATCACAGACAGTATGATGTTACCAAATTTTTAAAAACTTACTTGTTTCTCTCTTTGAGTATGAAAGTGGTTAGTTTCTTTTACCACCGAACTAGGTCCTGTAAAGGAACTAACCATGAACGAGAAACCAATTCTCTTCTTACAGACTGCAACCTGAATATAAATAATCAACATGCTAATGAGGACTGTGAACTTGGGTGGTACCAAAAGTTATGACAGAGACAGTGGACTTGTCAGGTCCCAAATCCTTACTTGTTGATTATAAATTAAACTTTATATGGATAATAAGTCATCACATTTATTAGATTATAAATTGATTACAAGGCTAGAGAGAGGAGAAAGTATCCAAAGGTGATTCAGAGGTTTGAGACTAGGTGACTGGTAAACTGGTGGTACCATGAGGAAGAGTGGGATCAAATGCCAGTGGGAGAAAATGAGCTCAAGTTTGAATTTTCTGAGGCTGAAGACTCCTCTGGGCATCTCTTCAGAGATGTCTTATGTGCAGTGGTCCTCTCTAATGATTAACTGTAGCTACTTAGTATGTGAAAGGATGTGTGTACAAACATGATTTGGAAACTAATAACATTTCGATCTAATTTCAAATTTCACCACCTTGGTGTAATAATGAAAACAGTGTATGTACTTTATTTCCACATGTAGGTGACTTGGCAGCGCCTTCTAACCTAGTTATTTCTGAGCGAACTCATCGTTCTTTTAGAGTAAGCTGGACACCTCCTACTGACAGTGTGGACAGATATAAGGTGGAATACTACCCAGTTTCTGGAGGCAAACGCCAAGAAGTGAGTAGACAACACCTCCAACCCCCTTCTTCCTGATGTTCAGATTGGATCTGACTCGTTAGGGCTCTGGGAGGATGTCGGGTAAGGAGCAAGAGGGAAGCAGGGTGCAGAACTAGTCACTATTCTAGCTCGTGCTAGGCAAACAATTCCCTTTGGGTTTAATTAAAGGAAAAGATCTCTGCTTAAATTCTTATGATTTTTGAGAGTTGAAGAATATCAATATGATTTTTAGTTAAAATTTAATTAGGGGATACTTGATTTGTTCACGAATTTATATTTAGAATCATAGAGTTAGAAGGGAACATTAAAGATGATCTATGATTACCCACTCTTTTTACAAGTAAGGAAACAACATTTGGGGGAATAAATTATGTGAACTGTCCAGGATCTCATTATAATGTGGTATTTTGCAAAAACAAAAGACAATGGCCTTATTGAAACATAATTTCTAAGCTCAGTGTAATTAACTACTTTGTAACTATAGTAGAAAAGAGGAAAGTGATTATAATATGTTGTTATTACTTAACCTTTTTTTTCCTTCAGTTTTATGTGAGCCGCCTGGAAAGTAGCACAGTACTGAAAGATCTGAAGCCTGAAACTCAGTATGTTGTGAATGTGTATTCTGTAGTAGAAGATGAATATAGTGAGCCTCTGAAGGGCACAGAAAAAACCCGTAAGTCAGATTAAAAATAAAATATCGTTTTTTTTAAGATAAAGAGGTGACAGCCCATGTGGGATTTTTGTCAGTCTTCCAAGTCATTCCTTTATTCAAATCCATTCAACAATGTACTGAGTGCCTTCTTTGTGAAGGTACTCAATAAATACACAGTGGTTTTCTGCTCTTACTGGTTACTCCAGCTGGTTTTCACTTCTTAAGGAAAGACACCACGTCGGGGGAAGGGGACCAAGGTTAGGAAGAGGAGCTGTACTGGATGATCTAGTTTCATTCCGTTGAAGGCCAGGTCTTCCTTCTGGCAATGAGATCTTTCCATTTTTTCTTTCCTGGCCTTTGGCCTTTGGCCTCTGGCCTCTGGCCTTACTAGAGAAGTTCCAATGCCTTTGACTTTGAGTAGAGTTTTTAGGAGAGATGTCCCTCACTCCTATTTCTGGTCATGTTTCTAAGGCCTTATGAATATTCTCCTTCCTTGTCCCATCCTCTTGGCTGGGCTCCAGGGGAAAGGGGGCCACTTGTAAGAGAAAGGGGTGGTTATCACTCTCTCTCCAAGGCAAGAATTGACTCTACTTACTTCTCGGTTCTCTAGGCCTTTATCTCTTTTCTTATTTCCCCTTATATTAGACCATAGGAGGTAAAAAGAAAATAATGTATTTAATAATAGGCAGGACTAATTGGACAATTCCTTAAAAGTTTAAACTCAATCTTTGGACAACAAAGAGAAAGTTATGTGGGTGTTGTGTGAAGAGGAGACTGCAAACTGTTTACTCTGCCTGTGGGCTTGGCTTCAAAAAGCCCGCAAATCCCTAAGTTCCAGTTAGTAATATATGACACTCTCAGTTAACAATTTTTTAAAATAAAGGTGAAATAAAATACTATGTTGGTTACTTATATATGAAATTCTATGATTAAAGGATAAACATAGTCAAATTAAAGATGTTACAGAAAAACAGACTGAAATATCAGGAAGTTGGTACTTATTTTGGCTTCCATATGGACTCATAGGAATAATATTTGAAGTTTAAACTTTCTTCCTCTTATGAAACAGTTGTAACATACAGTCCTGAGTATGAGGTAGCTATGAACAATGACATTGTATTTGTGGGGTTGGGGGGGAGAGGAAAGGATGATGTTAACTCTCACTGATTTCCCATAGTAACTTATTCTTTATTTAGCATATACAAATATCAATAACTAAGTATAAGCAATTAAAAATGAGCAGAAGGACAGGAATTAGACTGCTGTCTGTTTTGCATTCCAACAGTGCCTGTTCCTGTCGTCAGCCTGAATATTTATGACATTGGCACTACCACCATGAAGGTGCAGTGGCAGCCAGTGGGAGGGGCTACCGGCTACACTTTGTCCTTCGAACCCATCAATGCCACAGAGCCGACAAAAGCCAAAGAGGTGGGAGACGTTTGTTTCTTTTTTACTCGGTCTTCCTGAGACATGACAGTTTTAGAGTCTTCATTAACTGCAGCTACTTATGGACTGGTTTATACCTTTACACACAAACCAGAAAAACAGAAAATTAGGCCTGTGACCCGTTTTAGAAAGATTTAGCATGAAAAAGAAAATGCAATTCAGAAACATGAAAAATAAAAGTTGTGTTACAATCTAGTGATTACCGATGGGCTGTGATTGGCTGTCCCTGGTAACCGGAAACATTTGATCTGAGTGTCTGATCTCCCCTCGGCGTGTCCGTATGCAGATGCGTGTGGGACCAGCAGTGAATGATGTGCAGCTGACTGGCCTCTTTCCCAACACTGAGTACATGGTCACAGTCCAGGCAGCCCTGCATGACCTCACCAGTGAACCTGTCACTGCTCGAGAAGTCACCCGTAAGACATTGCCAATTTTTCTTCTTTTCTATTGCTTATAACATTCATTCAGATTTTTCTTTTACCCAGTGATGCTAACCATAATTTAATTATTTGTGCATAAGTTATAGGGTTATTATTTATGGCAATCAAATTTGAGAATTAAGATTAATTATAGACTTATGGCAGCATCTCAAATTGATTAAAGGATTTACATATCTTTTCACATTTAACATGCCCAATATTGAAGTGTATCTTACAATCAGTATTGTCTTACAGCTTTTCATAGCCAGATGTCTATCAGGGCATAGAACATAAAATAGTATATACCTTACAACTAATGCTGCTGTAGGTCCATGAAATACAGTTGGTGAGGATGGGAAGTTGGGTGAGTGTAGTTTTGAAGGAAGATATTCAGATTAAGATCAATATGTTCCAAATTTTTATTGAAGTAGAAACTCTGTGGCATATATGAATGTCTGTTTCAATTAAGTGAATTAATCAATTAACTCAGTCCAAAAACATTGATCATCTATTATACTCCAGTCACTGTGCACCAATAAATATAGGTAATGCGCCAATAAATAATGCAAAGCATCACAGAGTGCATGGATTCCATTCTAGTTTGCACTTCTCTCATTTGTAGATTGGCCCTTTTGGTGTCTCCTGTATGTTTCACTAGCACTTTTCCTGAAAAGTGCCAGTGATTGCACTTAGGACCCTTTGCCCGACCTAGCTGGGAGTTGGGTTTCTTGCTTGTTGAGGTGGGCATGCTGGGATAGATGACTTGGCTTAAATTTGGTGAGTCTCAGTCCACATTTCTAGAGAGATAAAGAAATGGGAAGGAATCTTCAAGGGGGAAAAGGGCCTGAGACAGAAGCATGATGGGGCAGAAAAGAGAAAGAGCCCCTCTTGGGTGGGACACTATAAATTCATGAACAAAAAATAGTCACCTTTTATATATTAGATCCTGTTTGGAGCTGGTGCTTTTGTGGAAATGGGTCAGTGGCAGATGGAAAGACTTGGGAGCCCAACAGGGATGAAGATACGTGTTCTGAGAGTGCTGGGAGAGAAGAGCCATAGTGGGTGAAAGAGAAATGTGGCTGTGGATTAGGCTATAGGGCTAGACCTTATCGGTGGAGACAGGGAGCTCAGAGAAATAAAAGCATTGAAGGGATGCGGTGCAGAAATGAAGGTAGAGAGAAAGATTCAGGAAGAGAGGTGTACAGAGTTTCAATGAGAGACAAAGGCATTTAGTCAAATGGGCAGCTGGAAGGAGTGAGATATGTCTAATATAGCAAAAGAAAACACATTAGTTATCTTCCTCCCTCTTCTTTTTAATGTGAAGCTTTGTTTGTCTTGGTAAAAATTTATTATTTGTATTTTCTTTTTACCATTCAGGTTTCTGTGGATTTTCTTATAAGTTTATTGTATACTTTCTTTTGGCTCATCTTCATTCTTCACTCTTGTAACCAGATATTTTTCTATCGCATTCTTAGGGTAGCTTGACTGTCTTGATTTTGGTTTTTACCTTAATCAATTTAAATATATGGTAAAGAAACATGAGTGATACATTTATGCTGAATTATAATTTATTATAGCTGAGCAGCAAGTAAGAGTTTATTGCAATAGGGTGTAAGAAACTAACATATAAGTGAGAAGTAGGGTTGTCATATAAATTTAAATGTATCCTGTTTTTAAAAAGACTTCTTAAGGATAATTCAGCTCTATCTGGTAGAATTATAGTACATTTACCATTGTAACCATTATATTTTAGTTATTTTCCTGCATACCTTTAAGTGTTCTCAAAACAGCTTCTTGAAGGCTTGTGTGGATTGCTTAGAGCTTTGGGGTTGAGAATCACATCTGGACCTAATTTCTCATGCATCTCCAGTGCCTCTACCCAAACCTCGAGACCTGAAACTCAGAGATGTGACCCACAGCACCATCAATGTCTCTTGGGAACCCACTCCTGGAGCAGTGCGTAAATATATTGTTCGCTACAAAACTCCAGAAGAGGATACCAAAGAGGTAGGTTGAAGATTAGAATGGGTTGGGAATTATTTGTTTTCCTAGTAGATTTAACAAAACAATCTAAACAAGTGTGTCTGATAGCATGTTTTGAATACTGTCATTTTGTTAGTATAGTGTTGAAAAACTATTATATTAATAAAACACTTTTTGAATATTGATAATATGTTGGACTGTCTTGTATTTAGTTAAAAATATTTTGCTGTATGATAGTAATCTTAAAAATATCACCCCTTAGTTACAGAATCTAAGTAGTAGTTCCTTTTCATGCAGATTACAGATATGGTGCTCTGCATTCTGTAAATTACTAAAAATATGTCAATAATGTTTCTAAAAATAAAAGCTAGCAAGGAGATGTTGGGGAGTTTGTCAGATAATAGGAAGACAGGACAGTTGGAAAGGACAGAGAGAAAGGATGAATATGTCATTAGAGGAGTGTCCTTTTGACAGTGTATGTTTTTGAGTGGAGAGGGCGGAGGAAGCCTTTTCCCTGACAACCTGATTCAAAGTGGAAGCAAACCAAGGGGCTTCACCCGTGAATGGGTTTAAAAATCGTGTGTGTTTGGGGTGGGAGCACTGATATTGGAATCTCAGGGGCAATTTTGGAATATAGAAATAGTTTCACCAAGAACCCAGTTACTGACTGTGCCAGCCATTTGTATTACACAAAAGCTAATTAATCCAGGTACACACATTCATTTCATCCTGGGATTCAGTTTCAAAAGAGGTACCGTGACCAGTGGGTCTCACAGGGTTCTTGTGCATGACAAATGAGATAATCCACAGGGCAACATCTCCAAAAGAAATGAGGCAGTGGTACAAAGGGAAGTGAAAAATGATTAGGTTGTTTAAATCCATAGGCAGTCATCATTTACCATGCCAGGTATGGCTCTAGTACACGCTTCTTTTTCCACATATGAATGATCTCCAGTTTCTGGACACTTATGCGATTTGGAAAAAACTACTTTTTTTTGGTACCACAATTCTTAATGCTCTTGTGCTGAGAGGTATAGTAAATGATGGAGAGACGTCAAAACTAAACCCTTTGTAAAAATAGCTCTGCTGCTCTATTACAGGTGGAGGTAGACAGGTCACAGACCAGCATCCCTCTCAAAGAACTCACCTCACAGACCCTGTACACAGTCAGCGTTTCTGCCGTGTATGACGAGGGGGAGTCTCCCCCAGCAACTGCTCAGGAAAAAACCCGTGAGTTGTGATCATGCTGTACTGGGTCATTTAGTTGCTTAAGGCTGTTTCTGCCAGTATTCCATAATGTTTGCATTCACAGGTTTTTAATTTATTTTTTTCTCCCCTTCTGCCTTTATGTTCATTTCTTTATTTGTTTATTTATTTTCTTCTCCCCTTCTACCTTTATGCTCATTTCTTTTATAATTTCTCTACTACTGTTTTTCCATCAGCCTCTGTCACTAATTCATCTTCTACATACTTCACTTGTGTGTGGGGGGGGGGTTGCGGGTGGCATGGGAGAGAAAAAGTACATACATTCTTGATATATGTTGGACATTTTCTTTGGAAAAGTTGCATTAGTTACCAAGTATTTTTGATACTTTCCTATGTGTAAAGGGCCATCAGGGTAACAAAATGTAAGCATCTTTACCATCAATAGTTCATGATTTCATTGTGGAGATAACATTAGTTGACACTACGTGGGGTTGCCCAAGAAAGTTGAGGTTTGTGGCACTCAGCTTGTACACATTCAGATTTCAGAGGAAGGGGAGAGGTCCAGGGGGAAGGTGGAGACACAGAACACTCTGCCTTACCCCCTCTTCCCTGCCCCATTATGTTGCTTCTTTGAGGGCTGCCTGTTTCTCTCTCTCCCACGGTACTTCCATAGCATTGAACCTGATTGTTATTGCCTGTCAGCCTCTTTTATCTATTCTGCTTTCCCTTCCTAATGAAGGCAGAGACACACTGATTTCATTGAACTTTGTATCTTCAGTGCTTGGCACAGTGTTCAGCCCATAATTTCCTAATTGAATAGTAGTTAAAAAATCAAGGTCTAGAGCCAGCAATATTCCAAAGAACTATAATGGGAGTCCCATATGCAATTTCAATTTTTCTAGTAGCCACATTAAAAAGGAAAAGAGATATAAAATTAATTTTAATATGTGTTTTATTTGACCCAGTATATCCAAAAAATTATCATTTCAACATGTATCAGTATAATAAATATTAATGAGATATTTTACATTTTTTCACCATAAGTCTTCAAAATACAGGATGTATTAATTTTATGCTTACAGCATATCACAAATTTGGACTAGTCACATTTCAAGTACTCAGTAATTGCATGTGGCTAGTGGCTCTCCTAGTGGACAGTACAGGTCTAGAGAATTTAAATGACTTGCCTGCCTCATCTAGTAACTTAGTGGTGGGATCAGTGCAATAGTCTGGAACTTTTATTTCCTATACAGTGATTTCCCTTGCCAGAGGCTCACAGTGTTTTCCTTTAGTGCCTAGCTGTCTGTGCATGATCAGGGAATCTTGTGCCATGTCCCAGCCTGCTCCTTAACACCAAGCAGTATCCACTTCTGTGATTTTCTTACCATTTGGTATCTCTTAGCTATTTCAGTTGCCTTCTTGACATCAGTTCTTACCTTGTAAGTAAGGGCAGTGGCTAGAGACAAAAACTGATGCAAAGAGTAGACCAACAGCTTTGCATCAATGTAACGTGAGTAGTAAAGAGAAAAAAAGGATAAAAGGCTAGTGGAAGCTGGTAATTTAGTATAATAAATTAATACTTTCAATGTAGGTTTTTAATCCTTAATTATTCCTAATGACTTAGATACATCTAAAGTGTGTGCTTGATGTCTTGATGACAGTTGTGCTTGTGAAAGTGGTGCCACTCTATCTCAGTGGGGCTTTTCACTATGATTATTAGAAACAAACTTTTGATGGCTCTGCGCTTTGTGTAGTTAGCTTTGGTCACCAGGAGGCTGAGAAATAATTGACAGTGAAAGTTTGGGATTGGTGGCAGACTTTCCAAACTGCTTGTACTGCAAACAAACTAGAGTGCCTGATGAACAGGTTTGTAACAGGGATTTCAGCAGTCATCAGCACTCCGTGGTTTATCTTCTCTTTAGACAGAGGCAGTTACAGTCTGCTCCACATCGTGTGTGAGATTTGTGATGGCAGGAGAAGCTCGTGCAAGGATTGCTCAGATCATAACATTTCATGGACCATGAAGGTTCATGCACTCTCTGACATTATATGCCAGAGTTTCTGCTTATGTGTTCTGCTCTGTGCAGGAGCCCTTGGTTTTCATTAGATTCTCAAAAAAGATTGAGATGCAAAATGATTAGGAGCCACTGAATTAGAAGAGTGTTACTAAATATTACCTTCTTAAATAGAACACAAATAATCACCTATAAAAATAAAAGTTAATAATAACCGATTATATCCATGTCGTGCTTCCAGTTTTCAGACCTCTCTCTTGCATTTATCTTTTGAATGAACTGAATTGGGGAGATATTTGCTTCTAAGCAATGTTTTCAGCCAGTCTTTCCATGTCCATTAAAATAAAACAAAGCGGTTTTATTATATTAAATTAAGCTTGTAGATCACAATAAAAAAATTAGTCCTGCCTTTTCTCACGACAGGCACAGTGCCAGCCCCAACAAACCTAAAGCTTACGGATGTGACTACAGAGAGTTTCAGAGGGACGTGGGACCATGCAGCTTCAGATGTGTCTCTCTATAGAGTAACCTGGGCACCTTTTGGAACCTCAGATAAGATGGAGGTAGTGTTAACTTTCTTTCCCTCTTTCCTCTCTATCTTTTTTTAGTGTCCCATTTAATGATAGGAAATCTTGTCTGGACCAATGTATTACCTGTGTTGCCAGAAAAGCACCCTTTCTTACTGGTGACATTTCATGGAATGACTCAAAGCAGGAACATTTGGCTAAATAGTGTCAGCAAACTGCCATTGAGTGTATGATATGCATGTTGACTTGATTTGTGTGGGTTTCTTTTTCTTCCTTTCCCCGCAGACCATCTTAAATGGAGATGAAAACACTTTGGTGTTTGAAAACCTGAACCCAAACACTCTCTATGAAGTCTCTGTTACCGCCATCTACCCCGATGAGTCAGAAAGTGATGACCTGAGTGGCAGCGAGCGCACACGTAGGTGTTCAGCCTTTAGGATGTTGTTATTTTAAAATTGATTTAAAAGTACAGCTATAGCGATATTAGTAATATTTCCCCCAAATTTCTTTTTTAGTGCGTTTGATACCTGCAACAACACCAGGTAAGAATTTAATTTGCTGAATTATATGAATGACCAAATAATGAATGAGTGAGTGAACGAACGAATGAGAAGTACCATACAATCCCTTGCAGACAGGCATTTTGCTTTTAAATTGTAAGGTGTTGATTGGGACTTCTTTTAAACAGGACTTTCCTGGAAAAGCTTTGTTTAGAGAGTTTAGAGTTTACTTTTCCTGGAAAAGTATTTGTTAAAGAGTTATTCAGGATTCAATGACCAATTTAGTTCTAAACCTAGAGAACTATTAATTTCCTTGGGAACAGTGCATATCTTGGAGGGGGGCGGCATTGTTCTGTGTGCTTACTCTGTTTCTCAACAATCTTCTTTCAGCTCCAAAGAGTGGCCCCCGAAACCTTCAGGTGTACAATGCAACATCCAACAGCTTGACCGTGAAGTGGGACCCTGCTAGCGGTCGTGTGCAGAAATACAGGGTCACCTACCAGCCTTCAATAGGCGAAGGCAGTGAACAAACGGTATTTTTTTTTGTAAAGACTATTACTTGGACAAATTCTGCCTTTTCCTCTTCAGACTTTTTTCACCTACAATATATAGTTAATCATACGTATTATTTTGAGAATTGTGAGATTTGCTGTATGGGGTAGAAATGTTTGACTCCATCCTTGATGGAGACTCAGAGGATGTTCTCATGGGAGAGGAGTGTTGCTTTTCATAGTAGCTTCACAGTATCAGGTATGTGCCTCAGTGCATCCACATTTCCCTTAAAAAACTATGAGTTGGATTATTCATGAATATATCTGAATTACTGAGTCTATTAAGATTTTTAATCATATCAGCCTACCTTAAACAAGTGCTGAAAGTCTGCTAAACTCCATTATTGTAGTTTTTCTTTTTTTGCCTGTCATAAGTGATCTTTTAGATCTTGTGTTTCCAGATCCATGTGCCCATTCACCTAATTCATGGTATTTGCCATTTTTATACTTATCTAAATGGAGATTGCTGAGGAAGATGCTAGATAAACTCAGTCTTCATCTTTTTGTCTCCCCAGTCTTCCCTTAGTTAACAGAACCCTTGTCCATTCACCTTGCTTATTTCTGTTGTCTGTCTTCAAACTTACTCCACTTTTGTTTTTATGAAATGACTGGAGCTGCACACTTTATCCTAGCTCACAAAGGACTATGATTTTAACACAGATGGGGTGATGCTTTTGGTGAGGTTCGGTATTTTGTTGACTTTTCTGGGGTGCTATAATGTTCCCTCATGTAGCTCTAGAGAGATAGGAGTTATTAACTTTCAATCATGTGACTAGCTGAGCTCCAGTCAGTGGGTCTTACCTCTGAGCAGTTTAGAGGAGTTAGCAGGTGTGGAGACTGGCAGTGATTGACGGTCTCTGATACTAGAGTAAGTGGGTTGAGCTGAACCAGAAATTCTCCCATCCCCAGTGTGACTTTTGAGTTGGTCTTTTGAGATTTCTATAGACCTTGACTTAGGTAGTTTGATACATTCAGATTGAGAATATGTCTCAGTTAAATATTACTTATATATGTTAAATATATTATTATTATCAAGAATAAACTAAATATCAACTATAACCATCTGGCTTTTTATAAAAAGTAAGACACATTGGATGAGTTGATATTTTAATGTCAGGAACAGAACTTCTTTTACTTATGCCAGGCCAGATTTAGGTAAAAATATAGTAGGATAAACTTGACATTAACATTCTGTTCTTAGTGACACTGACCCTCAGACTGCTGTCCAGATCTCTTTTACTGTCTCTCAGCTACTTATTAGAATGAGGTAGAGTCTCTTAACTGTAACCCCTGGAAACTATTCGTTGATGATCCCTAAGATTCGTTACTGTTAGGGGCCTTTTCATTTCAATGCTAGTCCATGGACTGATCAAAGTAATGAATCGCTGAGGCTACAATTGTCTTGGAGAGTTGGACGGAAGAAGTGGGCAGACACCCTCCTGCTTGCTCGTAAGGCTACCTCTATTACGTGGGTGCTTTCAGATGTGTTAAGTATCAGATGGCTTGCACTGACATTGATATTTTCTCTCATCACCTCAAATACTAAATTTGTTAAAATTCGCCACCGTAGTTCAATTTGCTTCTATTAGATAGAGGACTACAGCGATTCACCAAGGTTTCCTGTAGAACTTGAAAGGACGGGTGCGATGCTGGAAACATCTGGACTGTGCTAGCACACCCAGCCGTCCACATGTGCACTTGCTGCGGGCAGCATGCCCTTTCATGTGATTTTAATTAGTGTGGCACAGACATCTGAATTCGGTAAACTGTTAACAAATCGTACAAATTTTCTTTCAACAAGATAGCTAGATGGCCTTAAGCAATGAATAAAATACTGAAAACTCTGTAATCGGAGGAAATTGAAAAAGCATCGTACCACGTGGAGATGACTGGGAACCCCTGCTTGAGTGTCCTGGCAAAGGGCCCCGTCACGTAGTTTACGCAGCTAATGCCATCAGAGTGGCAGTGTTTGGGGGAAACACCGAAAGCGTTAGATCTTTTGCTGAATCATTTTAATGTGTTTCTAAAGCAAATAAGAAACATCTGTGAGAAAAAGTAAGAATTATACTGAATGGTGTGGGACTGCTAATATTATGTAAGTCTTTGTATCTTAAAGTTCATTTGTAGCTCACTTATGATTAATGCCCTCGTGGGAAGAGATCAGTGAAATGCCTTCTGGGTGAAATTTTGCAGTGCTGGCGAGCAAGTTGAAATATCTTTTTGAGGTCACCAGCGTGGTGACCTCAAAAGGCTTAGAGTCTTGTTTGGTGTGATTTAAGGTGCATAATTTGTATTTAAAATTATACCATATGATATCTCTAAATCTTCACTGTGGTATGTACATGTTTCCAGATCTTGGCAAGGGTCTCAAATAGCTCCCTGGTAGAAAGAGCTTTTTCTAACAGACTAGTGAGATGGAGAGAACGAAGTTAACACTTTTTCCTGTTTCACTCAAGATCACAATAGGAGGGCGACAGAACAGTGTGCTCCTGCAGAAACTGAAGCCTGACACTCCTTACACAATCACTGTGTCCTCCCTGTACACTGACGGGGAAGGAGGCCGGATGACAGGAAGGGGCAAGACGAGTAAGTGAACCCAGACTCCTGTGGCTTCTGAGTTACTGCCGTGGGAATGCAATCACACCTTTATTTGGAAACACCGAGGTGGCACAGGGTTTTGATAATCTTTAAAGATACATTTAAAAATAATATTGTTTTTAATATCTTTGCTTGGAGTTAACTGTCTCTTTGTGGAGAAAGACACTTATTATTTTCTAGAATAAAAAAAATGCTCTGAGGCCAAAACATCTTGTGGAGAGAAGAGACATGTGTAGCAGATTATTGCAGTTTTTCATTTATTCACTCCTTCAGCAAATACTGTGCAGTGTGCACTGCGGGGTGCCTGTATGTTCTAGGGATGAACCGTTGAACCTCTACTTCGTATGTGCTTGGCAGTGAGGGCCTTACTGTGTGTGATGTGTTTCTGTGCATTCCAGAACCTCTGAATACTGTGCGGAACCTCAGAGTGTACGACCCTTCCACCAGCACCTTGAGTGTTCGCTGGGACCATGCAGAGGGAAATCCTCGCCAGTACAAGCTGTTCTATGCACCAACAGCAGGTGGTCCAGAGGAACTGGTAATTATTTCCTGTAGTGAAACATGCGTGTTTGTTTAAACTGTAGCTGAATGATTTAAACTAGGAGCTAAAGGGATTAACTGTTCTGTTTTAGCCTTGATGAAGTTTATATTCATTTAACAGAACCTGATAGAGAGCAAGTTGGTGTCTTGGTGTCGGGGGGATAAGGGGATTGTGGGGAGTTGGGGCTGGAAGTAATCATTCCAGAAGTTCTGACCGGGGAGCCTAGGGTGAGTGTAGGGGTCTAGAGGAGCCTTCATAACCTCTTATAACAGTTTATATGGGGACATTATATTCCAATAGTAGAGAGCTTGCTTCTTAACTTGTTTTGAATTATTATTTTGAGTATTCTGGTGTTTGGAGTATTATTTCTTTTACAAGTTTTTTTAAAAATCAAGTGCATTATGTTTTATTAAAATCTTTAGGTACCAATCCCTGGGAATACCAATTATGCTATTCTGAGAAACCTGCAGCCAGATACCCCCTACACTGTTACAGTTGTCCCCGTTTACACTGAGGGGGACGGAGGGCGCACCTCAGATACTGGAAGGACGTGTAAGTAAGGAGGCAGGAGAATCTAGCCTTTTCATTAACAATTTTTCTTTTTATTATAAAAGACCATATAGGCCCATTGAAAAAAATTGTAAAATTCAGAATAATAAAATAAAAACATAAAAATTACTCATAATTCACCTCTCCAATGCCACAAACTGTTACTATTTTTGTGTATGAAATAAAAAAATTTATAGTGGCATTCATCTTCTGAAATGATAATTTTAAGATTTATAAATGTGTATACAATAGTTAGTACTCCACTTTGGTTATTCTCTTTCACTGACAAAAATTCATTGAGCTTTGCTTTGTGCTTTATAAATTTGTGTGAAACAGTGTTTTGTGATCAATGTTACAGTGTGAATTGTTGAAATCTGTTCCTCATATTGCTTGACTACACATTTCCCTGGTTTGCTGAAGTGTCTTTTGCCATTAAAAATCTGTGTGATTTTATTTGTCTTTAACATCTTGAAAACCAGTTTATAGTGGTTTTATGTTTCTTTGTTGTGTTGCTTAAAGATTTTTGTGGATGCTTATAATATATTTCTTTGCCTTCTTTTGGTGAAAGATTAGTGGTCTAGAAAGATGATGTTATTGACTAAACTACAGTTTGGGGTTAATACATGGGTTTAGTGTACGTTTTTGTAAGTCCTGATTGGGGCAGATAATTGAGATATGAGGATCTTATTTCTCCTTCCTTTTGCTTTTAATTTTAATCATAGCAGAACACATTCATGAAATCAAAAACACAATAAAATTTCTCATCTTTATCTCTCTGTTACTGATGTTGGAAAACTGAAGTTTCTTTTCCAGTTTTTTTTTCCCTATCCCCTGTCCCTTTACAGCCAACCCAGAATTACAACATTTATTAGCTTGTTTTTATTGGCAACAACTTTGCTTCTATATAGACAAAGGCCGTAACTGCCTAACTTTGGATAGTTTAAATCTACTTTTGCATGTAGATAATTAGGGGTTTAAGGAGGGTAGTGTTTTAGGCTTTTATAGAGTGTAAGTTCTGGAGAAGTGATAACAAAAACTCAATATGTATAAACAGACTTAAGAAATATGGGTTGACTTTTCCTTTCTCAGTGGTGAGAGGATTGGCGAGAGACATCCAAGTGTACAATCCTTCGCCCAACAGCCTAGATGTTCGCTGGGACCCTGCCCCTGGGCCTGTGCAGCAGTACCGCATTGTGTATTCTCCTGTGGATGGCACGAGGCCCTCGGAATCTGTAAGTAACATTGTCTCTTCTAGCTCAGCAAATGCCATTGGTAAATTCTACTGTGCCTCCTGCCATGGCTGCCGGCCCAGAACAATAAGCCAGTTATAGATGTGGCGCTGAGTCTCAGGGAAACTTCATTTCCTGATGAAGGGAGGCTCGTGTCTGTGTCCTGCGGAACAGTCTGTAAGAATGCAAACCACAGACATGCCAATGAATAATGACTGGGTAATTGCTTTTGATGAATTAAGGCAGGTGTGTTAATTATGCAGTTAGTTAGAAAAACTGAATTTGGGAGGAAAATTCAAATTAGTAATATGAATTCAAAATGCCAGGAGCAAATGCAAGTCATTGCTAAACCCTGTTAATATGGGCTGGGGTTGCAAAGTCCAGATGTCTCATTATAGAGCTGCATTCCTTTACTGGCTTGTACAAATTGCCATAGAACTACCCAGTTTTGTAAGTAAATGAATAATTTAGAAACCAGAAATGACTAATTTGAATATGAAAGTATCAGAACACTTAAAAAAGTAAATTTATAGACTAACTTTATTTACGAGTCTTTATAAAAATAAACAATGATGAACAATACATGTGGTTTGTAAGAACATTGATTTGTGTGTCCCTGTGTGTGACAGGACATACTCAGACAACGCTGTCCTTATCCATTGCATGGAGTTGCTCTCTTGTAATATAGAATTTCTCCCCAACCAGGATAGAGGTCTTTTATGTTTATCTAACATTCAGGAATATTCTTCAAGTTACTATCATGAGCACTGGGGGTTCTGTTTGAGAATCTTTACAATGAACATAAATGGGAGCGTGAACTGACTTGGTTTGGAGAGGAAGCTTCTGAGGATAAATTGCATCTAATCATGTGGGCCGGGCAGATCTGAAGAAGAGACACAAGTAGTTGACTTTTGGCATGTCTGGGCTCAGCTTTTTATTATCAGAGTTATTATGCTGACTAATAAAAGACTTGGTAAGTATTTGGGTTGTCATCAGGAAGAATTTTGCACTGCCCCCCCTCCAGGTTGTGGTGCCAGGAAACACCCGCACGGTGCACCTGGAGCGGCTGATTCCAGACACACCCTACTCTGTGAACATCGTGGCTCTCTACTCAGACGGAGAGGGGAATCCCAGCCCCGCCCAGGGCCGAACACGTGAGGCAGAAATCTTTTCTCCACCCCATTTCCTTGTAACTCAGTGGCTGGGCTTCTTTAAGTGAATGAGCAGTGGGTGGTGAGTGAGGTGAGAGCTTTTGCCACCTTCGTGCAGGTGAGGCTAGGCCTGGACACTCCAGGAGAAAGCTTTGGGTCCATGTTTGGCCTTTATGCTGAGTGAACTGTATTTGGTCATATTGTCATTGAGTTAAGGCCTAAATTCAGAAGGGGTTTCTTCCCTCTTGGCCTTCAGTAGGTCTTCTCACTAAATGGGTACCTTTCAAACATGAGGGCTTGGCTTCTATGTTTTGTTAAATAGGAAGTGATTATAGTGGTTAAAATCATCCTTTTCCCCCCCAGTCTGTACATTTAGGTTCAAACCTAGTTCTGTGTCACTGGAAGTTAAGTATGTACCTCTTCAAGGCAGCACTTTCTACAGTTTATCTTTTCACATTAAAACCATAGAATAAATATATTTTATCATAGGGAATAAACAAGTTAGTGAATATAGAAATACCTGAAAGTAACTTCCTTAATCTGACCAGGGTAAAATCTTTTAAACCCCACCTCTGTTCCCATGTCTGTCCTGCTCACAGGCAGGCACATAACTCTATTGTATTTTATTTATTTAGTACCACGAAGTGGAGCAAGAAATCTGAGAGTCTTTGGGGAGACAACCAATAGCCTCTCTGTGGCCTGGGATCACGCTGACGGTCCAGTTCAGCAATATAGGATCGTTTATTCTCCCACTGTTGGTGATCCAATAGATGAATATGTGAGTCTGATTCTCATTTACTTGAGTGTTTTGTAATAGGACCTGGTTGGAGGGTGAAATTAAGTTTTCTTCTTTAGGACTGTGCTAGGATTAGAGTCAAGTTCATGACTCGTGTGGCAGTACCTTCTGTATGTGCCTAGTGTGGCCTTCTATACCAAAGAGAATCAGTGTCCTTGGGGCTCACTTTTATTTTAAAGGTAGCTTGAAAAACTGTCTTATCGCATACATGCATATTTCTAACTATCTAATTATACCATAGGAATTAAGTCTAGTGAAACATGATACCAGTTATTCTGAGCTATCTCAATTCATGTTCAAATGCTGTGATTCTTCATACTTCTTATCATATTTTATCTCTCTAGAACCAGAATCAGGTTTCCTGTAGCGTCCTCATTACCCTGATTATGCATATCCATTTGCTATGAATGGAAGAAGTCAGCACTTTCTTTAAAGTTTAGTAATAGTTTAGATGGGGAAGAATACACACAATGTGGATTGTAAAGCAGTTTGGTCTGTGCTTTGCAACTATTTTACTACATACAATCTCTTTGCTCATTCTCCTTTCCTTATCTCTATGTTATATTTCACCTAGTTGATGATTAAGTTTTAATTGAAGCCCTAATTTTATCAGTTAGAAGCACATGTAACTGCCATTTAGTGTTTCTGATCAAAATGACATAAACACTATCGCCACACTTATTATGCTTTAGTGTTTATTCAGCCTTCCCACGTACAACTGTGCAGTTTCCCTCCACTTTTCAAAAACAGTACAAATATAATTTCTTCTCCCAGTTCACCATTTGTAATAAAGGAACTCTACTCTGGGAATCACAAGCATAAGTTATTTATAATCTATAACATTCTAAAATCACACTGTTTATGGAAGTAAAGCTGAGGGTCAAAAGAGAGATTGAGAGATCTGATTGGTTTCCTTTCATGGAGGTAGTTAAATGCATTTTCCATTTTTTCTTTTTCATTTTTTTCACTTACTTAGTATTAGTAAGTGGAAAAGGTCTGTGACACCCACAGTGGGCACTTGGTTAATATTTGTTGAAGAAGTGTACAGAATCGTGGCATGTGCTGATGAGAGATGCAGGGGGCAAACACACTACCGAGCAGGGCAGCAGTCACGAGTGCGTGCTGGGTGCGCGACACGTTGCTGCTCTTCACCCCCACGGTTTCTCTCCGAGGTGCTTAGTCATGAAGCTGGTAAATGGCTAACCCGGGACTGGAGCCCTGATCTGTCTGACTCTAGAACCGTCCTCCCATGCTGCACACGGGCCGTGTGGACATCTCCCTTGCCATGAGCCATCGTGCGACAAAAAGATAATATGAAGAGAACATCACTCTCTATGGGAATACATAAAACAATATTGTCTTTTGACCTGGAAGCCCTCTAACTGATAATAAATGTGTAATTTAACTTCCCCCGTAGACCACGGTCCCAGGCAGAAGGAACAATGTAATACTGCAGCCCCTGCAGGCTGATACTCCGTATAAAATTACTGTTATTCCTGTTTATGAAGACGGAGATGGCAGCCATCTAACAGGAAATGGAAGAACTGGTAAATGTCTTATGCCTTTTATAATCTTTCAATTTTACCTTTACCAATGCAATTCAAATACTACATTAGTATTTCATTAACATTAATATTAGACATTGAATTTTGTCAAAAGGATATGGGGACAGGACCTGTATTTTAAATGTTTAAAAGTCTACTTAAAGAAGAAAAAGGAGAAAAAGTTCTGCAGATTTTGCTTTGATTGAGACAGTTTTATTTCCCCTTTGGAAAACCATTGCGTTTTATTTCCCCTTTGGAAAACCATTGCATAATCTCTGAATGTTGTTTTAGTTTGTGCGGTATCAGTTAAGCTTGTTGCTGTTGACTCAGTCAATTTAGTAACAGCAAAACACTTCATCATGAAAGAATCTTAAGTTATAAATAAATTAGATGATTATCATTGTATCTCCTCTCTTTGCAAATGTAGCTTTTTAAATAAAAAAACTCTTATTGTCCCCAGTAATTTACAAAGGATACCAATGTTCAGGCCTTTTTTCTAGCCTGTGCTGGTGGCAATTTCCTATGGTTTAGAGCAGGGTCCCCAACCTCGGGGCCGAGGAGTGGCAGTGGTCTAGGCTTGTTAGGTGCCATCCCCAGAGTTACTGATGTAACTGGTCTGAGGTGTGGCTTGGATCTGCCGATGTTCTAATGAGCCCAGGTTGAGAGCCACTATTTTATTTTATTTACTTTATTTTAATTTATTTTATTTTATTTTATTCTTGTTCAAGTACAGTTTTCTGTCTTATATTCCCAGCCCTGCCCCCCCCCCAAGTAAGGTGGGGGGCGGAAATGGGAGGGAGGTGGGGAGCACTGGAGAGCCACTGTTTTAGTGTAAAGACACGCTAACTGTACATCTGATTTCTGTTGCTGGTAAATATTGGCATCCTTTTTTCCACTCCATTCAGCATGATTTCAGGATCCGTACTATACTCAGTTGCCCAAACTCTTTTTGTGCTTGAATGACCTTGGCAACATGACAGAATTTCAGAGAGTTAACATGAACGCTCTTCGGAGAAGAGCAGGGCTGGAGTTGTTTCAGCTCGGTGTCTCAAGGCCAGGAATTTATATTTATTGATACCTCCTGCCTATAGGACTGAGGCAATGAAGACTCAGCTTAGTGATTTTAACTTAAAATCAAGATGATTTAATTCAATAGGTTCCAATTTTTTTTACTTCCCCTTAGGTTTTAGAATATATTTTGGTACTCTTTTGGGGAAAGGTGTTTGGACTGGATAGTCTCCAAATTGCTTGTTGGTTCTAGTAATCTGTAATCTATAACATTCTAAAAGTGGGATTTAAAATTTTTTTTTATTATTCTGCATCATATAAAACACCAGCTTTGGAAGTCACCGGTTTCTGAGTCTATTTGAATTGTAGTTTGATTTGAAAAATCCCCATGCTTCCTGTTGAACATTCCAGTACCTTTTGTTTTCTGGATAAGAACTTATAAGATATTATAAAATTTCTTTCATGGTGTTGCACTATCAGTACTTACAACCGTACTCAGAAAGCTCTATGCTCTCCCTCTGTGTCAATGAAAGGTCAGTAACGTGTGTCCATATTTGTTCGCAGTGGGACTACTTCCGCCTCAGAACATACATATCTCTGATGAATGGTATACAAGATTCCGGGTATCCTGGGACCCTTCGCCCTCTCCAGTTCTTGGATATAAAATTGTGTATAAGCCAGTGGGTAAGGAAGCACTTTTATCATCAGAGAGTGTTTCTGAGTGTGAGGGTATTCTCTGTTGCATCCCCTATGATCACATTCTACTGACAATTCAGTTATCACATCAGGTCCTCCTTGATCAGAGGTAATGTTTCTGGAAAGAGTATTTTAAAGCAATGGTCTAAAGTATTATTACTGTAGGTGTAGGTGAGATTCTCATTTATTTACATCACTAGAAAATTTTACATGGTCCACAAAATCCCATGAGTTGAAGGTATTTGTGTTCAGACATCTATGTGTTATTAAGGTTATGAAATAGTGCATATTTAATCAATACAAAGTTCTTTTTCCCTCTATGTCAAAGTATTATTCCATTTGGGGCATATGTATTTTAGTTTATTTATAACAAGCTTGCTTTCAACTTGCCATCGACACTTTCATTTAAACAGATACCACCTTTATTAAAGCATTTGCTATACTTCTATGTTCTGTCTATACTCTTAGAAGAGTGGAAGAAAATTATTCTTTGTACCAGATTTTCTAGGGCATTTTCCAAGTACCCAGGAAGGGCAAGAACCTTTTGAAATTTCCTGGAAATTTTTTCTAGAAAAACATAAAGAGAGGGGGTAAAAGCAAAGGAAGGTGAGCTTGTGTAAGAAAGGGAGAGGGACTTGAAGGAGGAGGAGATGTCAGTAACGGAGGACCTTCGGTCACTAAGCTCATGCAGTGAGGTCCAAGATGGACATTCTTAAATCATCTCCACCATACACTGAAAAATGTCTGGCAAAGTGAGGCTTCGAGAAGAGGCCTGAGGGTCTAGAGTAGTCTTGGGTGATTCATTTATTCTTTAAAGGAACACTGATTCCATATCTGTTACATCCCAGGTACAGTGCTGTGCTTTGAGAACCAGAGGGCACAGAATCCAGAGTCTGCTTACAGTTTTGTATTCACCACATGCCATAGTATGTGCTGTAGTGAACAAGGGCATAAGGGGTTTTAGAATTAGTGTTGTTCATACTATCATTTGAGTATAAGTTAAGGCATTTTGATTTTAAGAAAAATTTTAGACTAGTGATGACATATATCTGTGTGTTTTTGTGATTGTTGCTAAAGGTTCCAGTGAGCCCATGGAAGTCTTTGTGGGAGAGGTGACCTCATACACATTACACAACCTCAATCCCAGCACCACCTATGACGTCAGTGTTTACGCTCAGTATGATTCTGGACTCAGTGTCCCCCTGACAGACCAAGGCACTACATGTGAGTTACCTGTCTTTACGTGGTTGTATGGAAATGTGGAGTACAATGTACTAGGTCAGCCTGTTTTAATTCTACTTCTTAGCATAGACATGTTTCCTCAGCACGAAGTGGGTGTGGCACTTTTGTGTCCAGCTAAATAAATCTATGACACCTATTCACTATACGAAAATGTATATGACGAAATGTTTAGTTCACAAAAATGTTATAGTTTAAATTTGGACAGATAAAAATTGTAATTTCATGTCATCATGAATGACCTATAAAATTAGAGTTGGGATGCTATATAGTTTTTTTCTTTTTTTGACATTTGATGTGAAAACATATATTGGTAAGTATAAGGTCTGGCAGAAGTAATGCCTGCCTGAAAGTGGTTGGTAGGGTAATAATATGGTGCAATAATTTATAGTTTTCATTTGGACATGTAATCTACAATGTCACATGGTATGCTTGAGTGTGATATTGTTATGTTACAGAATTACGTTTATGATTCTGTAATAAAAGTCTTTGTAATAAAATAGGGGTCTTATTTGTGCTGGACCCTGGACATTGATTTAATTGAAAATTTTCACAGAAATGCCATGATTATTAATACAGCCCAGATAGATTTTGTTGTTGCCAGTGCTTTACTAAAAATTCAAGGACTTAAGATTGCCTTTTAGAAAAATTTCTTATTTTCCGTGAGGCATCTTTGACATTTGTAATGTTGAGAGGACCTGTGTGGAATTTGTTTCCTCTTGAAGATCAGTCGCAGAAAGGGCAATCTCTTTTCACCATGCCACATTTTCATGTGTAAAAAAAAATAGCAAAATTTTAGACCTTTTTTGTGAAAGTTTAAAAATTTTGTTATGATTAAAAATATGCTTTTCTGCCTTTATTTACCAAGTAAATCTGTTATTTTTTTTATTTTGTAGTGTATTTAAATGTGACAGATCTGAAAACTTACCAGGTCGGGTGGGATACATTCTGTGTCAGATGGTCACCTCACCGCGCAGCCACCTCCTACAGGCTGAAGCTAAACCCTGCAGATGGTATGTGTGCAAAACAAAAACTGGAGCACATAGTAGCAACATTTTTAACTGCAAAATTTTAACCTTTGCAACACCATGGATGGACCTGGAGAACATGCTAAGTGAAATAAGCCAGTCAGAGAAAGAAAAGTACCATGCAATTTCACTCATACTCATATGTGGGATCTAATGAACAAACTGAGCTAACTAGCAAGATGGAGACAGACTCATAGATAAGAGAGCAGGATGATCTCTCCATAAGAGATCTGGGGTGGGGTGGAGGTTGGGAGGGTGGAGGGATGGAGCAAAAAAGAAAAAGATCTCGTGGACACAGACAACAGTGTGGTGACTGCAGTGGGGGGCAGGGTGGGTAGAGGTGGGAGAGGGTATAAGGGGAATGACTGATAATGGAAAAATATAATAAAAAATAAATGGCACCCTTCAAAAAAGGTGCCATTTTGTTTACAAAATTATGTATGAAATGTCTTTAAATGTAATTGACGATGACACTGACATTTTCATTTGTTGTCATAATCAGGAACCAGAGGACAGGAAATCACAGTGCGTGGATCGGAAACCAGTCACTGCTTCACTGGCCTTTCACCAGACACTGATTACGGCGTCACTGTTTTTGTGCAGACACCAAACCTTGAGGGTCCTGGTGTCTCTGTCAAAGAACATACCAGTAAGTTTTTGAATAACCTGGAATGTGTCTTTTAAGGCTTCAGAATAGAATGCTCTTGCTGTGGAACACTTACATGACTCCCATATAGGTACTTCTCTGTATAGGCAGAAGTAATGATGTAATGATGGCAGGTTCTTGAAGGTGGAGTCTGTGGCTGGTTCAGGACCTTTATCTGCAGGAAATCCATGTTGCCCAGTTACCCAGTTGATGTTATTTTAAGGAAAGGGCTAAAGGAGGGAGATATAGTTCTAGCTGACAATAAGAAGTTGACGTGCATCTGTATTAGTGACTTTTACTCATTTGGTCCTATCTGAAGGCCTTACATTAACCCTTTGAATATTGGCTTTGCTTTTTGCAGCTATAGTCAATGTTGAATGACTATGAATGATACTAAATTCGGATATTATAGAATTCCCACTGTGTCATAAGATGTGACAATGTGTCATAAGGATTTACATCACTCTTGAAATTTACCTTCTGTGATACGAAATATGCATACTTTGTGCTTTTCTAATCATTATTTTTAAATTTCTAGCCTTAAAACCAACAGAAGCTCCTACAGAACCACCCACACCTCCTCCTCCTCCCACAATTCCACCTGCTCGAGATGGTAAGTACAGCTGACTTGGCAATTGAATACGTACGAAAGGATTTATTGCCTTCTTCGCTTATGCAGCCTGTACATCATTTACAATTGATATAGAACATTTCTGATTAATTATTCTCATTCAAGAGTTTTTAGAAAAGAAAAGATGGCCAGTAATATGCTCTCCCCCTCCAGGAACATTTTGGTGTGAAAAGAATTAGTCACAAACTACTCTAGTTCTTTTTCATTAGTTTTGCAGATTAATGTCTCATGATGCCATACATAGTCCCTGGTGGGCATTTCTTTCTGTGGGCTGCTGGCATCAGTAGGAGCCATAGATCTTTTTGGCTATGGCTGCAAGCTGCGCCCTGGGCCAGTGGCTTTGGGAGTCCTGGTTTCTGACCTGAGAAGTGCCTTGTAGTGCACAAAGCCAAAATACTCCTACTCACTAAAGTTTGAGGCATAGTTGTTACTTGCAGTGAACTGCTAAAAACACATACTGTTAAAGCTGATCTCTTAGTAATTTGAGACAGTTCTGTACTTTATCAAATTAAGTTTAAAGTAATTAATCACTCATTTATTTTCCCCCACAGTTTGTTTTCAGTATGTAAATGAAAGCATTTCAGATTTTAAAAGTATTTTTTATCTCAGAAGGCTGTACATCCTGCCACAACTTTTAAAAGCCTATTAAATATGATAAAACCTAAAAGTGTATTGTTATAGGGTAAAACAATAATGCATTTCTTTAGATTGCTGAGATTTTGTAGATAATCTTGGCTTGTTGAGCTTACTTTTAATAGACTTTGTTTTTTAGAATAGAGCAGTTTTAGGTTGATGACAAAATTAGATAGAAAGTGCATAACATTACCTGAACCTGCACATGCACTGCCTCCCCCAGCACCAACCTCCCCATCAGAGTGGCACACTTTCACAATCCATGAACCCGTACCAATGCATCATTATTACCTGAAGTCCACAGTTTATGCTTGGGTCTATTCTTCGTGTTGTACATTCTACATTTTATGTTTTTATACACTAAAATGTTAAATTTTTATTTTCAGAATTTTTTTAGCCTCCAAGTTTGAAGATTCAGTTAAAAATATTTATTTTATTCCACCCCTTGCTTCCCACCCTATGATTCCAGTGGCCTAATTTAAAATTAAAAGACACTTTATTTGCACCAAATCTTTGATAAGTATATGCAAAGTTTCCAAACTGTTAAGTTCTGGACATCATTGCTTTCCTTTCATATCCTTCTCATTTATTTGCTGGAAGCTACTTGAAGAGTTCCATGAGAAAAAAGCGTATGTTGCATAATGGATCCAAATAGATGAAGTAATTCCAGCACAGAAATTGAGGGCAACTGGATTAGTAGCAAAGTGTTTGACTACATTTCTCAGTTGTATAATTTTACTTGAATGAAAGAATTCATGAGATTTGGGGCTTCCTTTTCTTTTAATTTCCCCAGTATGCAAAGGGGCCAAGGCAGATATTGTATTCTTGACTGATGCCTCCTGGAGTATCGGGGATGATAATTTTAACAAAGTTGTCAAGTTCATCTTCAATACTGTGGGAGCCTTTGATGAAGTCAATCCTTTTGGAATTCAGGTGGGTGTCACTATTCACTTGTAATGCCTTACTATATCCTTTGAACTTTTCTTAAAATTTTTTTTTTGTTGTTCAACTACAGTTGTTTTCATTTTCCCTCTATTACTCTCCCCTGCCCTACTCACCCCCCAACTCCCACATTCAATCCTTCCCCAACCATTTTCTTTGTTCATGGTACCTTTATACATGTTCCTTGACTTGACTCTTCTTCTTTCCCCTGCTATCCCTCCAGCTCTGGTCACTTTCAGTTTGTTCTTTATTTCCATGTCTCTGGTTCTATCTTGCTCATTTGTTTTATTGATTAGGTTCCACTTATAGGTGAGATCATATGATATTTGTCTTTCACCATCTGGCTTATTTCACTTAGCATAATACTCTCCAGTTCCATCCACGCTGCCATGAAGGGTAGGAGCTCCTTCTTTCTTTCTGCTGCATAGTATTCCACTGTGTAAATCTACCATAGTTTTTAAAACCACTTATTTACTGTTGGGCACTTTGGCTGTTTTCAGCACTTGGCTATTATAAATAATGCTGCTGTGAATATTTACTTCTCTTTTTAAGTAGAAAAACTTTTCAGTACAAATTATGAAAAGTTATTATTGTTATTATTGTTTTGACTTTTTTATTTGACATTTTTATTACACATGTATTTTTGGGAAGGTGTTACATGTAAATAATAAACAAGCATAAAATACTCCTTTAGGCATTTTATGCAACTTCTATCTAACTCATTGACTCCTTAAAGCAAGAGACTATATTGTATTATTATTCTTTTGAATTTTCTTTCTTCCTTCCTCATTTCTTTTGATAAATTTTCTTCTTTATTTTTGCAGTTTATACTTTTTCATTGAGGCATCTTAGAGGCATTTGAAAATAAGAGATTTTGACATAAACCACAAATAATTTCATAAACAAATTATGTCTTCTTTTATGGAAGTGTACTTTAGGGACTATACTAGATTTCAAATCCCCAAATAACCCTGTGGATATTATTCCAACCCAGGAAAAGTAAAAAGTCAGGCCATTATATTCTCAATTTAATGTGTCAAAAACTAAGCCATTTTTCCATCCTTTTAGAAATTTAAAATATCTAATAGAAAATAAAAAAATACCTATCATACTGTATTAACACCTATGTGCCAGCTACTTTCATATGTGATTACTATATACATCTTCAAAACAACCCTCAAAAGTAAACATAATTATCTCCATTTCACTGATGAGGAAACCAAAGCCCAGTGATGTCGGAAACCTGCCCAGTGTCATGTGGCTATTGCTCGGTAGGGCTAGGATTTCAGGCCAAGGATTCCTGACTACAGAGACTATCCTCTTTCCACTAAATCACACTGCCACTCAGTTTGTGATGAGTGCTGCTATCATCACACATG
The DNA here is from genome assembly GCF_014824575.4 of Sturnira hondurensis. Lineage (NCBI taxonomy): Eukaryota > Metazoa > Chordata > Mammalia > Chiroptera > Phyllostomidae > Sturnira > Sturnira hondurensis. The sequence goes on from NW_028094767.1 coordinate 1,258,401, forward strand.
AGAGTGTTTTATTAGCATAACGAGTGGATGTGGTCAGTGGGAAGGAGCAGTTGACTGCAGAACCAATTGCTTAGCCAACGTTTGAGTTCAAGATACTGTGTCTCATTTTTAATTTTGAAACCTCACTGCCCCCAATTTTATCCATCCCTTCCTATATCCTAGAGAAAGGTACCATATGAATATAGTATATTCACATTTTAATATCAATTATTGTCAATTTCACTGAAGATTAGAAATTAGATGATTTAATGAGACAACAGTAGTCATTATTATACTACTAGCTATAAAGAGCTTATAATTCTCTGTCAGGTTGGAGTCACTTCTTTTTCTCATTCTGCAGCCAGAGGAATCATTGGAAAATTGAAACAAAAAAAGAGATGGCATTTTCACCACAAACCATATTTCCTTTCAGGTCTCATTTGTGCAGTACAGTGATGAAGTCAAGTCTGAGTTCAAGCTGAACACATACAATGACAAGGCCCTAGCCCTCGGGGCCCTCCAGAACATTAGGTACAGAGGAGGAAACACGAGAACAGGTACAATTGATCAGCATATACATAGATCTTCACTCTCCAAAGTGCTTGGAGTGGAAGAACTGAGTATATCTTCTCACTCTGGTATTCATATTTTTATCAGTTGGGCATTGGGGTGACACTAACATGTTCTATGCCACACTCTTAGGTAAGGCTCTCACATTTATCAAGGAAAAAGTCTTGACCTGGGAGAGTGGAATGAGGAAGAATGTCCCCAAAGTGCTGGTTGTGGTCACAGATGGTCGGTCGCAGGACGAGGTCAAGAAAGCAGCTTTTATCATACAGCAGTCAGGTAAGCCAGGCAGGCATTTGGTACCCAGTGATTGCACTCATTATTTTAACAGTTTTACATGTTCAGGAATGATTGCAAACCCCGCCCTAAGATTTTCTGATTTTAGTTTATTGTTTCTGTTTAATCTGTACTTCATACCCTTAATTTATATTTAATTGTGGAATAGTTTGGTAAGTGCTCAAAAATAACATGGTATATATTCTTTGTATAAGATGTGACTCAGGGTCTGTCAGTGAGCAAGCTGAATTTCCTCACGTTAGCTGGGAGGCTACAGAATGGAATAATGGGATGACCTTAGAGCATTTCCTGTCATACCAGCAGTGAGCCTTGATGTGGCTCCCCGGGTAGGGACAGACACAGGAAAGCCTTCACTGTGTCACAGCCTTAAAGATGCAGGTTCAAAGCAGCTCCTTGAGAGGTACCCTGCACAGAAAGAGCAGCCAAGGCTCAGGGACACATTGCTGGGGTGCATCTTGGCAACCAAATATCCTGAGCACTTACTGCCTTTTGGATTTGTTATTTAGGGTTATTAGAGATGGGGCAAGGTCTTTCCAGTACTTGCATTAACACCATCTGTACCCCCCGACCCCCCCTAGGGACCAATAGATATGTTGTTCATTATCTATTGTAGTAATTGCATGGTTACATGGAATTGCACTGATCTTTTTATAAATTATTGCCACTATGTTATGCACTTTGAGCAAATTTCAGCGTATTTCGTGCTCCTAGCTGACTTAAGTTTTGGGTTATTAATGCTTACCTCTCATGTTACCTTATTAATACCTAATTATATAACTAATTCCTTATACAGTTTATTTTTTAACAGTCAAATCAGCTTTTGGAGTGAAAACTTTGTTTAATTGTGCTAATCTAGATAAATGAAAGTTATTGCCAGTGGGGATTATACATTCTGTTTTAAAAGTGACCAAAATGCTACCATTGAGCCTGAGTTTATTGAGAAAATCAGTCTCAAGAATCAGATTTTAAATGAGCCCATTCTTGCTTCCTGGGTCACATAAACTTAAAGTGTTAATAATAGTGCCTAAGAAAGCTGTAGAATTTATGGGTATATCAGGACTGTAGATCTGTGGAGGAAAATGTACACCCTGTCAAATTTTTCTGCTAATAAAATGTTTGCCTCTTGTTGGGATTTTATTCCAGGGGATCTAATTAACTGAACTTTATAAGCCAGAAAATAGGAAGACCTGGAAAAAGTACATACTTTTTAAAGAGAATTTATGTCAATTAAAAGTACTTGCTGTATACACTGAGAAATACAGCATCCGCCCTGATAAGATTTTATTTTGAGTCATTTAAATGGCAAAAGACAGGGAAAAGGCTATGCCATTGACGTGTAAACACTGCTCTGCAGGGTTCAGCGTTTTTGTGGTTGGTGTGGCCGATGTTGAGTACAATGAGCTTGCCAACATTGCCAGCAAACCAAGCGAACGGCATGTGTTCATTGTGGATGACTTCGAGTCTTTTGAGAAGATAGAAGACAACCTCATTACATTTGTCTGTGAAACTGCCACCTCAAGTAAGTCATGATCCACATGGATTCATAATCTCATTTGTTTTAAAAAATAACTGCTTGGTAGGCCATTCTCTATCCTATATGGGATTAAGTGTGCGCATGAATAGATCCTGGGAAATCCCTTGAGAAACTGATGAATCATTGTTCCTACTGAGATTGTGCTAAATGTGTACTTGTCAGAGGTCCGTTTTTAAGCCTTGAAGATGTAATATAGTCCTTATATGGAAGTAAAGTGATTTAATACTTTCTTTTCCCACAATCTCAATGCCTGTGACAGTTGAGTAAATTAATCTTCAGCTTTAGGCATGCAATTGTGGAAGCATTTCTGTGAGATGAGGGTTTTCCCTATTAGTGGTCAATGGGTATTTGTTCTGTCAACATCCATGCTTCAAGGGACTGATGAAAACACTCATTTGGACATGTGTGCTCCATAGAAATTTACTTGGTTCCCACTGGTTCTTTTTTTAAGTGTAGATTTTTCTTGTTATTCCTAGATCTCAAGTTCAACTTTTAAAATGCAGTGAAGTATACAATGTTGATTATTTTTATCAATTTAGTCTCTTCCCAATCTGTTAGCACTGATTCTTGGGGTATTAGATTATGGATACAGTTATGTGGCTAGTCTAGACTCTTGATCCTAGACAGGGCTATGCTTTGAAAATGTCACATTTTCCCCCATTAAACACTATATTAAAACCTCAGAACTCTGGTGGGAGGTGGCAGCAGTAGATAAATGCCTGTGCTTTAGTCTGAAAACTGACCTTGACGCTCAGAAAGGAGCTGTGCCGGTGAGAGGTGCGTAGGGAACTACAGTTGTCTCACTTCCACTCTCTGTGGCCCTGAAAGCCACTCTCTGGTATCCCTGGCTCTGGGGGGTCCAGGGTGGAAGCCACTGCACACTTGTCATTGTCCCTTGATGTTTGGTAGGCAGAGTGGGGCTCCAGGGCTGGGCAGAGAAGAGGAGAGGGTTGGATAGGGACAGAGTCCTACGGCCTTTGCATAAATCTGAAATTCCTTGGGTGAAATAAAAGTTCTTTAATCTATTGAAACACATCTGAAATTTCCCCTTTAATTGTATTTTACTATTCTTAAGAACACTGTAAAATTCTAACTGGACTGGAGTATGGTCAGAAAACATTGCTAATACTGGACAATAGTATAATTTCTCCTATAAGCAGAAAGAAATCTGTCATAAACAATTAGATGGATGTCAGTTTTTATAAGTGCATGAACAACTTCTGTACATATACAATATTTGCTTATTATGTTGGTGAATTATACTTAAAGAACACTGTACATTGCAGGTTGTCCTCTCATTTATTTGGATGGCTACACCTCACCAGGTAAGCATGTACAAACTTGGGCTAATTTATTTCAGGATTTAAGCAATGAAATAATTTAAGTGGCCTCATTTCAATGTTTTCTTTTCTGATGTGAAGGTTTTAAGATGCTTGAAGCCTACAATTTGACAGAAAAGACTTTTGCTTCCGTACAAGGAGTCTCTTTGGAGTCAGGGTCTTTCCCCAGCTACTCCTCCTACAGGCTGCAGAAGAACGCCTTTGTGAATCAGCCTACTGCGTAAGTGCGATGACAGGGGGCTCTTTTTCTTTTCACGGGTGAGAGCTTTCCAAGGTTCTTGGGATTTTTGCTGACTTCTTGGAATCCTGGCACTTTAGATTTGTCAGAAGACTCCTTATGAATGACCTAGATTGATTTTTAAAAATACAGTTGGGTTAAGTGTCTTTCACGGGGTCACACAGGAGAAGGACTCAAGCCTCGCTCTCCTCCGAGCAAAGAATCTCACCCTGGGTCTGCAGTACCATGTGTTGCTGATCCTTTTGAATTTAAGGCTAGGACTGCAGCTATGCTTTTCCTAAAGGAGTTTGTTTAAGCACTAAGGCAACTTATTATTTGCAACACTTCTCCCTGAGGTGCAGAGGGACTGATGGAATAAGTGCAGACAGAGAGCAGCATTCTTTCCCGTGTTTCAGGCCTCTGGAAGATGAAGGCGCTCTGCTTGTCCGTGTTCAGGCAGTCGGTGGTTAGTTTTTATTGGCCGATGCTCTGGAGATCTGTTGGGTAGCTCTAGATGTTGTTACCATATTTTACTCCATGAAAGCTTGCACCTGGGAACGATAAGCAAAATATGTATCTCTTATTCGTTAGAATGAAAACATTTTAATCTTGAAAAATATGTGTTTGGCAACTTATAGAGAGAAAAGAACATGAAGAAATAAAGCTTTCAGTAACTTAGGACAGGGTCAGAAAACGCTGTCTGAAGTTTGAAATGTTCTGGGAAAGCTGATGGAAAATTCAGACTAAAACCAGAACTAATTTCTTTTAAGAAAGCAGAAATCGCATTTGTAGTTTGACCACGCAGTTCCTAGCTTTTGGATGTTCAACCATGCAGGTTCAGTTTCAGCTTTTTCAGCCAACCTTAATGCCTATGTTTAACTCTTGGTCACCTCTGGATAGGATGCTTGCATTTTAGCTAGTGACAGCCTGCTGTCCTCTCAGTCGTCAGCACTGGTGGCTGAAAGAAGCATAGGTGCAATTCAATTATTATTTTTTTCATAAGGACTCATTAACTGAGAAAGAAGAAGAAAAATGGCCAAGGTTAGACATGAATTAATATAAAGGAGATACGACTTTAACGAGATATTATGAAGACAGTACGCTTTGGAACACATAAAAGCTATTGTGTCAGCTTGCCCAGAACATATGTTTCAAGAAGTAAGGCAGGATTATGTTCCAGAAGGGCCAGTGGTGTGGTACAAGGACGGGAAACCTCAAGAGACATGCTGTGCTCTCTGTCAAAATTCATAGAAGTTTCTCTTCTAAGAGCTGATGATCAAGGCCTTTTTTTCTACCTTCAGAAATAAAGTGTTATTAAATGGTCTCCCAGAAAACCACCCATCTTGCTTCAATGGTTCCTCCTGCGTAATGGTTAACTGAGCTCTGGAAGGGCACATGCAGCCACATTTTCTTCTTTTTTTGTCTAATAGCCTTAGAGCAAAGAAATATTTCCTTTTAACTGAGTTACATCCCTTTATCACCACTAAACATTTGCACATGCACATGACCTTAACATTTATTACTGGTTTTATCTTTGTGAACATGTGAACTTCTGGAGATTATTTGATTTATCTTACTTCAAGGGAAACATTTGGAAGTATAAACCTATTAGAGAAAGCAAGGAAGAAATTAGAACTTTAAGTTACCTTATGATCTTATGCCCTTGATGGAAATTAAGTATATCTAGTGAGATTCGTTCTCTTAAAATTACATTCATAGGTTTAATGTTTATCACTCTAAAATTATCACATAATTTTATAATAATTTACATGTTTAGAAGAAATTTGTTATGAGGATAAAAGGCTATTTGGCAATTTCCCAGAGTTTTGTGACCTTAGCAGGTTAGAAATGATCTGTTACTACGTACGGAATGGACCCTTGGTGCTTGTTCCTCTGACATCCTTCCTAAATGTTCCATCTTCTGATATGTAGCCAGATTATATTAGATGAATCTTACGACTACTGATAATGAGATTCTGGTCCAAAGTTTTAAAATATTCTCTATTTCTGATGAGAAATCCTTATTAATTCATTCATTTATTTGTTTTATCTAACAGAGAACTACACCCAAATGGACTCCCTCCTTCATACACAATTATATTGTTGTTCAGACTTCTCCCAGAAACTCCCAATGACCCTTTTGCAATTTGGCAAATCACAGACAGAGACTACAAACCACAAGTTGGGGTGATTGCAGATCGTAAGGATTTTTATCTTATTTGAAGACACATACACACATATTGTTGATTACATTTTCTCTGTTCTCTTGAAGAACCTTCTGAACAAATGGGATGGGTCAAAAGTAGGTTTATAGTTGGAAGTACACAGAACAGGTTATTCTTGTATTATTGTTTGTTAATTATTATGTTATTTTCTGTATGAACAATTGAAAACCTGCTTTTGACCCACTCTTTATACTCATATATTACTTGATATATCCTTTTATGTTTAAAGTTTTAAAACTATAACATATTAGTAAATATTCTAACTACATTTTATCTCAACTAAAATTATTGAATTTTTTAAACTCCTTACCAGAAAGTATCATCTGTTAATGCTTTCAATATAAAGTATAACGTGCGTGCGACTTAGTAACAATTATGTGTTTGATTGTAGCTTCTAGCAAGACATTATCATTCTTCAACAAGGATACACGAGGTGAGGTACAGACTGTTACGTTTGACACAGAAGAAGTGAAGACATTATTTTATGGAAGTTTTCATAAGGTAAAAAGATCATTTAGTTACAGAAACAAGAATATGACTTCAAATTTTAAATTACTTTATTACTCATTAAAATATGTTAAATTGATAAGATTATAGCTATATCTTTTAAAAATAAAATCTTATGCTAGTATCTTTTCAAATACAAGAAGAATGCCTATTTTCTTCTATCTACCATTTTACTGTGAACCATTACATATTTTCATTTCTAAAGCTTACTTTTTTATTATATTTTAATTAATGGAATTATTATTTTATGGAGCTGCTTCTGCTTGCTTTTGTCCACTATGAAGTGGCAGACATGCCAATCTAAGTTATTATTACCTACCAAAGTAATGAAGATAAGTGTTTATAGGATTGATTTTTACATGAACATACTATTAAATTTCTAAAATATCTTATTGAAAGTTCTAAGGTGAATTCTTAGGTGATTGTCTATTTTTGTTCATCTTGGTTTTTTGTATGTTAACATCCAAGGCTAAAAGACTTTCTAAAATGTTTTTCAAGGTTAGTTGACAAATAAGGGTACTGAAGTTTGGAACAGTAGAAAGGAAAAGAACAATCTAGGTTAGGAATGGACTTTTTAATAGTATTTCTCCATCCACTAAGTTAGCAGGCAGAATACCTCTGGATCCACTACTGGTCTAAAAGTCCTCTAGTAGGGCACTCAGAGACTTAGTCCCATACATGGAATACAAATATTTCCAGTTCAATCTGATGCTCAAGTGAAAAATTGAAGAACTTTTCTGTATTTGAATAGATTTAGCTGTCTTTTTTGCTGATTCTATTCCTGAGAATTTGGTTTCTTTTCAGAATGTTTTTCTTTTTCATGAATTAGATTGTTAGTAAAGATGACAAGTGACTCCTCAAACTCAAAGAGGCTTCATGGTGTCAACATTAGTGAGAAGAAAAATACAATGAAGGAAAAACAATGATCTTTGAGTATAATGGCATATCCTCTTAACGGTTTATTGACTATTATGGTGAAGTGCAGTAAAATAAATGTCTCATTGGGAAAACAAATTCTAGTTTGACAAATATTAGCTTCAACTGCTCCTTATCTGATAACAAATGTTGAATCTGGTGAAGTTATTATGAAGCTTTTTGGCTCATTGATAAACCTATTAACTTACATTTGAGTAATTTGCTATAAAGAACTATTTTGTTTTTCCTTCCATATCCACTGCAGATTTAGAAATTTAATTTTCTGTTAGTCAACTGATGATGATTTATTTATTTAAAAATGATGCATTTATTTATTTATTTATTTATTTATAGGCAGAGGGGAAGGGAGGGAGAAAGAGAGGGAGAAACATCAATGTGTGGTTGCCTCTTGTGCACTCTCTACTGGGGACCTGGCCTGCAACCCAGGCATGTGCCCTGACTGGGGATCAAACCAGTGATCCCTTGGTTTACAGTCTGATGCTCAATCCACTGGGTCACACCAGCCAGGGCTATTTTGTTAATTTCAAACTTGTATCGAATGTCTCATTTTCATTGTTTTGCTGAGGTCTATAGTGGCAGTCGGTATTGCAAATGAAGATAATTTTTCGGCAATACTTTTTTATTTGCCTTTATAGAAAGGTATTTGTATTATATTATGTTTTTCTTCTCATAAGCTCTGTTCTCTCCTCAAATTCTCTACCTTTTTCTATAATATGTTTCTTTTACTAGTTCCTCCTCTGCTTTTTCACTATACTCTTTTTCTTCTTCTTCCTTTCCCTTATCTCAATCTTTTTACCTACTCTCATTTATTTTATCCATTCAAATACCAAGTTTAAGCACTATTGGCTATTTACATTCTTTACTGATTCAATAATTCAAACACTCTTCTTTCATTTTCCATTTAATCCAAAAACCCAAATCCTTCATTCCTTGGGATACTGAGTGGTACTCCAATAGCAGGAAATGAGTGAAAATGACATGCAGGGGGCCCTTGGGAAAGAGGATAGGTTCAAAGAGCTTAGGTGGGAAATGGCAGACTGCTATTGTTTCTCAAAAATTCTCTTGAAAAGTTTTTTTTTGTCTCCATTCTGTTGTAACAAATAACATAGTTCCAAGTGAGAAATTTATAATATAAAGAAAAAGAGGAGTAGATAAAAAATAAAGTTTTGATAATGGCAGAGCTTGGGACAGGAGATGAGTTGGCAAGAATATTTCTATTTCTTTCTTCTGGTCTGGGACCAACAATGTTTCACAGTTGGGAAATAGTCCCTACATTCTTAGAACAATGATATACAGATGAAGGGCCCACTCTGAATTATAATTATGCATGTGTTTAAAGTGCATAAAAACATGTGGAAGAGATTGTAGCAAAATACATTTTTAGCATCTGCTTCATATGGTTGACATTGAATGGCCAGTGTATTTGGAATAGTTTTGTTACAAATTAAAAATTTTGAATTTGAAATAATGTTCCTGTGTAATATAATTTTTTCAAATACTTTGTAGTATTTGCCTCTGATTGTTCATGCAAGAGCCAACATATAAGCTTTAGTTCGTATTAGATAATAAATGTCTTGGGAATGCTCATTTGATGGTTTTCTTGAATTCAATATTAGATGATTGTGCTGTGGGCATATAAAGTTTCTTTATTTTTAGTAAGCTCTGTATTACTTTTATATAAATTCAATATGCAATTTATATTTACCGTTTACAGATGCACTTAATTAGTGCTTTGGTAGTGATTCTCTGTAGGAAAAAACTTACTGTTTAAAAAAAATCTCTAGAGATCATTATGCTTATTGACTCAAAGTATTTAAGAGAATTTCTGTTCTTTTTAACTTGGAGCCAAACTTTTCAAAATAATCATTAAGTGCTTACTTGAGTGTTTGTGCTGTGATTAAGTGGAAACTATCAGTGTAACTATAAACTCAAAGATTACCTGCAACCATTCTTTACATTGTTTTTTAAAAATATTTTATTAATTTATTTTTAGAGAGAGGGGAAGGGAAGGAGAAAGAGTGGGAGAGAAACCTCAATGTGTGGTTGCCTCTCAAGCAACCCCTACTGGAGATCTGGCCTGCAATCCAGGCATGTGCCCTGACTGGGAATCGAACCAGTGACCCTTTGCTTCACAGGCCCATGCTCAATCCACTGAGCTACACCAGCCAGGGCTATTCTTTACATTGTTGAAATACAAATGTTTTATTAGTTATCTCTACTGATAGATTTCTTAAAACCCTGAATGTCCTCAATATTAGGAAAAAATAAATCAACATAAGATTGTTTACTTAGAAGAAAATTGAATCTTGAGCCTATTGATCTCCAGACCTGAATCATATAGGAGATATACATGCTATCTCTTACTATGTTTGGTATTTATATGGTAAGGAGGTTCTTTTTTACTGAAATTAGGATATAAATTAAAAATTCAATTTAGCAAAGTTAGTGGAAGACAACTGAGGCTCCTTTTTGCTGAAAATAATATTACTGCCTTACTAACTTTTATGTGAACAGTTGTTGCAGTTTACAGAGTCATCTCATCCACGATACTATTTCCCTGGTCATCTCAGTAAAAGTAATGATAGGAAAATAAGACAGTATGCGTGCATATGGGGAGGAAGGAAACTGCCACCTGGAGAGGCTAAGTGGGTCATTTGATTTGATGTTAATAAATGATGTGACATTGCAACCTACTCTGGGATTTTTAGTCTAAGATGCTTTATTTGGGATGAGAATAGCTTACAGAACATATTTTTAAACCTGTGATATGAAATATAAAGAAGTCATTTTTTGGTGGTAGAAAATTTGTAATGGAGACGTGATTTTTTTTAGGTTCATATTGTAGTGACCTCGAAAAGCGTTAAGATTTACATCGACTGCTATGAAATTATAGAAAAAGACATCAAGGAAGCTGGAAATATCACAACTGATGGTTATGAAATTCTTGGAAAACTACTTAAAGGGGAGAGGAAGTCAGCCACAGTAAGTAACACATTTTTTATTTTTCTTGGTACTTTGCGTTAATATTGAAATGGCATTTTTTAAGTAACAAGTGAATTTTTTTCTTAATGAGTTTTAAATTGTTAAATTTCTTATTCAGATTGAAACATTAGAAAAGTTACATTAAAAATATGCTACTGAAAGAATATAATAATGTACTTTATTCCTTAAAGCAAAATAAGATGTCAAGGCAACAGAGAACATCATGTAGTCAACTTGAAACGGGATCAAATTGGACAGCACAACACTAATTGCTGCCAGGACAATCAGTGAAATCTAAAATAATTCTTTTTTTTTGTTCTTCAAAGAGAGTAATTGTTAATACAAATTTGTGCAGTCAGGACTTTAGCATCTGTGGACATCGGCTGTGAAACCTCTGGAGCCCGTGCTTTCTCGCGGAGGCTGCTGGGGTCTTGGAAGGAGACCCGAGCAGCGGAGCAGCTGGCTGACCGCATTCCTCACACGTTTCACCGTCTCATTTTGAGGCAGGAGCATAACAGCGCTGTTTACAATTCTGTCTAGTAACAAAACTGAAGGGTTGCACTCTACCAGGTTAATTAAGTTCATATCAAATGTCAGTCAATAATAACAGTGTTCTGAGAGCGAGTCTACTATCATTGCCTTCTGTTATTTTAATCATATTTACTTTAGTTTTCTTCCATAGAATTTTCTTCTAGATGCAAAAGTGAAATTTTTATCCCACATGTAAACACAAGAGTAAGATATTTTATTGAATATTGGTTTTAGTATTTAAATAGAACAGCCATATCAGGGTTATAAAATAATGGTTATATCTAAACAGTCTTTTCTTTCTTACTAAAAGAGCTCTATTTTTTAAATATACAAAGATAGGAAGTCTATACATTTGGCCCTCTGTATTTGTGGATTATGCATCCATGGATTCAACCAACTGAGGGTTGAAAATAATTTTAAAAAATTCCAAAAAGCTGATCCCTAACCAATACAGTATGACAACAATTTATATAGAATTAACATTGTATTAATTATTATAAATAACCAAGAGATGATTTAAAGTATCCTGGAGGGTGTATGTAGGTTATATATAAATACTAGTTCATTTTAAGTAAGTGACTTGAGTGTCTTTGGGTTTCGGTATCTGTGAGTAGGGGTTGCTGGTTCCTGGAACCAATTCCTCTGTGGATTCCAAGGGAGGACTGTATTGTATTGAAATAGTTAAGTTGAGGATAATCATAAAAATGATTAGTTAGCCCGAGGTAAGAATTTATTTAGAATGAATGCAGAATGGCTTTTGAAATTTTACTTTTCTGCAAGGATAGACTCTCAAAAGTTGATTTAAATGTCTGTTGTTTTCAAATTCTTAATGAAATGAATCCTCAAATAAGGAAATTAATGTTCACTGAAAAAAAACCCCTCAAACATTTCATTTTAGCCAAGGAAGTGAGTCAGACGTGGGGATTTCACATTTGCATTTGCATTTCTGTGTCTTTTTCTTAGGCACAGGTTCTTAGGTTCTTTCCTTATGAAGTAAGGATCACGTTACTCTCAAGGGCCCCCACCCCTGAAACAGTTTACGTGAGAAGCTGGCAAAAGTTAAAATGCAGAAACGTTAATATAAAATGTTTCTCATGCATCTTTAGCTGATGTTGCTGTTGGTTGTTTGCAGTTCCAAATCCAGAATTTCGATATTGTCTGCAGTCCGGTGTGGACCAGTAGAGACAGATGCTGTGACATTCCCTCTAAGGTAAGTAAAGTAGAATGAAATCTGTCGCAGTTTTAATAGTCCCCCCGGGAGTAAGGGATGGGGATGCAGATGGTCTGGGAGAGGAAGTAGAACTCAGCAACTTCTAATCCAGAATGCATGCATTGTGTGCATGCTAATGAGCTACCAGAGCTCAGGCCAGTGACCCCAACCTTGGAAGCCAGGAATGCACAAACACATCTGGAGATTCTCCCAGAGTGGTTACACATAGTTAGAAAAGTCCTGCTGAGCCAGCATGTATGATACACCCGCTGGTTATAAATCCCTCCTGTTGATTGCAAAACCTCAGCATTTTACATTCTCCAAAGTCATTACCCCTTTGGAGAGCTGAAGTCTGTGATGAACCATATTTATTTTTGAGATGATACTTCATCCCCATAGTATCTGTGTAAGAGGTAATGGTTAAGAAGTTGATGATGATGGATTTGAAGCATTTACCAAGCAATGAACTACATACATCCGCACAATGAGTGTGCATTGTTTATTCAACAAATATTTATTGAGCACCTAGTACAAGCCAGACACTCTACTGTGTGTTAGGGTCACAGCAATGAAAAGTAAATATTCTAGTGAAGTGCAGGGGGATAGAATTGACAAGTAGATATGTACTGTGTTATGGAATGAAAAGTCCTAAGAGGAAAAAAATTAGGGTAAAGGGGTACATAGCTGGTAAGTACCATCAGCCTTCAGTGATAAGGTGAGATTTAAGAAGAGACCTGAATAGAGTGAGGGAGCTAATAATGTGGGTAATGGAGAAATTATAGTCAGAGGGAGCTATAAATTCAAAGGCCCTAGGCACAAATGTGCCCTAAATATCTGAGAGATATTTAGAGACTGGGGGGAGGGGCGGAGCAGAGTGAAAGTGGTAGGCAAAGTGATGGCCTAGGTGGTAGTGGGCTGGTTTGCAGAGCGTGTAAGGCCTTGCAGGCCATGGAAGGGATATTAGACTTTATTCTAAATGAAATGGGCATTGATATCTGAGATACTCAGCATTTCTCTAACACCAGACAAAATTTGATTAAATGACCAGGGTTCCCAGTGTTTTGTAAACATTTCTTTGTTATGTGAGATTTCCAAAGTAAGATATAAAATAAAGACACAAAGAAGCAAAGTAAGATTCAACGACTATTTGTAATGGTAACTAAACATTATTTTACAAGTTGGGAAACAGATTTCCTTGTGTAAAGAAGAAAAAAGGAGATAGAAAATGCAAAGTCATTTTTACCCTCAATTCGTTAGGTAACTATTCTTTTCAAAATTTCAGAGAGATGAAGCAAAATGCCCGGCACTTCCAAATGCTTGTACATGTACACAGGACAGCATCGGACCTCCAGGACCACCAGGCCCTGCCGTAAGACATTGAAACAGTGCTAGTTTTTCCTGATGAAGCTTTGGCAAAACCATTCTTTTGCATAAAATGCTTATAGCCATTCATGTTTTCTGGAACAGAGCAAGCCATGTTGCAGACCACTTTTGTGGTCTGTTTTGAAATCTGAAATGGAGTAAATCAAGAAGAAAATGGGAACACAGTTCTCTAGACATGCAGGAATGAATGATAATGGTTTAGTATTCAAGAGCTCTTCTCTTAAAGATGTGAATCTGGGTTTCCATCTATAATTACATGATTATGAAAATTCCTTACATCTCCTGAAAGCATCTTGTCTGTATGTTATGGAGCCACAGTTGAGTGGCTGACCCAGGAGCAACTTGTTTAGAACAAGGATATATGTATTTTATGTAGTGGACATCTCATGAGAACAACATATGAAGATGTTACATATGTGATGGTATCACAAACTCTGAGTGAAAGTGCTGGGATTTTGAATAACTTGTATGAAAAGACTGTGACTAGATTTATTCATGGGGGTAGAGGGGGCCAAGAAAGTGCAAGGCAACACGTTGAAGATTTTAGTGATATAACTCATTAATCAACATGGAACCCTTTGATCTAGTCAATCCAATATCTGACCTGGACTGGTTTTGTGAAATGGTAGTGAGACCTCTGGGTCCTATTAAGAAAATAATTACTTAACATAGGAACAGCTCAGAGATTCTCAGAACACCCAATTTTACTATACTTGGGTTATAGCAAATAATGTAAATTAATTTTAGGTTAAGTACAAACCAGCTCCTCACATACAGAATCAAAATGTCACTGGAATTACCATAATTTCTGTTAATAGTGATTTACCTGATTTATATTTATAATCATAAAATTATATCTGAGTGTGACTTAGATGTTTTTGAGAAGAAGAGACTTTTTCCCTCTTATTGTAAGATAACATTGTTGAATGTCATTATCGTATTTATTCTTTGTTCAGTGATTTCTGAATCCCTATTACTAAGCTATGTATTCTGAGACTCTGAGAGTTTCAATATCATTTTCTTTTTGCATATCATTTCCTCTGAAGAATGCAGTCATATAATTCCAAAGCCGAGTTTTCTCTTTGCTGTGTTTAGGTAATGCTTACTTTTTCCAGTAAACCTCATTTTAAAATGAACTTCAAGATTTGCTAACAAGAGTTCAGAATGTAAAAATGAGGTACTTGGGATGTACAAAACTTTGAAATTTCCTTTTTCCACATATTTGTATGACGTAAAGTATTTATTGGGTTGGCCAAAAAGTTCATTTTTTTTTTTCCGTAAGATGGCTCTAGTGGCGCTTCATTGTCTTTAACTTCATTCAAAACAATTTTGTTAGATTGTATTGTGACAGTTGTCATATCAGTGTGCATTTAAAAAAACTTACTAAAATTGGTGAATTTTTGTGAAGCCACTTTAATATTGAAGGTGGAAGAAAATATGCAATGTTTATGGCATATTGTGCTTTGTTGTTTCAAGAAAGGTGAAAATGCAACTGAAATGCAAAACAAGATTTGTGCAGTGTATAGAAAAGGTGCTGTGACTGATTGAATGTGTCAAAAGTAGTTTGTGAAGTTTCATCTAGAGATTTCTCATTGGACAATGCTCCATGGTCAACCAGTTAAAGTTGATAGTGATCAAGTCGAGACATTAATTGAGAACAATCAACGTTATACCACGGGGGAGATAGCCAAGATACTCAAAATATCCAAATTGATAAAGTCATTGGTGAAAGTAAAAAAAAATGTGTCTTTTATTTTATGGAAAAAACTAAAGGGACTTTTTGACCAACCTAATACTTCAGTATTCTGTGGTAGCTGCAGATTTGTTGATTGCCTGGAGAGTGCACTGATTCTTGAAACAGTTTTTATATATCAACTTCTTTCTACTTTCCTTACATTCACCCTAAAATGTACTCTTACTATGTATTTTAGGGAGGACCTGGCGCTAAAGGTCCCAGAGGTGAAAGAGGCATCAGTGGGGCAATTGTAAGTACACTTTAAAGTGAATTTAAATTTGCATCTATATGTTGAGGTCTGGTGGTTCAAATTTCTGCTGAGGGAGTATGTGACCTTGAGCAAGTTAGTTAATGTTTAGTGTGACAATATAATGAACTCTGTCATGTCTTTGGGTGTCAAAATGATGGCTCAGAGAAAAGAAAAGTACAGGGCATCTCACTTTTGTGAAACTGTACATGGGAACGTGCAGAAGCAGCTGTGGGCTCTGCTGCAACACAGGGAAGCAGAGGGCTGATGGGGCCATCAGTCAGAAGACCACAGAGGGAGCCGAGTCCCACTGGGGAGCTGGAGAGGGTCCGGAACAGTTCTGCTGCTCTGTTTTCTCCGGCTCAGAGAAAGAAAGAGCTCAGCAGCCACATACGCGTTTCCTGGGGGGGCTCCAGCCCCATTTACCAGTTTCACACTGGGTTTCCATAAAACAACTTCAGCTTTTTACAGGGAATATGTTATGAAGATAATGTATAGACTTGTTGTAATATCACTAGTGATAAGCTAACCCAGTTAGGAAAGGGTGAGGCTGGGATGCTAACCCAGGTATATCTTGACTCCACGTTTCTGCCTTTTTCACCCACATACATTGCAAAGGCGCTCCAACATAGAGTTTCTACTCAGGGGGGCACTGTTTTTTCCTTGCTTGACTCATATCTATGTAGGTTCCAGAAATAAGCTCAAGTCTAGGAGAAATCAGGACTAGCCTAAAATAAATCAAATCCAATAACATTGAACTTTGATGTCATGAATATATGAATATAAATATCTGAATATTCTATTCAATATATTTTACTTCTTCAAAATATTCACTGTTACTAGGACTTTTGGAAATTTAAATGTTTTTATAAATGTATTCCATTTTCCAATCGTTCTTATATGAAGAATTACATGGCTGGTGTCTCAGAGTTACGGAGGCTGGTTTCGGACTGGATGTTAGCACTGGATGAACATGACATCACTGTGGTTGTTTCCTTCTTGTGTATTTCAGGGGCCCCCTGGCCCTCGTGGAGATGCAGGTCCTCCTGGGCCCCAGGGTCCTCCTGGCCCCCAGGGGCCGAACGGACTCTCTATCCCCGGAGAGCAAGTAAGCACAAAGGCTTTTTGTACTAAGTGAAGAGAGTAAATTGACATTGAGCTCAACTGGAACATTTTTTACTATATTTGCTAAATTCTAATGTTTTCTCAGAGAACTTAACAAAGTTAGTCATTGAGATAACTTCCTACGATGACTCTGATTTCATATATGTAAATAGTGTATGTAATAATGTATAACTGTAGAAAAAGTCACTGCTAATTATTTGACCTAAATAATTTTTAAAAATAAATAATAAATATATCCCTCAACATCCTGAGAGCTTTGAAATCGTTTCCAGTCTGTGGGAGCCCTGGCATCCTTTTCAGATATTTATGACCTCAAGACAAGCTTTTGTTATTTATCTAGGTTATTACTTTTTCAGAAATTTCTAAATAAAATCTTCACGTTTTGTTCCAAATGCTAATCTGAAGTTACAAAAATGTTTTACCTTTTAAGGCTCATATATTATCTAACTAACTTTTTTCCTGTATCTTAAGATAAAACAAATACAATATATGTGCAAGAATACGATAATTGCATACTTCTTAAATTTAAGTTTAAACTCCCTTTTAAAAGGACAAATAACTTTGTGTCATTTAAAAAAATCTACATCATACAGCTAAAAATGAAACATGTAAACGAACAGGGCTTTCTTGTTCAAGAGGGTTGAATGCATCTACAATACCTTTAGTTTCTCATGTCCAAAGGAAAGCTTTAGGTAAAACTTTTTAAACTATCACTGTGAAGTTTATCAGTTTTAGTTAAAGATTTATTGATTTATTTCTAGAGAGAGAGGAAGGGAAGGAGAAAGAGAGGAAGAGAAACATTGATGGGCAAGATAAATATCCATCGATTGCCTTTTGTGTGCCCCGCAACCAGGGACCTGGCCCACAACCCAGGCATGTGCCCTAACCAGGAATTGAACCAGTGACCTTTCACTCCATGGAGCCACACCACTGAGCCACACCAGTCAGGGCTCAGTTTTAATTAATTCAGCTTTGCCTTCCTAACAAGTGTCTTTAAGCATGTTGTTATAAATAACAAATTATGTTATTTTCTTAGAACATTTTATTGACTATTAAAATGAGCACCAAATTAAATATTTATTAACTACAAAGTAGGTTTTTCCTTTCAAATTATATTTCTATGAAAATTTCTTATGTTAAATAATGTTCTTTTAAAGCAGGTATATTATCCCATAATTATGTAAAATTATAATATGGCATTTGTACTTTAGAGAGGAGCATCAGTACAAAAATGCTTTATTCATGTCCCTTCAAAAATATTTTCACGTTGGATTTATGAAGTGGTGGAGATTTCAGAGATGACTCATGCCTTCCGTTTTCACTTGATCTCTGTAAAACGCCTGGGAACTATTTTCCCACTGCTTTCTCTAGGGTCGCCAAGGGATGAAGGGTGATGCCGGAGAGCCAGGACTTCCAGGCCGAACAGTGAGTTGTTCTTGATGTTGCCTTCTCTTTCACTTGTCAAGTGTTGTTTGAAAAGCTGCCTTTGTGGTGGGTGCCCCAGAAGGTGAAACCAGGCTAGGCGGCAAAGCAGAAACCTGGCTACATCCTTCACACTGTTTCCATTTCATATTCTGGTCTTAATTTTCAAGTTTGCGCTGCTCAGTTCAGGTGCCTGCTTGATGACCAAGTATCTGATGACCATGTATGACTGACATTGTGCTTGGTTCTGGTTTTCTGTTACTTTTTAGAGCCCTCTGAACTCTCTTCTTTTTTTTTGAAAAGACTGTTTTGGGGGAAGAACAAGTATCTTTTCCCACACGGGAAGTATATCACAGTGTTTCGCTTGTTTTTTCTTTTCACGTAGGGAACCCCAGGACTACCTGGCCCACCAGGACCAATGGGACCTCCAGGAGATCGAGTATGTTTTCTTGGGAAAGCTAAAATTGTGTCATAAATGATACCACATTGCTGCTGTTTATTAATCAAGAAACCTCCACAATTCATTTGCATGTCTGGAAACAGTTCACGTATTTTGTGGGAGACTGAAAAACTGTCATCAGTGGATTGGCCAGCATCAAATCAGTCCCAAGGTCTATGAAACAAAGTGGCAGGGACTTTAGGAGAGTCTGAAATTTTAATTTGGGAATATGTCCTAATTTATCAGATTTGGAAAAAGAAGTCCATAAAAGAAATTTT
This sequence comes from Sturnira hondurensis, assembly GCF_014824575.4. Lineage (NCBI taxonomy): Eukaryota > Metazoa > Chordata > Mammalia > Chiroptera > Phyllostomidae > Sturnira > Sturnira hondurensis. Next base: position 1,277,355 of record NW_028094767.1, read on the forward strand.
AGCTGAATAGTAAGAGATTTAAGAATTTTACCAAATTGCTTTAAATTCTAAAATTAAAATCTTTGTAATGAGGCAGGTTTTATGTAACTCTGAGAGTAGTTTTCGTTTTCAGGGACTTTTTCTGAAGTCAGCACCTCGTCTGTACATCAAGACCACTTCTAGGTTTTGATGTTGGATAGACAACTGGTACTTAGTGAGGATTTTGCTCACTTGTGGGAGCTTTCAGGTTTGCTCTTGGCATTATGGAAACAGTGCAGGAAATCTAGTCTTTTCTAGGACAAGTGAATGAGAAGCACAGTAGATGTGGCCTCTGTGCTCTATTCAATATTAAGAAATACTTGGTTTCATAGAAAACCATGAATATTTTCATGCGATTTTAGAGTTGCTGAGAAGAAAGAAACGAATGACTTCTCAGTGTCCTATGGTTCAGACAACAGTCTGAGAGTAGTCTGTATTCCGACTCATCAAAAATTACAACATGACCTGCAGCAAGTCACAGAGGGCCAGCACAGTACTAGCTGCTACTAACAGCATCGACTTGTTACCCTTAATACCTCCCAGACACCACTGTACAGAAGAGGGAGGTCATTCAGATGCAGCAGAGATTGGCCCAGACAATTCCAAGTGGATGATGGGCCAAAGGATTTTACTTGCTCTTATGTTTACTTTTGAGTTTGGGAGAGAGAGAGGTCAAAGAGAAAACAGTATTCTCTGGGAGTCTGATACCTGGAGATGATATATGTCTATACATCTATAATCTATCTATATATACACATATGTGTATACATATATATGCATTTTAATGACTTTTTCACATTTTTTTTGTTGTTCAAATATAGTGGTCTCAATTTTCCCCCCACCTCTCCCCTAGCCATCCCCGTTTCTCACCCTTGATCCTACCCCCTTTTGGATTTGTCCATGTGTCCTTTATACTTGTTCCTGACAACGCTTTCCCCCTATTATCCCCTCCCACCTCCCTTCTGGTTACTGTCAGTTTGTTCTTAATTTTAATGTCTCTGGTTGTATTTTGCCTGCTTGTTTGTTTTGCTGATTAGGTTCCACTTGTAGGTGAGATCATATGGTATTTGTCTTTCACCACCTGGCTTATTTCACTTAGCATAATGCTCTTCAGTTCCATCCATCCTGTCACAAAGGGTAGGAGCTCCTTCTTTCTTTCTGCTGCGTAGTATTCCATTGTGTAAATGTACCACAGGTTTTTTTTTATGACTCTTGAAACTGGAATTAGTTCTTTTGCATTCTTATTTCACAATAAAGGAAAATAGTGAGATTGTAAAAGTCAGTCTATTCAAATGGAAAACAAAACCCCAAATACCACAACTAAGAAGTGATGATGGATGACTCACTGCAGTTGCTACCACAGAAGCCTCAGTGGGCTCCTCAGGTCCGCCCAGAATGGCTTCACACAGCCATGCCAGGTGCCACTACAAGCGCCGTCCATGTGCTCATTTGGAACTGGCAGCCAGGCAGCCATCACCACTATCACTGCTTCTCTGAAAAATGAGAAGTAATGGAAGTAATGGAAGGATTGTGGTTTTTCACTGTCAAATTTTAATTTGAGAATCCAGCTTTGTGCTGAGGCCATCCAGATCTCTCAGGGTGAGGAGACTGTTCAGAAAAATCATTCTCCTCTTTTCCTCACAACCTTATACACCTACCCACCACTTAGTTTCCTATCACTAGTATTGAAGGTATGGTGCTGATAGGACATTGTTTGGAAAGTTAGGCAGCCTCTGAGTATAGGCATCTTAGTGGGGAAAAAAAGAAAGTAAAGGAAGAAACTTGAACCCTGTGGTGGAAGAGAAAAAAACTCAGAAGAGCAAGCTCGAGGATCATGGTGAGGAAGAAAGTGTTATCAGGGTGGAGTTGGTAGGAACAGATTGCATGTGTTGTCTTCAACATAGATGATTTTTTAAAAAATGAGACATAGCTTTGGGGAGTGTTAGAAAGTAATGAAAGAACCACATGTACAGGCATCTAATACATGAGTATCTACAAAAACAGCCACAGGTCTCCTCGGTGCCCCTCGCATGGGGGGAAGCAGCCATAATGGCTACAGCTTTGAAAATAGAGAGTAAAGTTATAGCACAAAGTTCTGCAGATGCCTCAGTGGGCAGTCCTTTGGGAGATATCAGAATAAAATTGTCTTCACACCAACTTAAATATGTGTTTCTACTGAAAGAAAATGGTTGATCAGACTTAAGTGTCCACTGTTAGGTGAATGGACAAAGAAAATGTGATATATAGAGAGCACAGAATGCTATTCAGTCCCAAAATAAGAAAGTCCTGTCATTTGCAACAACATGGATGAACCTGGAGGACATTATGCTGTGTGAAATAAGCTAAACACAAAAAGACAAATACCAAATAATCTCATTTATGTATAGAATGTAAAAGGGTTGAACTCAGGGGAGTAGAATGGTGGTTGCTAGGGAGATAGGAGGGGCCATGGGGAAGTACTGGTCAAGGGTACAAAGTTTCAGTTGTGCAGAATGTGTTAAGTTCTGGAGATCTAAAATATATAATTATGTGGTGACTATAGTTGATAATACTACATTTTTATTGAAATTTGTCAATAGAGTAGGTTTTAAGTGTTTTCAACATACTCAAAAAATAACTACATGAGGAGACAGATATAATTATGATTATGGTAATTGTCTTGATTTTGGTAATTATTTCACAAGTTATACATAGATCAAAGCATGACCTGTACACCACAAATAATGTACATTTTTTGTCAGTTATACCTCAGTAAAGACAGAAAAAAAAGAAATGTTCTTAGGCTGACTGAAGGAGGATTATTTAGAAATATGATAGTGACCTAAAAAAGAGTGTCCTATATAGCATTTGGAGAAATTCAGATGGAAGGAAATCCATCCAACCTGTTCAAACACTGATACTACCAGCGCATTTTTGTTTCTTAAGTGGCTCTCAGAAGCAGTGTTGATTTTACATCAGATGAACTTGGAGTCTGTTTTTAATTAAGCAGGCGTAGATCTTCCAGAAAACAATCTAAAATTTTTATCTCTATAATTTTCTGAAACAATTCAGGAATATGGATGAAATTATTGCTCATTCTCTGCAGAAAATGAGACAAAAATGTCCTTTGACAGAGGAATGCAACAACCATAAAAAATGATCTGACTCAGAAGTCCTAGGCTGGATTTCAGAGACCTGCTGTTGGGATGAATGCTAACTGGGTAGCAGGGTGACTCATTCCAGGCAGAGGTCACTTGGCACTGGATGGAGATGGGGCTCCAGAGCCAAAGGCTGGGCCTGCCTGGAGATGCGCTGTGCTCCTGAGACCGATCCCTCCTTCCCAGTCAACCAGACACTGGTGTAGGCCTGGCCTTTTTTTATGAGATGAGGAGAGAGGTGCCACTAAAAAAATTAACTGAGGGTTGAGGACTTCCTTTGTTTCAAGTGGAGGGTGGTTAAGACACTGTTGCCTCTTTTTGGGGGGTGGAAGAGGGAAATTCATCAAGAGTGGGGACATCAATAGTCCGGCCCTGGCTGTGTTGCTTAGGGAATGAGCAAGGGAGTCTTCTAATCACGTGCTTCACCTCTCCTTCCCCTTTTATGAGAACACATGCTTTTCTCAGCAACATTTCTTTCATCCCACTTTGATCCTTCCTGGGCCAGTTTGTGGCCATTGACTTTTCAGTAGAAAGGATTTGTTTTCCTTTAGGCTTCTTCACACTCTCACAAAAGCAAAAGCTAGTATCTTCAAGAAAGAAATGCCTTTTTGCAGAAGATTGGTTTGACTCAAAATAATTTTATTTATAATTACATAAATGAGTATAGAAATTAATTATTCAGTAAAAGGTATTGAGTTAAATTGGAAATTTTTTATATTTTGTACATTTGTCTCTATATTTCAAGGTTACCTATAAATAGCAGATTGGGTTGAATCCTTCACCATTCACACTTAACAACCTGTTTGGCATTTTTCCTTTTCACTTTATCATTTTCTCACTAATGTAATTCATTTTATTTTTACACTAGGGCTTTACCGGAAAAGATGGTGCAATGGGACCCAGGGGTCCCCCTGGGCCTCCGGTAAGAACAGAACGGGTTATGGTATTGTCCCGTTGCCCCCATTTTGCTACAGAAGAGCCTACTTTTGAAGTGCATTCTGTCTGTGCTATGGGTGCGCCATTGGGGTTGCCATTTGCTTTTGTTTTTATAAATCAAAATGTGCTAGAAAGAACAGGTGTGTTAAAATTCAGGGATTTTTTTTTTTGCTTAATCAAGTTATATTTGAAAAATAGGAAAATACTCTCCCAAATCTGGCCACTTGCTGTTAGTGCCTTAGTTCACCCATCCCCACACTGAGTGGTGGAATTTTGTGATGGTACTGGTTACTTCCTGTGACACAATTTTAAGAATTTGTGGCCTATAACATTTGAATTTTAAGGACATTTATTACTGAATAATTATCAGTTTGTTCTCAGGAAGTAAGTTTTACCAAAATAGGGTTCCTAATTAAGATCTTTGAGGAAAATACTGAAGCCAATGATTTTGCAAGTGGGGTCTGTATACGTCCATCCAGGTGAGATCACAATTAAATTGTCTGAGATGATGGATGTTTTCCATATCTTATGGCAGGATTTGAGTATTCAATAGCATATGTTAAAATAATCTCATTTATTTTTAATATATACATTTTCAGGTGAAGGAGAGTTTATATAGCAAACTTTCATTTGAAGTATTTACTACAGAGCTTAAATTTTGCTTAATTGATAAAGTAAAGAATTAATTATCTTACCAATTATGATTATTTCATTTTAAGGAAATTTTAGGCTTTAGAACATACTGTATTGGTTTGTAGATATTCTAAATATTTTATTAAAATATGGCTAAATGTCTTGAAGCTGTGTTAAAAGAAAGAAGAAGAAATTCTTATGGCTATGGTGGGGTGAAGGGTGCTGATATGACAGAAGAGAATAAAGTGTGGAGGATGAACCAAAGAAAAAGTGAATTTCTAGGCTGAGGGTGCAGTTTTCAGCAGGCAAGGGAATACTCTGCCACAATGATGGCCAATTTAGCAGAAAACTGGCTACCTTTGTAGTTTCTTCCCCAGCCAAAATTTTCACTCCTGTCTTTTGATGGGTTGTCTGGTTATGTAATAGTAATAAACTGAAAAACAGGAATTGCTTTTTGCAGATTCACTTTGTAACCAATTACAGAGATCACAGTGTGTGAATTGTAAAACTAATTATATATGTATATAATTTTCAAATAGTCTAAAAATATATTTTAGAACTCTACAGTCAATAAAGATTAAATGGGAATTTTCTTTTTGTTTTTAAAAGTGCTTATGCAGAATTATATTTTATTTTATTTTACTGAATGGGAATTTTCAATATTTTTTCCTTTATGCTAACTTACAATTCAGTTCACTCTTCTTTAATATGTGATTATACGCTGTTTCATTTCAAAGCTTTTAACCTGGCTGCTCTATTGGTTTACTTTTGATGGGAGTTTTCTTTCATCATGACATTCTCCTTCCTGATCTGTGTGTTGCAGGGAACCCCAGGCTCCCCGGGAGCCACAGGACCGAGTGGGAAACCCGGAAAGCCCGGAGACCATGGCAGACCAGTAAGTGGATGGTTTGCATGTCTAGAGTCCTTTCACGGTGGCCATCGATAGTGAGCAAACTGAAAGGCTTTGGCCTTATATTGTCTCTGCTGTACTGTGTTTGAAGCGTTTGTTGAAACTGTGCTAAACCTGTGGAATTAACTTGGTACAAGTTCTAAAGTTTTTCTGTGAGTTAGAATATTATAAGATGAAACTGTGCTTATAGGGTTTCTTTAAAAAGAGAAAGGGATTATGAGCCAAGATACATATTTCTACACTGTATAAACACTGCAAGCTGGGTCAGCAGAATGAGTCTTTATTTAGGAGGGGCATGCTGCTTAATATAGAAAAGGGCATGGTGATGGTGGATGGAGCTTCCCTGGGTAAAGTGCAGATGTTAGCCCTTTGGTAGGATCCTCCAGCCAAGACACTTGCTCTTTTCTCTTCCCTTCAGGATGCTAAGATCATTAGTCCTAGAATTAAAAGGATTGATCTAATCTGCTATTTTACTTTTTCATATTGCCCAGTTCACATCCAATGTAACTTTTTTTTTTGAAGAAAGGGAGAGAAACATCAGTGTGTGAGAGATACCAGTTGCTTTTCACAGGCCCCCAACTGGGGACTGGGCTGGCAACCCAGGCATGTGCCCTGACTGGGAATCGAACCAGAAACCTTTCAGTTCATAGGCCAGCACTCAATCTACTGAGCCACACAAGCCAGGGCTAGTGTAACTTTCTTTTAGTTAGGTATTTTGGTTAAAATAGTCATTGAGATGGTGTTATGCATACCTGGTATTTTCAAATTAGTATCTCCAAAACTGAGAGAATAAATAAAATGTCCACAAGTGTATATAATGACTATTGGGCTTCATATACTTTTTAAGTTCTTTCTTATTTTATATATGAAGCATGAATTTATCTTGTCTAAATAGATTTCTGAAATATAAGAAGTTATCTTAAAGAGCATTGAGTCCAACCATTAGCTGTTGTCTGGATTAGACTTCTGTTTTCTTAAGTATTGTCCCAGTCACATAAACCCAAGTTTAAAAAAAATTTTAATGTCACACAAGTTTAAGGTAAAATCTTTATGTGACATGGGTCATCTTCTATGTTTATATAAAATTAAATTAGCAACATAATATTTGAAGGACTCCTGATGTACTTCATACTCCATGTGTACCCGAGCACATGATGTTCTACTCTGTTTTCCTCAATGAATCATGGCAGTTTAGAGTACATGGGACTCTTCTACCTATTCAGAATTCTGTTTCGTTTCACTGTGACCAAATAAGAGTCTTACACACGTCTGTTACCAATGTAACTAATGGCTGCAACTTGAAACCTGAAGGAAACTTACATCCTTGATTTGAAATAAAGATGATTTCTACAAACTTTATATACAAGAAGAATCTCAGAGTGACAGTAAATAAAAAAAAAACATCAGGAACAATCTCAAAGTAGCAATAAATGTTAAAAAATATCTTTGGAACTTACAAAGGGCTCTAAACTCAATAATAATAATGTTTCCATTATAGTCTAGTACTTTTGACAGAGGGAAAGCCAAACTCCAGTTTATCTTGTGATTGTAACTTGCAGCATTTATTTGGACCTTACGATCTTCTTTTTTCCTTCGATCATTCTTGTCCTCTAGGGTGGCAAACCACCTCTTCTTTTCATCTTCTATTCTATCTTACCTTTCATTCCTATGCCTGAACTAGCAGAGGGCTGCAGAAGGTGTTAGCAGAGAGCCTGGCTCAGTGACTTTCAGCTTATGTCAGTGATGTTCAACCTTTTCCACCTCATGGCACACATAAACTAATTACTAAAATTCTGTGGCACATCAAAAGTTTGTTTTTCTGCTGACCTGACAAAAATAGGTATAATTTTGATTCATTCATACTGAATGGCTATTGTTGAATTGTCTGTTGTTATTTTTTTTACTTGACAATTTAAGGGAAAAGAGGTCAGTGCCTCTGAATAATAGGTATTGAATGCTTTAAAAATTCTTGCAGTGCCCTGGTTGGAAATTGCTGGTTTATGTCATTAACTATTATAACCAATTGATCTCTTCCTGCTAACTTACACCACCTGATTGTACTGTGGATGTTTTCAAGAACTGCCTGTGGAATATTTTTATTCATTTACTCCACACCTATTTATTAGTGCCTAAATGTGTGCTAGTCAATGTTTTAGGGTCTGGGGATACAACAGTAAACAAGGCAAAGCCCTTGTCCTCAGCAAGATTCTAGTAGAGCATATAGACCAAAAACACAAAAATAAATATTTCTGGTGATGATGAGTGACATGAAGAAAACAAACAAGCTAAGGGGCGAGAGAGTAACTGTGGTGGTGGGGAGGTGGCTGTTGTAGATACAGTAGTCAGCCTGTCGGAGGCGGTGGAATGAATTGAGGGAGCAAGCTCTTTGAAGGGCTGTGGGAAGAGGATTCCAAGCAGTGGAAACAGCGTGAATAAAAGCTCTGAGTGAAGAATGACTCTGGTATATGAAAGGAACAGCAGAGAGGCCCAGATACCCAAAGTCAAGGGAGTAAAGGGAGAGAAATAGAAGATTGTGTCAGATAGTTGAGCAGAGGTGATCAGGTGGACCATCTAGCTAGTGACAAGGAATTCTTCTTTTATTCCAGATGTCATAAGGGGCCCTTGGAGCCAAGAGGGACATTAGAATTTTCCTTGTACAAATATCACTCTGGCTTCTGTGAGGAGAATAGACTCTAAGGGGCAATCCAGAAACAACAAGACCAGTTGGAAAGATATTAGAGTAGTTCAGGCAAAAGTTTTGGAGGTTGTAAGATGCAGTTTGGTTTGGGATATATTATTTGAACATCACAGTTTTCAATGGCTTGGGTGTTTCTCCTGTGATAGCAGTTGGCAGCCTGGAAGAGCATTACTAAAAGGCGCAAACTTCTTCTTGCACTATAAGGAAAACTTTTTCCACGATCTTCTCCTGGCCAGTGAGAGGCCTGGCAGAGCGGGGACAAATATTCTGAAGTTGTGTTTGGATGTGGAACCACCATTTGCATTGAGTTATTTAATAAGGGAGACATGTGATTACTTTTATCTCCAATGCACAAAAAAATAATTGGAAGAAGTTAGAGGTATATGTTTAGCTAGGGAATTGACAAAAGCCCAATGGTTCTTACTAGAACTGAAATTAATGTGTCATGCAGACTCCACAATAACAAACTGAGTTACCCAGCCATGGTGATGTAAAAGAAAGGGTCATTGTTCCAAGTGCCATTTTCATGTGTATTTCAGTGCCAGGCCTTTCTGGTGAATGGCATCATAAAATGTATGCATAATACATAACTTCTAAATTGCTATCATAAAATCCACATCTCCGCACTCTTTTGGAGGTCATGTGCTTCAGAGACAGGGAGGTGGAGGCGGGAATTAGATTGCTATTAACAGTCAAAGACAATGTGAGTAACATCAAGGTAACTGTGATGTGTCATTTGCTAATTCATCAAAAGCAGACCTTGCTCTCTTCATCCTCATGTTTATTCATGAATAATTTTAGATCATGTTTGTCACTTTCTAACCTACGAAATTCCTGTATTTCAGGGTCCATCTGGATTGAAAGGAGAGAAAGGTGATAGAGTATGTATTTCCTGAAATTTGACCTCCATTTTTTTGTGTGTAAAAGATTGAAGTCCGAAATGATAGAAATAACCTGCTAACGATTCTCATTGATTTAATTAACAAGGGAGACATTGCTTCTCAGAACATGATGCGGGCAGTTGCGAGACAAGTCTGTGAACAATTGATAAGTGGTAAATGTCTTTCTTTTTACTGTCTAAATAATTTTTTAATTAATTTCAGAAAATGCAGAGTTTGAGCCATAAAGTTTCTAAGATATATGTTTCTATTTCATGTGTGAGGATCTATTTTTATACATTGTCAGTTTTGTAGCCAGTTAGATGAGGCTCATGCTATTTTAATTATTTGCCATTAAGATCAAATAATAACTCAAGGTAAAAGAAAGCCTGTTTTCCTTATATTTGGTCTGATACAAAGTCATGTTCTAAAAGGGGCTTTCAGTTTTCACGCTAGGATTTTTAGAGATCTTCAGCTGAGTAAATATAGGAAAGCAGCAAACACTGAATCTTTTAAATTAAGACCTTCAAGTTGTTGTGTGACTTTAAGGAAGTAAACCTACCCAGTCCTATTTGGTCACAGAAAGTCCATTTCAGTGGGGACATTTTTATTGCCTCTTTATTTTTCAGACACTCTTTCTTCCATGAGGCCTGTAAGTTTATTGATCAAGCCCAGTGGCTGAAAACCAAGAGTGGCCTTAAACTCAGGGTTCCCTCTTTTGGAAGTCGTAACCACTATTTTTGGAAGTGCTATCCTGGAGAACACCTGCATCAGCATCGCCTGTGTTGCCTGCCGGGCGCTGGGGTTCCTGGGCCAGATTCTAAACCTGGTGAATCATTGTCTTTGGAGATGCTGCCCAGAAATCTTATTTTTCAATATATCCCACAGGGGAGCCCGATTTACACTAAATCCCGATTATTGTTGCCTTATGTACACACAAGAATGGTATAATTTCTTAATGTATGAAGGTTTCTTTTGGAGTGACATCATCTGGAAAATCTCAGGTCTTTGTAGCAGAGCCACATTAAAATTTTACAACTTGTTCATGTTTATAGCAATAATCAGGCCTACTTGATCAGTAGTTGGTGGAAACAATCATTTATCAGAGATCATTTTGTCCTTGGTGATGGGAGAATTTTATTTTACCTTTTTGGTCATTAATAGAATGCTTTCTGGACAGAGGAGGAATAGACATGGATTTCACTAGACAATTCAGAGAAAACAGTTTCAGCTTCTCATCCCTCCCTAATTGATTGGGTTTCCTCTTAACAATTGTTCTATCTATTTATAGGTCAGATGAACAGATTCAATCAGATGCTGAATCAGATTCCAAATGACTACCACTCCAATCGTAACCAGCCAGGCCCACCCGGTCCCCCAGGTCCCCCAGGCAGCGCAGGAGCCAGAGGAGAGCCAGGACCTGGGGGGCGACCGGGCTTCCCAGGCACACCGGGCATGCAGGGACCCCCAGGGGAGCGAGGTAGGTATTTCTGGCTGCAGCATAAGCATAAAGGAAGGGGCCTGCAAGTAAGTATAAGGCCTAAGGGTGTTAAAAGTATGTGGGAGACTGAATTTGGCAAAGGACTTTAGTCTTGTTTGGAGGGTCCCAGAGGAGTTGTGTATCCGTGAATCTGTCTTCTTCGGGTGGCCACCAGCTGTAGAACTCCATAGGTTAGGAAACAGAAACATTGTCAGGAGATCTTGGTAAAGATAATGCTGACTTCTGGTTGTTGTTGTTAATGGGAAAAACTGCATCTTGGCAAACTAAACCCAGCACTAAAATCTTACTAATTGTCGTGACTTCAAAGAGTTGGGCAGTAACAATGTTCTCGTATTTAAGCAGCCCTACAATTTTAGATCCATTTTTTTGGTTCTTTTATTCAGGGTCTGGCACTCATTTTATGTGTTTGTTTCATTTTAATTTTATGGTAGAGAAGTATAATTGGAGGAAAAGAAGAAAAATAGAATTATCTGATTCCAGATGTTTCAGGACTCTGGTACCCACTTTGGTCAGAGCAGTGCTTAGCATTGTGGAGGATACTTAGATATTTCTATCATTCTGATGGTTTGGGTGCTATACTAATAGGGCTACTAAAAATAAGATGTTTTTCAATGAGCTGTAACTATTTCTTTGATTTCTGTTCATAATAACTATTCCTGAAAGTATATATTAGACATGTTTGTTTTCTTCAAATAATTTTTTCCCTGGTGTGTAGCCAGATTTGTTTCCTGGCCATAAATCTGGAATTATACAAATACCTAGAAAAAAATTTGCCTTAAAGAGTGAACTTCTGTGCAAAATTAGGGAAATCAATTACTTTAATCAAGTGTTCTCAGTTGAAATGAAGACTACGTGTTTCCTGACAATTTCCCTCCTGTGCTTATCTTTTTTTCCTTCCTTAGGTTTGCCCGGAGAGAAAGGTGAAAGGGGTATTGGGTCTCCAGGGGCTCGAGGGCCACCTGGCCCCCCAGGTAGGTCTGCTGGTACCCTATTTCTGCTAGTGACTACCTGGAGAGCACATAACCCCCTGAGAGATTCACAACCTCATCAGATCGGCTTCAAACATAGTGACCATCATAGAATATATTTTAGCAAGAAGTTCAACTTCTAAAACCTCATTTTTATGTTCTCTTTGCTCAAAAAAAAGTTTGAATGTGTTCTAGTAAGCATTCCCTGTGTCTTTAATATATGAGGGTATGAATTTCAGTGACACTGAGGGTTGCTATTTTCTTTTTTATGGAATTCCTATTTGTTTTCTTTGGCCTCATAGCTTTTAAGAATAATGTCTCACTTCCTGTTTTTTCCAATACTCTTCAAGATGTTGCTAGTAGGCTGAAAAAAATGTATTCTCACTCAAAAGTCACAAGACTTTTGTGACTGAAATCTCACTCACAGGATTTCACTTACAGTTTCTTTATTGATGCTTTGGAAAGAGGAGTTATCTAGTTTTTTTATGAATTTCTTTTGCTAGGTTGAAAAGGAATTTTTTTTCATTATAATGTCCATAAGGCCTTTGCAACTAAGGTCAACCCTAGTGGTTACATGTTTACATTTATTTTAGCCGTAAGTATCACTTGGTCCAGAAATAACACTGCTTCCATGGTCCAGAGGTATAGAGCAGGCACTTCCGTGTCTTAGTGGCAGTCTCATGGGCTATGGTAGCCATTTCCTTCAGGTCATCAATCTCTGTGAGAGTGGGAGCATTCAGAAAACTCACTGATACCTTTAGTTTGGGTAATTCTCGCTAAGTCAATATTCTTTGAATAAAATCGTTAAAGGAGTTGGATTTCTAGCATTAACTCTTAGTGAATCCCTGGTAAGAAAGTACCACACTTTGGTTCATATCAGTGATTTCATCAGGAAATATTTTCTTACCATACACTAGTGAGTTGTCTACTCTTAAGGCAGTGGAGGTACCAAAGTATTGTTGACTGCCTGAGAACATGTATTTAACAAGAGGAGACATATTTGTTTTAAACCCACCCTAGGTCCACAAGGAGAATCCAGAACGGGTCCACCAGGGTCCACAGGTTCCAGAGGTCCCCCAGGACCCCCTGGTCGTCCTGGAAACTCAGGTATCCGAGGGCCCCCAGGTCCTCCCGGGTACTGTGACTCATCCCAGTGCGCCAGCATCCCATACAACGGGCAAGGCTATCCAGGTACGTGACTGTCAATGTCGGAACCCGAGTTCACCCGAATTAAGAACTGTTCTGGAAATGAAGTTCCCTAGGATTGAAGGAATATTGATTTGAGCATTTCTCAAAGATATCAGCTCTTCCAGTTGTGTATTTTGATTATGTGGTGATATCGTTCTCTCTCAAAGCATAAAACATTGTATCACTCTTATGAGTTGAATAATTATTTTCTCCCCCTTCCAATATTTCTAAAATTACCAAATCATATCATAAAGCTCTCCTTATTTCTCCTGCAAGTTCAAAGAATGCTAGCAATTCACTTTTTTTTTCTTTCCCCAACCTAAAGGTTGGGAACTGGAATTTTTAAAATACAATTGTAGAATGCTAAGAATATATATGTATATATGTTTGTTTTGGGAATCTAACATGTAGGCATACTACAGGGTGGGGCAATAATAGGCTTGCAGTTGTGAGTATGAAAGTATGTAAAACAATTTATTCTTGTATTGTTATATATTAGTTCTTATATTATTTTCCATATGAACTGTAAACCTGCTTGTGCCCCACCCTGTATTTCATAACACGATGCAGACAACTGAAAATAATTCACTGTCTCACACTGTCTGTTAGATTAATATGTATAAAATCTGGGATGTAATTTTTTAAAGGATTTAGTAGTGAAATTCTAGTGTTTCAGTTCTCTTATGTCTGATTTTGGGGATGTGGGGACAGGGGACGTGTGCCGATTGGAATAAAGTCATGCTGTGGCCAGCGGTGACCTTCTCATTAGTGCACCCTCAAGCATCTTGCAAGTTTTAAAAATGATACTGCTGTTTGATATGGTTGGCTACTAGCAAATAGTGCATGAGTAGTTGAATACCTAAATATCTATATATCTATATATTTGTGTGAATACTTACATATGGCCAAAAGTTATGAATCATAATGTAAATTTCTCATGCAGCCCTATCACAAAAATTATAATTTAATGCTTGATAAAATAAATTTAAATTATCTCTGCCTTATGATATGTGTGAATAACTAGAAATATATGGATATATATATATATACTTTAACCATTACATACTTAGATGGATGTGTATATATATTTTTTGCATAGTAATTCAACTTTTAAAAACTATCATCTTTGACCTGTTTCAGGTTCCGGCTAACAAATTTTCTAAGTCGCCAGTGCTGCTTACAGTTTGAATACATGAAAATCCTGTTTCTGAGATGTTTGCGCACGTGCTTAGTAGGAAATGAGTCTGTATGGAAATCTCACCACAGATGTGGTTAACGAACCAGGTTGACATCATAAAGGGGGGTGGAGACTCTATACTAACTTGAATGAGACAAAAGCAGTGGTGTTAGTCTATAAGCCTGATGCCTTTCAGCAATAATGCAGAAAAATCTTATTAAAAAAAAGTTCAAACACACAGCCATAAGGAGCCTGAGAAGAGAAAGAGGCTCATAATAAAACTACTAACCAGCGGAGATCATGCCATGTAGAGAAAAACAATTAACCTGGTTACAGAGACGTGTCTTATGTAAATAATAAACTAATTGTGGCTTGTAAATGATGTGTATGTGATCCTGTCCACTAAAATCACGTAACAGTTCTCCAGTAAGCTTCTGCATCAAAGCCTGCTGCTTGCTCTATGCCGGAATAACACCGAATGGAACTGCCTCGTTTCTCGCTTGTTAGCAATGTGTCTGGTTCAGGGCATGTGTCTCATTATTACTCTTTTTTGTACATGTACCCTCATTTGGGTTTGTAGCTGCAACTTTCAAACCAAAGTTCTATAGTCACTTTTTTCCTTCCTGTTTCGCTGTAGTCACTGGCGTTCCTCACCCACCAGCTGTAACTCAGTCTGTGGGAGAGGCAGCCACAGACAATGTCATGTACTGTATATTACCTGGTGGTGGTTGATTCGCACCTCTAGAGTTCAGTTTCTAGGAGCCAACAATACTTCCCCTCACCTCCTCATCTTTCCATGCTGTTCTTTGAGTTGAGGAGTTTGACTTCACGAATAGGTACTTGAGGATTTGTGAAAATCCCACCTGGGTTCTGTGTTTACAGTTCTTTGGCCCAGTCTCTGACCCTTCCCAGGTATTTGTGCAATGATTGTATTTACTGCTGGATCGTTGAAGGTTAAAAAAAAAAGGGCCCTTACTTATTTGAGCATCACCAAATTCTCTATGCAAATGGAAGTAATCAGAACATTGTAATTTATGTATTTATAGTTATGAGATTGAGACTGGAGTGCCATCACCTCAGGTGATAGTTTAACTTTTGCTGTGTCTGTACCTTCCAAATCATGCCATAACTGTAATGTTGAATCGGACAGAGCCGTACGTGCCCGAGGGCGGGGCCTACCTGCCTGAGCGCGAGCCCTTCATTGTGCCGGTGGAGCCAGAGCGGACTGACGAGTACGAGGACTACGGTGCAGATGAACCAGTCGAGGAGCGTCCTCTCCACAAGCGCCGGCGGCGCACCCTGCCCCGCGGTGTCGTTGGGCAGCGAACCTGAAGCCGCACCCAGGGTGGCCTGGCTCAGGGGAGGTGTTGGGGTTATCTTTTACAGGTCTGATAGAGCAGTGTACGTCTTACTTGCGATGTTTCTTTCAGCGTCGCTTCATCCAAGAGTCCCCCTTTTCACTGTAGAGAACCTGGTTTCTGCAGGAAGCCTAGCTAGCCGCACGTAGTCTGTAGACATCTTTGCTTTTGCCCTTGAAATGCTTGCAAAACACTGTTCACAAAAGCTGCAAGGAGAGAACGTGCCTGGTGCCTTTACTTGGCACAGCGGGCAGCCTCGGTGAAACTCTTAGGTTAAGCCCTAAGTCCTGGAACCCAGAACTTCTGCATATTTCTTTGAGAGGGCAGTTTATCTTTCCTAATTCTTATTTGCAATTCAATTACAGCACGATTCAAGTAATTGCCCCTCTAAAACCAAAAGGGAGGGAAAAGTCAACTCCGTTGCAATTATTTTTCTTCTTCTTCTGTCTTCTGTCACCCATTATGGCATAGAATGCTCTTATACATCTCCTTTAACAACCACGAACCTTAAGTCATGTAGCTGAAATTATTGTATCAACTGGATACAATTTCATATTGCCTTAAACCTCCTTGTTTTAGACACACTAACATTTATGCCAAATTGCAGAATATTCTGCAGCGATGGAATTGCATGTTTGTGTTGTATATTTAGTATGAACTTTTTTCCAGAACATGTTTCTTAGTTATCAAAAGCAGTTGGAAATGTTTGCAAGACTATGAACATAGAATTGCTGCTTTTATATTTTAACTGCAGATTGTGAATTTCACTGCCTTATATTATTTATTTCTGAAACAAAAGAGGCATTTTTCAATAAAACTACTGAAAATTTGACATGGTATGTTGTTTTTCTTTGAATGGCCTTTTGGATTCTTCAGGTGGTTGTTACAACAAACAACTTCATATCCTTGGATACGGTTACAAGTCCTGCTAATATATTAAATTATGCTAAATAACTTTAGATTTTTAATGATATGGTGAAGTCATAGAAAGAGAGTGTTGAGAACCTTAAAAAGCCATGCTTATTCCAAAGGCTTCATTAGGAATGTAGAGGATGTGTGGGTTAGTGGAAAAACAACTAGGTATCCTAGGAGACCCCAAACAACCAAATAACCTTCAACAACCCACATGATTTAGTATGCATTTAATCACTTTCCTATACCATATTTTACCTACTACCACGTTTAATTGCAAAATGGAAAATTCCTTAGTGGAAAATTTTGCACTTAGTGATACCTTCCTTTTGCACTTTTACGAATGCAAATAACATCATTCTAAACATCAAAGAAAACAATATAAATGTTGGTTTGAAGAACCAACATCAATTGAAGAGAGAGAGGTAGTGGTAGAAAATTTTCTGCAGAACAAAACATTTGAGTTAAATACTTCTTAGAGACTGAGATCAGAAGGAATAGACAATAAATGAATGTACCGTGCTCATGAATTTTCCAGTAGATGGCTAAATTTATAGCATTAATCTGTAATTTCCAGTACATACACTTTTAAAATTAGAAGAGACCACTGAGATCATCTCAGTCCGGTTCTTAGCCTTACACAGGAAGAAGCAGGCTGAGCTAATTAGTATCAGGACAAGACCAAAATTCTAGGTCTTGTGGTTCTTTACCCTGTTTTATCATCTCAGATACTCTCATTCCCCCCATCTCCTTCTTCCTTTTTGGGAACACTTACTGTCTGGGTAGGAGCTTTCAGACCTCAAAATTCTATGAAGTTATTTTAATTAATTTTGGATTCATTGAGGTTTCTGATGATCCTTGATGAAGAGCCTCTGTATCAGTACTGTGGAGATAGGTTCAGTTCGTCGTAACTGACTCAGCTGAGTCCCAAAGCTGCATGGGTTTAAGGCACAAAGGGGTTCCATCTTCTTTCATGGGTGGATGTGGGTTCGGTGCTTGATGTTGGCAGTCACTACGTCACTACCTTCTCATCTGTGCCCGAAGGGGCATGAGGGCCAAGCCATTTCCAACCAGGAGATAAGCACAAAAGTAATGACCAGCTGAGATACATGTTGTGACTTTTGTTTTCATGGTCTATTTCCTTCATAATTAAGTTTGCTGAATCTTGTGTGAAAATAATTTTTGTAACCTCTGATTGAGTGCATAGTGACAAGTGATAGGGAGAAAAGACCAGATAACTGGGGTTTAAAAACTAATGCCCCACAAAATCAAACCTGTAGGGGCTAGTTTATTTACTCAAACTTTCTTTGAGGGAATACAGAACAACTCAAAAACACTTTTTCAAACTCTTTAAATTTGGAAGCATTATAAGAAATTTATAATTTGTATTTGAAGCTGGTGCTCTGATTTTTAAGAAACTAACTTGAAATAGCTGGGAAGATGTTACAACTTCTCACAAGGGCTACCGTAAAAAGGTTTCAACATTTCACAACAGCACTTAAATAAACCCCGAGTGTTCTTTCTAGACTATTTTTGCACAATGGGATTAACAATTGAGCAAGTTTAAAGGTGGTTATGCATATCATTTTTCAGATTGGTGTCTACTTTTCAGTCAAGAATTATGTTGCCTGTGCAGTTGCTCAAAAATACATTTTACTTTTTGTACAAATAAGTTCAGTGTAAATTTTTCTGAGTATTTATTATTCCATCCATTGTACTGTTTTTGATACATAAGATGATTCCTTATTTGATTTTAGTTATAATTTCTCCATGGTACAAGGGGTTTTGATTATACTGTCCTTACATGGTCTGTGTGCCTTGTAAGGAGTAACCGCCCTGGCCAGGCAGCTGAGCTGATTAGAGAGTCCGCCCCATTCACCAGGGTTGGGGGTTTGATCTCCGGTCAGGACACATGCAGCGAGGAACAAATGAATGTGTGGCTGTGTGCCACACCAAACCAATGTCTGTCTGTCTGTCTCTCTCTCTCTTCCTTCCTTTCTCTAAACAATCAATTAAAATTTTTTAAAAAGAGTAACCAGTTATACAAAGAATAGCTATGGTAAATCTTTTATTTACAAAGGCAATCTTTTAACTACAAATTAGTTGTGATCCCTTGGTTGCCTTTGACTTGTGGTTAGAAAATGAATTTCGATGTGAACGTCTAAATGAACATTGATTAACTTTTCACTCTTGGATCCAGGTGCTAAAGGCTACTGGGAAAAACCACATGGGCTTGCTTTCAGGAAGTGATGCACATGGGCCGTTACAGAGCACGTCTCCGGCCCTGATCTCTTGTTTTATCAGCACGTCCAACTGTGTAGGCCTCCTCGAAGTTCCACAAACACTTCAAAATGAACACATCTGGTATTTATTAGAATTAGATTCAGCTGTGACTGACAGACAGTCACAAAATAACAGTGGCTTAGACAGGTAGAAGTGTTTTTATTTTTCATGTTTAAGAAGTCAAAGCCCAGGCCTTTTCTATCTTGCTGCTGTGCTTTTTGTGATTTCCTTGGTCAAGTAAATTTATGGTCCCAGATGGTCAATAGAGCTCTAGCTATCACGTCTATATTCCCCTGCAGGAAGCAAGGAAGAGTGAAGNTGCTCTGATTTTTAAGAAACTAACTTGAAATAGCTGGGAAGATGTTACAACGTCTCACAAGGGCTACTGTAAAAAGGTTTCAACATTTCACAACAGCACTTAAATAATCCTGAGTGTTCTTTCTAGAATATTTTTGCACAATGGGATTAACAATTGAGCAAGTTTAAAGGTGGCTATGCATATCATTTTTCAGATTGGTGTCCACTTTTCAGTCTCTAAAGAATTATGCTACCTGTGCAGTTGCTCAAAAATACATTTTACTTTTTGTACAAATAAGTTCAGTGTAATTTTTTCTGAGTATTTATTATTCCATCCATTGTACTGTTTTTGATACATAAGATTATTCCTTATTTGACTTTAGTTACAATTTCTCCATGGTACAAGGGGTTTTGATTATACTGTCCTTACATGGTCTGAGTGTCTTGTAAGGAGTAACCGCCCTGGCCAGGCAGCTGAGCTGATTAGAGAGTCCGCCCCATTCACCAGGGTTGGGGGTTTGATCTCCGGTCAGGACACATGCAGCAAGCAACAAATGAATGTGTGGCTGTGTGCCACACCAAACCAATGTCTGTCTGTCTGTCTGTCTGTCTCTCTCTTTCTTCCTTCCTTTCTCTAAACAGTCAATTAAAATTTTTTAAAAAGAGTAACCAGTTATACAAAGAATAGCTATGGTAAATCTTTTATTTTCAAAGGCAATCTTTTAACTACAAATTAGTTGTGATTCCTTGGTTGCCTTTGACTTGTGGTTAGAAAATGAATTTCGATGTGAATGTCTAAATGAACATTGATTAACTTTTCACTCTTGGATCCAGGTGCTAAAGGCTATTGGGAAAAACCACATGGGCTTGCTTTCAGGAAGTGATGCACATGCCGGGCCCTTACAGAGCACGTCTCCGGCCCTGATCTCTTGTTTTATCAGCACGTCCAACTGTGTAGGCCTCCTCGAAGTTCCACAAACACTTCAAAATGAACACATCTGGTATTTATTAGAATTAGATTCAGCTGTGACTGACAGACAGTCACAAAATAACAGTGGCTTAGACAGGTAGAAGTGTTTTTATTTTTCATGTTTAAGAAGTCAAAGCCCAGGCCTTTTCTATCTTGCTGCTGTGCTTTTTGTGATTTCCTTGGTCAAGTAAATTTATGGTCCCAGATGGTCAATAGAGCTCTAGCTATCACGTCTATATTCCCCTGCAGGAAGCAAGGAAGAGTGAAGAAAACTCCACCCCTCTTTTTAAGAACACCTCCTGGAAATCACAGAAACAACTTAAAACAACAAATTTATAGTACATACCTTTAGCCAGAATTTGGTCATTTGGTTACTTCTAGCTATAAGTGTGAAATGCTATCTCTATTTTGAGTGGCCGTGTGCCCAACTAAACTCAGCCACTCTGTTACAATCTAAGAGGAGAAATGAATGCTAGGGGTCCATTCAAGTCTTTAGTCTTTGACAGAATGTCCAAATCTGAATATATCTCCCCATAAGTCTGATTTTCCTCCATTGTCCCCCCTCACCAATCACCAAGTTCCTCATGTTAGAAATTTGAGAGCCATTGTAAATTTTTCTTTCACTTCTTATTTATAGCCAATCAGCGAAGTCTAGCTGATTAAGCTTCTACGTATATCTTCATCACCCTGTTGTTACTACTCAATTTCAGACTCTTAGGATTTCTTGTCATGGCTATAACAGTATCTGAAATGGTCTCCTTTCCGGTAACCTTGGCCTCTCTCAAATAAGTTTTCCACACAGATGCCAGGCTGATTTATCTAACATGCAAACTTGACCATGTCATGTCCCCCCCTTAA
This sequence comes from Sturnira hondurensis, assembly GCF_014824575.4. Classification (NCBI taxonomy): domain Eukaryota; kingdom Metazoa; phylum Chordata; class Mammalia; order Chiroptera; family Phyllostomidae; genus Sturnira; species Sturnira hondurensis. Next base: position 1,298,077 of record NW_028094767.1, read on the forward strand.
CATTCTGCAGATGGTATGTAGATTTCTCTGCGAGTCTTGACTCCATCTGTCAATACCCTATTATTCCTTTATCACCAGCCTTTCATTGGACCACCTGGAATTTCTATTCCATTTTTTACAAACTTCCCCAAATCCTTAGCCTCTTCAGTGAGCAACCCCAGCACCTCCTGACATTACCCTGAAGATACTGCAGAGTCTGTTTATGCTCCCAGAGCTGGTGGGTGGTGACCTGTCCTCCTCACTCCTCACTCAACACTGTCCAAAATCTCAAATACAATTTTGGACTCATTTTTTTTCCTACCTTGAAGTCAGAACTTAGACTTATGGACCTGAACTGTGAGATGGTAGGCCTGCTCCTTCACTTCAGTTTCTTCAGAATTCAGGTCTACAGGACCAGGGAAAGAAGAGGTAAAGGATTTTTCCACTCCTGTGTACCCCCAGAATCCCGTCTTAAATGTCAGTGCTTACTGTGTGGCCAGTGCCCCAATGCGGCTCTATTTATTGGGTGTCAGTGTATATTATTCTGAGGAGCATGCAGAGGTCTTGTCTGCTGCCCAGTTATCTCTGAAATAACTTCTTCCAGTTCCCACTGAGCTCTTGTTCCCATGGACTGCTTCATAGCTCTTTGCTACTCGGTCTTCTCCCTGACCTGAAATGAAGTCCTCTTAGGAGGGATTTAGATAAGATGGCTCAAGTCTGGCTACTTTCTAAGTGCTTTTTGGACCACAGGAGACTCAAGCATCCTCGTCAAGCCAAATGAAAGAACAAAGGCTGCCCCACAAATGCCTTCTTTCTTGCTGCCTCCCATTCATTTTGCTCCACTCAAGTGCATGGACTTGCAAGTTAGGTCAGCAAGTCTACTGCACAGCAAATGTGCACCCATGGGATAACGTGCTCTTCTTGAAGATACCCCTCAGTCTCTACAAGTGTTTATTTTTTAAGCTTCTCTCATGTGTTTCACTGGGTGAAGGTTTAAAACCCTCTTTTTATGATGGAAGGTAAAAGCCACAGCGTTCTGCTCTATACCAATGATCACTTGCTTGAGTGGATTCTTCTTGCTTCTTCAGTTGCAAATAGAGGTTGCTTGGGGGTGATGGGGAGATAGTTTGAATGAACCAGTCCTGCTAGTTCTTGGAAGTCCTGAGGGAACATGCTTTATGGTTCTCTTTAGAATGGGGGTGGCATTTACTAGTTATTTTTATCTTTGTGGCAGTTTGTTCACCTCTGAGTCAAAAGGCAAAGTCCAATTTAATATTCCATTACCCAAAAGAGCCAAACTTCTTTGCTCCCTCATCCTTTAGTCACAGCTGTGCAGTAAAATCCTACCTCCACATTATCCCAACTGCCTGTAATCCCCGGGCTTGTACCCAGAATGCTGAGCAGAGTTGGAGAAAATCACCCACTGGGGGAGATTGTGTTTATAAATCCTTATGACCAACCTCAACTTGCCTGTCAACATGGCTCAGTAATTGGAGTAGCCATATTTTCAATTCTTTCCAAAAATCTCCAAACTTTAATTCTATACTTCATCCTGATTATGAGATTTCTTTCCACTTCTCATAGAAGCAGCTATTTCATACAGGAGTAAGAAACCAAACTGGAACCTCACTTTTCTACCACCAGGGCTATAAAGCCACCTGCATCTGGACCCATCCTTCTCTCCTGTTTTATTTCTACACTTTAAACTCTGGGTCCCTTTTTATTACTTCCACCGATGTTGGATTAAGTACCTAATAAGTGCTAGGTGCTGTTAGAAATGGTGCTGGGCTGTACAGTGAACACAGGAGAACACACACAAAGTCCCTTCCCTTGTGAAGCTCATGTTTTTTAGAGTGATAAACAGGAAACAAATAAACAAGCAAAGCATACATAGTCAGAGGGTGGTACTATGAAAGGAAATACACATGGCTCAAGGATAGACAATGCTGAGTGTATGTGGTATGTGCATTGGCTTAGGCAGAGTGGGGAGGAAATGCTTATTTTGGCAGAGACCTGAATGAAAGGTGGCTGAAAACATGAGGCTCAAATCTGGCTGATAATTGCATAATCTGATGCTTTATAATTATATAGATTACCAGCTGTATCCCTAGAGCTGTGCTTCTTGACTTTGTATACACATTGGAATCACCAAGGAACTTAAAAAAAAAAAAGAACCTCAAGTCTAAGTCCCATCCTCACAAGTTCTGGTTCATTGGACAAGGGTGAAGTCTGTTGATAAGGATTTAAACTTTTAAACAATTGATTTCAGAGAGAGAAAAGGGGGTTGAGGGGAGAGAGAAACATCGATGTGTTGTTTGACCTGTCCATGCACCCATTGGTTGATTCTGCATGTGCCCTGACTGAGAATCAAACCCTGCAGCCCTACCTGATTGGGGATTGAATCCCCAACCCTGGTACCTTGGGACGGCTCTCCAACCAACTGAGCTACCCAGTCAGGGTAACTAATAAGGGTTTTTAAAGCTTCTTAAGTAATTATAAAATACAGCTAAGGAAACAAACGACTATCTAGAGATTCTGATTCAGCATGTTGGTAAAGGAGGCCCAAGAATAAGTATGTTGTAAATATATTCTTCAGGCGAGTCGTATAATTAGCCAGGATGGGAAGCTTTTACACCTCTCTTCAACTCTGGATGTAATTTTCATGCCGAATCTATATTTCTAGCCCAGTTGAATCTTCTAATCCTTTAGGCATGTATATCCAACTGCCTTGGTACATCCCTGGCTGGATGTTTTACAGACATTTCAAATTCAATAGGAAGAAAGTGAAATTCCTCACCCTTCTTTCCATATAAGCTTTTTACTACATGATACTTCTTGTTCTTATTTTTGTGAGTGGTACAACCACCCTCTCCATTGCTTAACCCAGAAAACTGGATATGTCCATCACCTCCAACAAACCATCCATCACAAAACCTTTTTGATTCCATCTACGAAGCATCTTTCAACTGCTCACCTTGCTGTGTCTCCACTGCCAGTTTCTCCCTCTGGGCCCCATTGCCTTGTCTGGATTTCTCAGAGGTCTTCCATCTGATCTCTTTCATCAGATCTCTTACCTCCCCCTATACATTTTTCTCACAGCTTTGCAGATCAAATGCTCATTAAAAGTATAAATTTGGTCATATCACTGCATTTCTTAAAATTGTTTAATGATATTTAGTTCAGAAACCTTATCAAGACTCTTAGCCATCAAGGACTTGGCCTTTTCCTGCTTTATGATGTCAGGACACTTCCCTTATCTTAATTTTCCCACCAACTATACTGGACTTCCTGTTTTACCACTTCTTAATCCTGAGTCTTCATGGGTGCTATTTCCTTTATCTAGAACACACTATCTTCATCTGGTCACACACTATTCATCCTTTAATTTAATACTGAAACAGTCACTTCCTTTGGGACACGGGTCCTGTCACTTGCAAAGTTTAAGATCCCTGCATTAATACCCATTGCTTTCCATTTGACACCTCTACCACACAACAATTTCTTATTTAGTGTTTGACTTCCTTCCTGGATGACAAGACTCTACAAGAGCAGGGACCATATTTACTTTGTTCCTTCCTGTGTTTTCAGCAGCTACCCAGTTCTGGTATTTAAGAGGTTTTCAATAAATATTTGTTGAATGAATACTTTCAGATGAAACAAACTCTTTTCCTTGAGAGCCTAGCGAGGGAGTTGGAAAGTAACTGCACTCAAAGAGCATCTCCCCCAAGGAAGAAGCAGAGCAAAGAGGACATAATTAAGGGGCAAGTATGTACTTAAGGGCAAGACCAGAGAATGAAAGGAACACAGAGAAAGGTTGTGTCTGTGGTGTAGAGAGAAGTATACTGGCCAAGTGGACTGCTGAAGAGATCCTTGGAGATCTATGCTAAACTCAAGTCTGTTTTCCAAGAAGCTAAATACTATAGCAGCAAAGAATGCTAACTCTGAATGCTATAGCAGCGAAGAATGGTCTTCAGGTCACAACCCAGAACAGGAGCAGGAAGTTCTTTGGGTGGATTTGGCATCACTGAGTTCCCAGTAGAAAAAAACTGAACCATAACCTGAAGAACTGACCTAAGAAGAGGGGTTAGAACATCTGTATCAAAGATTAGAGGAACAGGAAGACCCAGGGAGAAGTCCATGTGGTGATGAAGTTGTGTGTCTACAAGCCAAGGAATGCCAGGATTTCCAGCAACTACCACAAGAGAGAAGCGTGGAGCAGACTTTCCCTCAGAGCCCTCATAAGCAACCAACCCTTTCAGCACCTTGATTTTGGACTTCGAGCCTCCAGAACAGTGAGAGAATAAATTTCTCTCTTAAAACTAACAAAAAGAAAAGCCCCCTTTTCCTTGTTGTAGCAGATTCTATTTGACATATCAGAAATGCTGTATGAGAATGGGATAATTCCCATGTAATTGAACTTCTTCATGTCTACTTTGTTGCAGAACAGGGAAAATGCCTCTGGGATACTTTTTCCCTCTGTAGAAGCCACCAATGACAAAAAGTCTTGATTATCTTTATTTTTGGGTGGTTATATACTTTTGCTTTTTTTTGTGGTACTATCATTATTTTAGAGGAAGTCACTGAGAGAATGTAACTGCTGATTGCCCTGAAAGTTAAACCTGGGCAACTGAAGGCACCTCGCCTCCTCTCCTGTCCTGACAATCTATGGTCCACCCACCATTCTCACACTAAGAGCTGTTTCAAGGACACAGCCTTGAGAGAGTAAGGGGTTGTTGAGAGATGGGCCTTGTGAAAGAGACATCTATGAGGGAATCCTGTATTGGCCATCAACATCTACATGGGGAGGGTGGCCCATATGCTAAATGTTTGTGAACTGCTGTGTAAGCACAGAATGTCTGGAAAACACCAGCTGCTTTGGTGTGCTTTCTTGAGGAGCTGCTCATTGCACAGTGCAGTGAAGAGGGGAAGAGAATGGCTGCCTCCACAGGTTGGCCTCTCCTGTGGCAGTTCGGCTGGCCACCTGTGCCCAGTGAAAGGTTGCAACTTGGGTTAGAGTTGGAAGAAGACCTGAGGTTAGAAAAGGATGTGTGGTCGTTTACTACTCAGCGAGCTTCAGTCTGGCAGACAAGGTGGGAGGACAGGATAGTAACTGAGAGACTTCAACATGCTGTTTTTGCAAAGCTAGGATGATGCAGGCTGCCATAAATTAGGGTTTGAGCATTGTGATAAAGCCTGATTGGGATGTTAAGAGGTGGCATCCCTGGGAAAGTAAGGAGAACAAGGAGGAGGATAGGGTGATTGACAGTGGAACGGACAAGACTCCCTGAGCCGTCTGACCCCTAACACAAAGGACAGTAAAAGTCCAGCCAGCGGGGCAGCCCCCAATTCAAGAGACATTCAAGATGAGAAAATATATTCCCACTGAGCCTATTGATATGGCTGCCAAGTTCCAGCACAAGGCCCGGGAAAATATCCAGGCATGGTTAGTGCAGCTATGGATATGGGGGTTGGATGGGGAGGAGGTGGGGGGTGTATGACATTTTTCTGACCAGCAGGAGGCAAAGAAAATGAGCAACATCACCATAGAGCCTGCTCTCCAGCAGTGCCTGCATGGTGCTGGGGGAGGGGAAGGGTTAGTTTCAAGGCACTCACTACCTTATAGATTATCTAGCCTGTTGGGAGGCTTGGCCCAGTGAAGGGGCCAAGGCTTGTGCCCGGAGATCTCTCTGAGCACATGGGAGCCTGGAAATACATAGAGAAGGTATAAAAAATTCTTAGGGAGTTCGGAATGACAGGTTATCTATGCCCCTGACTTGGAAGGCCCTGATCAGTCCACATTTACTGCAGAAATAAAAGCCAAAATACTCCAGTCCCCTCCTAGCACCGGATATGTGATGTTGATAACCATGCTAAGCCAGTTGTAGGATATGATATTTATGAAGTTGGGCTGATCAGAAAGCCATCTCTGAGAAGGCAAAAATACTAGGTGGTACAGATTAAAGCTCTGGGCACCCCCCAAGCAGGGCTACCATTTGAGTTAGATGTGTCTGTGACTCTGGTAGGCATGGGTTGGGCACTGGGGCAGAGACAAAGCTAAGAGAGTGCACTCCCAGGATTTTAGTCCCAGCTCTGGAAGGAGGCAAATATACCCCCATAAAGCAACAGCTCCTAGCTGGATACACAGCATTCTTCTAGATTTAGCCTCTCACCAAGGACGGCATGTCATGGCTAGAACTTCTCTTCCTATGAAGGAGTGGGTTGAGAATATTTTCCATCCACCCACCTTTGCCGAGGCTCCAAAGCCCACATTGACTAAGTGGCCTCCCTGTTTGCAGCAGAGAGCACCCTGTCCACCAGTCGACAGTCCCTAGAAATGTGCGTGCTCCCAGGCCCTGCAGATGCCGATGTGTAGGGTCTCCACGTGCCCTTATTCTTGTGGCCATGCCTGTGGTCTGTAGAGAGGGAATGTGAAAAATTCCCACTGGTGTCTGATACACAGATGGGTCTAATCAGAGCAACTCATCCACAAAGACTGCAGTTGCTATTCATCCCAACACTGACACCCTCTGGATGGAAACAGGAATGAACTGCAGCAGCCTGTGGCTGAACTCAGAGGCCTGGCTGTGAACTCTGCCCCGACAATTGGGCTGTTCTGAAGAAATCAACCCTAAGGCTTGGACAATGAGAAACCAAGGGATGGATGACCATGACTAAGTCTCTATGGGGTCAGGATACATGGAAAGGCATCTGGGTCCTCCTGCTTGCAAGAGCCTGAGGCAGTCCTCACTATCTTCCACATCCAGGCTTTTAAGTGCTGACACTGTCTGGTAATCAGGAAGCTGATGCTCTTGTTCAAGTTTGAGCCCAAACAACTGACCTCAGTAGATAGTGTAGAATGGGTGCAAAGAAAGAATGGCCACCATGGTGTATGAATGGGATGGCATATTGCCAAGGATATGCCAGATTGCCCTTAAAACACAGTGAAATGGTTACTGCAGTTAAGCAGCATGTCCTCTGTGTTCTAAATAAAGCCCAAGGCAAACTGCCAAAGGAGTCTGGGGCCATAAACTGAAGTTCCCATTCAGTGGGGGATTGCAAATTGATCATATTGGCCCTCGCCCTCTGAGTGAAGTTACAAATTCACCTTGGTTTGTGTGGACACTGCAAATGCACCCATTCTACTCCAAGCATTTTCCTGTTGCTGTGCAAACCAGGCTGACTCCATTAGGGGGGTTAGAGAGCTGAGTACCATGTACAAATACCATGGGAAACCAGGCCTGCATTGTACCTAGGCTGCTTTGAGGCTTGCTCTTGCTAAAACCCCCTCACCCTGAGTTAAAGCATAAAATGCTTACCGCCTATCTTTAAAGTAATTCCCTGAAGTCTGTACTGATTCTCCCAAGGACAGAGTGTAGCCAAACCAATCACTCGTATTGTTCCCTTGCATTTGCAACTTATTTTCCTTGTTAATCTTTAAGAAGTAATCAGTAACATCCTTTCCTTCATTATCTGTAAAAAGTAATGTAAAGCAAATCTGAGCATAATGAATGAGAACCTTCTCTGATGTATGCTATTAGAAAGCAATAAAAGCCTGTCTAGGCAAGGGTCAAGGAGCTCGCTCTCTCTCAGAGAGTGGCCGTGCTGTCCCTTTTTCTTCACAGGACTTCTGTAGTCTGTGTGAATTTGTTCATTGCACCCACAGCATATGGACTCCACAGGACAGAGTCCACATCAGGGCACCACTCAGTCTCCAATGGGTCCTGCTGTAAGCTGGATCTTTTGAAATGCGCTATGCCGGAAATGGAACAGATACCGCTGAGAAGGTAGGGAAAGTGGGAATTCTGATATGGCATATATCTCCCCGAGTCTATCTCCTCAAAACCGACAGTGCTGCCTCCCTGGGTGTGTATGGTGTCTTCCACCACGTCTTATTCTCAAAGCTGCAGTCACATTGACATCGAGGATCAGACCACAGTGTAACTATTTTATTTTATTGATTAGAGAGAGAAAGAGAGAGAGGTGGGGAGAGAGAGACATCAATTTGTTGTTCCACTTACATATGCATTGATTGGTTGCTACTTGTGTGCGTCCTGACTAGAGAAGAAACCCGCAACTTTGGCATATTAGGATAGTGCTCTAACCAACTGAGCCACCCAGCTAGGGCCACAAGATTTTTACTCTCTGTCCTTTGGACCTTAGGCTTCTGCTGCTGTTTAATTTTCCACTCGTACAATTATTTAGCCACTGCCTTTGTCCCCTCCATTGACTTGGAAGATACTACAGCATACGTAGAAGCCCTTACTACATTTACCCAACAGGCCTAAATGATAGCCTGTCTTTACTGAACACTGAAATGTCCCTATGAGAAAAGCTGTCCTTAATAGGCTGGCCTTGGACCTTATTGCTGCCTTTGAAGGAGGCACCTGTGCCATTATCTAAGCAGAATGGTGTATGCTCACTTGATGAGTCAGCTAAGGTATCATCTTTCTTAAACCATGTGAGAACACAAGTGAGCACCCTGAATGACCTGTCCCTTAACCTAGGAGACTTAATGGTTTGTATCATGAGGCTCTTGGTGGAAAAACACTGCTAATTTTCAGAATTATTATCTCTATCTGTTTTCTATTGCATGTGCCTACACTGTTGCTGTGGTATTTGCCTTCTGTGCAGCCAGACAGCTGCCTAATGCACCATCTCCACAGTAGTGCAACCCCTTGCTGACTTCCCAGGGCCCATCACAGGAGGGGGACACAGGAGATTACAAATGCTGGTCACAGGGATAGAATGTTGGGGGAGGTCACTGGGGGAACATGACCATCCCCTGGCCTGCAAGCTGGGCCTGGGCAATCGGAGGCTGCTCACCCCTCTCCTGTTCTTGGAATGTGCTTTCTCCCTACCATTCCCCCTGGGAATTGTTTCAAGAACACTACCTGGAGGGAGTAAGGGGTTGTTGAAATCATTTGGGCTGAATATGTAACTGAACTCACTTAAGGCTTCTATGTAAACTTTTAAGATTCTAGTGGGGAGGTGCAAAGATCTACTTATCTTGCTGCAGCAACGACAAGTTTGTAAGTAAGTTCCCTTGCCTATTAACCCACCACCTACCAATCTGGAGTGGTCTGTCTCTTCCTCAGGTCGCTCCCTGACTTCCATATATGGGGTCTGTTTCAGATTTCACCAGGGGAATTCTGGAGGTTTGAACCAACACCTATATTTATGGATTTAAGGCAATGTGAGTCATGAAGAGTAGATAATTGGCTAGCCTATAGGAAATATTCCATGTTCTTTCCTTTAATGCTCATAACTGGAGAGTGAGTATACAGGTTGTGCCTTGGATGGGTAACTCAGGTGGTTGGAGCACTGGCCCATACACAAACAAGTTTTGGGCTCCATACCTGGTCAGGGCACATACCTAGGTTAAGGGTTCAATACCAGGTGGGGGCATGTATGGGAGGCATCCAATCAATGTTTCTCTCTCACATTGATATTTCTCTCTCATGTAAATGTTTCTTTCCTCCCTCCTGTCCCTCTAAAATACACACACACACACACATACACATAGAGGTTCTTCGAAGTCTCATCGAGTTTAATGACAAAAGTTGGGGTTCAGGAATACCACAATGAGAAAGGATATTCTCTTCTGCTCAATCCACTCCTTCAGGAGTTGACACCTGACAGGATGGTTACACATGGAGTTTGTTATAAAATTGAGTGTGTCTGTTATAAAACTGAGTTTGTTACAAATTGTTGTTGAGAGATATTGGTGAGAGTTGTTGTCAGTCATTGGAGTTACCTAAAGTTACTACAAATAGGACAAACCAGGCATGTCAAATGGGAAATACCTTTAATCAGAACATTTCCTGTTGTCAAATCAAAGCAAAGGTGAGATATTCATCGGTTTAAATTTCCCCTGTTTAAATCCCTCAAAGCAAATGCCACTGAAACGTGATGTGTAAGTTCAATTTATTTGAATGAAGCTCTACTAACAAAGACAATTTACATCTTTTTTCTTTTATGTATACTTTTTAACTTTAAATGTTCTTATAAGTATGTATTTTGTTTTTTCCTCAACCACTTAATTGATGTAAGTACATACTAAATTAGATGTTAAGGAAATTTGTAATAAAGTCATAAAATATTTTCCATGGGTACTTTATTTTTAAAAAAGATTTTATGCACCCATTTTTAGAAAAAGAGGAATGGAGAGAGCAAGAAAGGGAGAGAAACTTTGACGTGTGAAAGGAACATTTACTGGTTGCCTCTCCTATGTGCCTCAACCAGGAACTGAACCCGCAACCCAGGCGTGTGCCCTGACCAGGAATTGAACGAGCGCCCTTTCACTTTGTAGGATGATGCCCAACCAACTGAGCCACACCAGTCAGAACTCCATGGGTATTTTAAAGACAAGAAAAAACCCCAGACATGTAAGCCATTTTGTGCCTGGCATAGTGCTAAGCACCCCCACTTAGGCATTTTTGTAACCATTGTTATCCCATTGTATAGATTAAAAAAGGGTTACAAAATATTCTCGAAGGTCATACAGTTAGAAAAGAGAGGGTTCCAAGCTATGCCTTTCTCTTACACCAGGATGCCCGTAGTGTTTACCAGTGGCAACACAGGCATGATCCTGCCTGTAAACCATGGTGTGGTTCAGAGTGCAGATCTTGCTTTCACAGAACCCTGAGCTTCATCATGGTGCAGGTGCTTTCTAACTGTGATCTTGAGGCATTTCTTAACCTCTCTGATTCCAAATTTCTGAAAACTTGGGCTTTATATCTACCTTTGAAGATATGAGAAAATTAATGTCAATATGTATGATATTGTTGGTGTATTAAAAAAATCAAGCCAGATCCTAGTTCTGTGAGAAGGCATGAAGAGACCTCTCCAGGAGTAATTTCAGCACACTTTCCAGCTGAAGCTTTCTTACTTCCTCTCCAGTTTTCATTCCATCATTTTAAGTTTTCACACGTGTTGCTACTTTCACATTTTAATTGCTTACAGTCCTTATCTTTTTACTCTTCTTAGTAGACTTACTCTTCTTTTTACTCTTAGCACTTATAAGTGCTCTCTCTCCCTGCTCTTGCCAGCCAATAGCTCCAGTAAATTGTTTTTTGAGTAGTGATTGGATTTCTCAGTGCTTTTTGGAGATCGTGGTGAAGAGTCTCACACAGGTTTTGGTAAGAAACTTACACCACAGGAATTTAATGTTCCTCACTTTGACTTCATTAGATGGAAGAATGCGGAGGATGGGAATGAAAGGGATGTGTGAAACAGGACAATTCTCGAAACAATTTTTAAACAATGTCTATCAGAATTTGTTAATGAGGATGTTTCCACAATGTTTAAAGGTATTGGAATTAATGTCTTTCTTCAGGGACATCTTGTTCTTAGGTTGTGGAGCCAAGGTTTATGTTTCAAGAATAAAATGCCAAGGAAAAGCAGGCCGCCTGGGGACCGGCAGTGCAGTGATGGGGAGAAAGGCTCCGGGGCCAGGCAGCCTGGGGTGCAAGGCTGGGCTTCGTCACTGACTAGCTGCTTTGGAAAAGCTAAAACTGCTCTGAGCTTTACTTTGCTAATCTATAAATGGGTACAATAGCTCTCTTGTAATATTGTATGAGAGATAGGGATAATACATGGGTACACACTTGATGGAGAGTAATTGTTTAAATTTAGTGGAAATTCTTAAATGGGTTGAATTGGACTTTTCTGTATTTGGTTCAGGGATTCCATGTGGATGTTCTGTCATTCATTAGAATGAGTGTGACACCAGCAAGCTGTTAGATAAAATGTGCTAGAAAAAATTTTTCTTCTCAAACACACACTTTATACTCAGTGTAAATTATGGCTGATTCGAAATTTCTCCTCAGTCCTCAAGTTAATCAGCTGTTTAGCTGAATCATCATTGTGATGGCCTATTTCTTAGCAGAGATCTGTCTCGGGTCTAAAGGAGCAACAGTGAAGCCAGTAGCTATCTTTAGAACTGATGTAAAGATTAGATGCCATCATGTTAGCAAAGGCTTGTGTTCAATAAATAAGTAATGTTGCTCTTGAAAATAGCTTATAAGGCCTATCAATTCATACAATGGTGCCAGTGTTTTGACCACACTGACTAAGCTTCAGGCAGTCCAGTTGTTTACTATGGCTTCATTGTGGGTATTTTGAGAGCTTCCTCAGATTGGTCTGGCCATTAGGTGAATTGCTGACTGGATTTTTCCTTGAACTTCTAACATATCCAATGTGAAAATGTTCTGATTGGCAGGTGAATAAAATACATACCTAGAAAATTACTTCAACTCAATTAGCTTAATAATCTACTTATGGACCAAATTAATGCCTTGTGGACATCTCCTCAACCACAGAAAACATTCCACTCTTTCAAAATTGAATAAAAAATACACAGGTATTGTATATTTTTGCTTGATGCTTTTAAGATTCTCTCCATATCTTTAATCTTGGCTAATGTAATTATAATGTGGCTTGGTGAGTGCCTCCTTGGGTCCAGCTTTTTTGGAACACTCTGAGCTTCCTGGACTTCCTGGAAGTCTATTTCCTTGTCAGATTGGGGAAGTTCTCCTCAATTATGTTTTTCAAATACGTTTCTAATTTCTTGCTCTTCCTCTCCTTCTTCTGGTACCCTTATGATTTGGATGTTGGAACATGTAAAGTTGTCCTGGAGGCTCCTAAAGCCTCTCCTCACTTTTTTGAATTCTTGTTTCTTTATTCTGTTCTGGTTCAATATTTATTTCTTCCTTCTGGTCTAAACCATTGATTTGAGTCCCAGTTTCCTTCCCTTTACTGTTCGCTCCCTGTACATTTTCTTTTATTTCACTTTTCATAGCCTTCACTTTTTCCTGTATTTCATGACTATACTCAACCAATTCTGTGAGCAACCTGGTTACCAGTGTTTTGAACCCTGTATCTGATAGGTTGTCTATCTCATTATTGCTTAGTTGTATTTTTTCTGGAGCTTTGATCTGTTCTTTCATTTGGGCCATATTGTTTTTTTGGGGTTTTTTTTTGTCTCTGTGTGCCCATTATGCAGGAAGGGGCAGAGCCTTAAGTGTTCACCAGGACAGTGCAACCCACATCACTGTGTGTGGGGCTGTGGGGGAGGGGTCCGAGAGGGAACAGTGCCGTTTGCTCTGCTCTCTGCCGGTTTTCAGTCACTTCCAATGCTACCCACAAGCAAATTGGGCTCTTCTGGTGCTGATTCCCATATAGGTGGGTTTGTGTATGTTCTAGGACCCTGTGGGTCTCTTCAACAGGAGGCTGGGAGACTGGGAGTTTCTCTTGCTCCCTCAACCCACACAGGTTTTTTCAGTCATAGGTTTTGAGGCTTTATTTCCCCACACTGGAACCCTGGTTTGTGTGGTCTGTCTCACTCCCCAGTTGTTCCTCCAGTTTACCTGCATGCAAATGTGGGACTGCCTGTCTGCCAGCCACTGCCTTGCTGGGTCCACTGGCTGCTGCCTTGTGGTGAGTCCTCTCCACCCTGGTTGCCCTCCTGTCTCTGACCCTTTTACTGGTCTAGATGAATGTTTTTTCTTTAACTCCTTGTTTGTTGTACTTCCACATAGTTCTATTTTTCTGGCAGTTCTGGTTATTTTTTGTTTTTAAATTTGTTGTTGTCCTTCTTTTGGTTGTATGAGGAGGCAAAGTGTGTCTACCTATGTCTCCATCTTGAACAGAAGTCAAAATTATACTACTTATATATAATAAATTATAAAATAATATTGGGACAGAAAGTTGAAGAAATTGAGTGATTTAGTCATAGAAACAGAGATAAATGATCACAAACTTGGCATTGGAATTCAGGAGTTTCTAACTGAGAATCCAGGCTCTAAATCAATGTGATATAATCTCCAGTTTATAAACTGGAGAATAAATCCCCAGTTTATTCTCTAACAACCTGTAAGCTAAATTCCTATTAGGTAACAGGAAGGAGAATGTGAGTTTATATACATTACTTTATTGCTATTCACTTTCTAAAAAACCATGATACCAGGTTGTGTGTTGTATAGAATAGAATTTATTTATAAGTGAGATTTAATCTCTGGAGATAAAGAAGATAAGCATAGACAGGGGCTACATATGTACCAAGAACCTGGAAATAATGGTTTAACAAAATCTCACTGGGTGTGAGAAATGAAATTATGTTGACGTCAAGAATGACATAATGAGTAGACAGACCAACATGGGAGTCAGTCAAGGCAAGTGGCAGTCCTTAGGAAGGCTGAGAAGCAAACCTGGCAGTACCTAGGTTATATTGAAGATTTGTGTGGTTTTTGCCTTCTACCATTACATCTGCGAAAAACAATTTGCCACTTAGCCACATTTATCAATCTGTAGCAAAATAGAAATCCTTGGTTTTGCTTTTGCTTGCTTACTTACTATCTTCTCTTTCTTCCAAAACAGTCATTTTTGTTTTCCTTCTTTCCTTCCTCTTTCAGCTCCTGTGATACATTAAAGAAATCTCAAGAGAGCAACTTTTCTGAAAGTCAAATATGTAAGGAGAAAAATCCTTTTTTGAAAAGCATAGCCTTCACTCTTCTGGAAACTAGGGTGCTCTGAGATGGAACCATGGGTGCCAGACCCATCTTGAAGTGATGGAGCATGTCTATTTAGACTTTCTTCTAGCATGGGGTTGGTTCATTTCTGGGATTGAAGAAAGTACCTCTAATACCACTCCCAAACCAAATTCCAGCATTAGGTTAATCTCTCATAGCTCTTATTCTGCATAGAGGGGCAGAATCTTCCAGCACATGAAAAAATAAAGGGAGAGATGCATGTCTTAAATGTGGTGTAAGGAGATCTGGGGATCTGCTCCTATAGAAATCATCATAACTAGTGAAAATTATTTAAAAAGCCAGGCATTTAAAATTTTTGGCTTTTTCAGAAATTTTCAGAAATTTTTCTAAGGGCATACAGCAAGCGAAGAAACAATTTCCTCATGGGAATTTACTGTACTGGTGGTAAGAATAGTGAGAGTCTGTGGCACCTGAACCATGAGCTGCTCCTTCACTTTTGCTCCTCTCTCCCTTCCTCCTTTCTTCCCTTCCTCTTTTTTTCTCTCCCCCGCCAACTTCCAGTTAAGTTTGGTGGCATTTTAGGTGGGTGTGACTGACAGGGAGCTTTCTTCCTCCAGCTCCCACTCCAGGATACAGTATCTCCCTGAGAGGATCAGGCAATCAGCATTTCACACCCCATCAAGGTTCCTTTTGCAGACTATGGATTCCAATCAAATGAGACTGAGAGGAAAGGGTATCCCTTTCTCTCCCAAAGACTCACTCATAAAGTGGAGGCCTGACCCCAGGCACAGCAAGCTGAGAGTACTAGGGCCCGGTTGCCTTTACACTAGCTCTCCTGTAGAATGAAGTCTACATTCCAAAAAAATCAAGCAGTGAAGATTAAAGACTATCATCCCACTCAAGACCTTAGTAAAGATTTCACTCTAAGGGACGTGGGCTGTCTCTGCCCCTAGTCCCCAGAGCAGGGGCTCTGAGGTGTTGCCTGATTTGGTGGTGGTCAGTGAGATGGGAGTGGAATAGAAGTAGGCCATATGAAGAGAGACCTCTTAAATTCTCCCTTAGGAATTTACTTTAAAGAAAAAATATGTAGGGGTGTTATAGCCCAGGGATGCCTTTAGAAACAATTGGAATTTTAGTGGCATGCAAATTAAAAGATGCTGCTCACTCCATTAGAACAACAAGCTAAATCCTAGGCCAGCTAGTTGACCAGAGAGAACCAGGGAAAGAGACAGCTAAGGAAACCCCTTCTGAGGTCAAAACAAACTTCAGAGACTGGGCTCATGAATACCTCTGCAATGGAGTTCAGAATTTAATTAAATCAAACCACGAAGAAATTTATGCTCCAGCATAAACTCCAAGTATAAATTGACAGAAACAGTAATCAGCTGGCAATTAGGGGAGTCTATTAGCTGGTGTGATACCAATAGAGGCAAACAGGTTAACAGCAAGGTCAGGGAAAGAAACAGTAAAAAAAAAGTCTAATAAAAAAACGTTATTCTTGGGTGACTGTGTATAATGTTTGAGAAGCAATATCAGAAATTTCATACTACAAGGGAAATAGATATTATTAGAATAGCCTAGCTAAACAAATAAATACCAACAATATATCGCTTAAAAAGTACAAATTTTAAACAAGATATGGAAAGAAACAGGAAAGTGTGATTCATACACAGGAAAGAGCAGGCAAGTGAAACTGCCAATGAGATGTGCAGACGCATGTGTGGGTCAGAATTAACAAAAAATTCAAAATAGCCATTATAAATATGTTCTAAGAACAAAAGGAGACCATATGTAAAGAGCTAAATGAAGGTATTATGACAATGCCTCTTCAAATGAAGAATATCAATTAAAAATAAAATTTATAAAAGAAAAATGCAAATTCTTGGGCTGAGAAGTATAATAAATGGGATGAAAATATTAGTGGGATTTGGCATCAGATTTGAATTGCCACAAGAGTAAATTAGTGAACTTGAAGATAGATCGACAAAGATTATGAGATCCAAAAAACAGAAGAAAAGATCAATAAAATGGACAGAGCTTCAGAGAAATGTTGCACAACATTTAATATGTGAACATATGCATAACAAAAATATCGAGAGAAAGCAGGCCTCAGAAAAGAATATTTGAAATAATCATGACTAAAATGTCACCAGTTTGAAGAAAAGCACTAATTCACACATTCAAGAAACTCTACAAACTCCAACTATAAATGCAAAGAGGTTAATGACAAAACATTTTGTTGCTAAATTTTAAAGGCCACAGACAAAAATAAAATTTTGAAAGCAGAAAGAAAATACATATATTCACTATATATAAGAGGAACCCCAATAAGATTAATTGTTGGCTTTTCACTGGGAACAATAGAATCCAGATGGTAGTGGAATAACATATTCAAATTTTGACAGCAAAAAAAAATTATGCAGAACAAGAATCTTATATGTAACAAAACTTTTTAAAATATAAAGGTGAAATAAAATCATTTTGTAATAAACAAAAACTGAGACAATTCATGGTTAGCAGACCTACCTTACAAGAAATACTAAAAGAATTTTGTCAGGGTAAAAGTAAGTATTCCTAGACTGTAATTCAAATTCTCATATAAAACCAGAGAGCATGGGCAACAGTAATTACATAATTATAAATAAAATAAGTAATTATATAATTATAATTATATTTATATAACCATAAATTTTAATTAGGTAATTATAAAAGTACAAAGAATTTAATTTGTAATTACAAAAGATAGTACAAAGGAGAAGAAATGCATATTTCCTTTTCTTTTAACTGATTTAATAAGCAATTATGTAATAAAATATATATACTATAATTGTATTCTTGTGCCTAGAACATATAGAAATGTAATATATTTGACAATAACATCTTAAAGTTTGTAGGAAAGAACAAAGCTGTTTTGAAGAGAGGAAATTACATCAATTTTAACTTAAATTCACAAGAACAAATGAAGAGAACCAAAATGGTGAATAAAAAGGTTGATATAACTAACTCTATAAATTACTCTTCTGTCTTCTCTCAGTATCTTTAAAAGCCATAAAAATATGTAAAGTAATAATGAATAGCAATGAGTTGTCTTTTAGTTTTATATATATAAAGAAGATGGAATAGAGCTCTATAAGAAAATATATTCTATATTTTTTCAGAAATTGTCATACTGGATAAAAAAATCAAGATCTAACTATATGCTATCTACATGAAACATACTTTAGATTAAAAAACATCAAAAGTAAAACAGAACACTGTAGCCCTTGCTGTGTGACTCAGTTGGCTGGAGCACCAAAGGGCTCCCTTCACTGAAGTGTTGCTGGTTCAATTCCCAGTCAGGGCACATACCTAAGTTGTAAGTTTGATCTACCATTGGGGTGTATATGGGAGGCAACCAATTTATATTTCTCTTTTTGCCCTTCTCTCTCTCTTTAAACTCAATGGAGACATGTCTTTGGGTGAGGATTTAAAAACAAAATAAAACAAAACACTATAGACCAATATCTTTTATAAATGTAGGAGCCAAAATTTCCAACAAAATACTAGCAACCCAAATTCAATAGCATATAAAAATAATTACATACATTATGACCAAGTGGACTTTATTCCAGGAACTCAGGGATGGTTTAATGGTTGTAAACCAATTAATGTCATATGCTATATCAATAGAACAAAGAACCAAAAAACCACATAATCACCTCCATATACTCAGAAAAAGTATACAAAGTATACAAAGTATGCAAAGTATGACAAAACCCAATCCTACTTCAGGATAATATTCAACAAACTCAGAATAAAAGGGAACTTTCTCAACTTGATAAAGGAATCTACAAAGAGACCTCATAGAAAAAAATATCAAATAATAGCAGTAGACTATTTTTTTCCTAAGATCAGGAAAAGACAAAGATGGTCACTCTTGTCAGTTCTAATCACATTTAAGACAGTGTGGTACAGGCTTAGGGATGGACATATAGGACAATGGAATGAAATAGAGAGTTCATAAATAAACCCTTACTTTTATGTTGAATTGAATTTTGACAAGACAATTCAATGGGAAGGAATAGTCTTTTTCAATAGTCTTTTCAAGCTGGGACTTCTGGATAGTCACATGCAAAAGAGTGAAATAATCTCCTTCCTGACATCAGATACACAAATCAACTCAAAACATATTGTAGGCCTAAATGTAAGAGGTAAAATTATAAATCTTAGAAGTAAAAATAAGAGTAAATCTCTGTAGCCTTGCTTTAGGCATAACCTTGTTAGATGTGAGCACAAGCAACAAGATAAAAAGTGGATATATTAGAGTCTATCAAAATTAAACACTATCGCCCTGGCTGGTGTAGCTCAGTGGATTGAGTGCAGGCCTGCGAACCAGACGATTGCAGTTCGATTCCCAGTCAGGGCACATGCCTGGGTTGCAGGCCAGGTCCCCAGTAAGGGACACATGAGAGGCAACCATACATTGATATTTCTCTCCCTCTCTCCTTCCTTTCCCCCTCTAAAGATAAATAAATAAAATCTAAAAAAACCCCCTAAAAAACATTAAACACTATCTTTGTAAACTATGTTTTAAAGGGTACCATCAATAAAGCAGAGGCAACCCACAATATAGAGAAAATATTTGCAAATCATTATATATATATATATATATATATTAAGAACTCTTGCAACTCAGTAATAAAAATATATATAACCCAATTAAAAAATGGGCATAGGTTCTCAATGGACATTTCTCCAAATAAGGTATAAAAATGGACAATAAGCATATGAAACAGTGCTCAATACCATCATTCATTAGGGAAATGCAAATCAAAACCACAATGGGATACAACTTCACACCCATTAAGATAGATATAATCAAAAAGAGATAAGAGTTAGCAAGGATATTAAGAAATCAGAGCCATCATACACTGGAAGATGAGAATGTAAAATGGTGCAACTTCTTTGGAACTATACCAAAAGCTATATTACACCATACCTAAATTTAGTATTACTAAGTATACCAAATATAGTAAAACCACTGAACTGTGCGCTGTAAATGGGTGAAGTGTGTCTCAGTAAAGCTATTCTATTAGAAAACAGGAGGTCGGCATCCGGGCCTGGCAGAGGGATCCCTGACTCTACGATGGTAAAGCAAAAGCTGGGGCAGAGCTGAGTGGAGGTTGTAAACCCAGGGGACTTGATGCAAAGACGTTTTTCCTCTGGCAATCACACTCGGTCTCCACGGGTGCCTGGTTTGGTCCTTGATGTCTGACTTTGATCACTTATATTCAAGTCCTATTTTGTGTGTGGGTATGAGGGTGGGAGATAACGATTTAAGCGGTTATTAATTATAGGTCATTTGCCCTATAATTCAGGGCAAATGAATTTAGGGAAAAAGCTTTACTAGGGAAATAGGCAAGAATTCATGAAGTTACCAGTTTATCATGAAGAGAAGAAGAGAATTGTAAAGGGCTGAGAAAAGAGAGGTTAGAAGAACTAGAAGCCTGCCTTGTTAAGATCACAACTCAAACTAGACCTCTGCTGTGGTCCTCACATTTTTGTAGACATGAATTCCACAGGTAAAGATCCCATACTATGTGGTCAGACTGGACAAGAAAGTCTTTGTCACACTTTTATGAGGACTCCTGGGGCCAATAGCTGTACCAGATATATGCGTGTGATAGGCCCAGTCTAGAACAAACCATGAAAGCCAGGGGAAATCTCCTTCTGCCTGCAAGGTTGGGAATTATGGTAGTAGAGAACTGGGATGGCAAAATACAGTGTAGATATCTTTAGCCTGAATGCCATCCACCTGTGGGCCAAGGACTCTAGGCTAGTAATTCACAATTACCAGAGGGAGCATTTTTGCTGGGGATATGTATCATGCCAGTATTCGAAGGATGGAAATGGATGGATATTTGAAGATTGAAGCTCAATGTACTTATTCTGTTAGTAACACAAATTCAGGCAACAGAGCTCCATAGTCCTTTTGGTTGGAGGAGATCAAATACGCGGGAGATCAAAGGACTAAACATTGTTAGGACATGGAATAGAAAGTGTTGATGAAGAGTGCTGTGGACCAGTGGGAGACAGAGATCAGGAACAAAGGCTATTCCTTTTCGGTGAGATGCAGGGCACTTTCAGTCCTGGAGCAGTGGAGCAAGGGCCGAATTTGAAGCACTGACTGTAAGTGCTGAGGAAAAGTGTTAGCTCACCAACTGGGATGTCTCGTGTTGGTCACATGTTCAGACACCTCTCCAGCCTTTTCAGTGGAGCCTGCCATGAGGAAGAGCACCATCAATTCTCCTGTGGTCTGTGTGGACTCTCCTAGGGAGGCTCTTACCGCACTGCGGGAAGCACGTGGCTTAGTAACATGAATTTCCCGATGCTAGATGATTGGTTGTCCAGGAAACAAGAGTCTTACAGGTTTTAGGAGTATTTGGTGCCATATGCTCTTTTTGTATGTAAGATTACACAAGGGTGAGGTTTCAAATTAGATATTAAGCTGACTCTTTTAGATGGGACTAATTCCTATTTTTTGTGGTATGAATTATACTTTAAAATATGATCATTAGTTCACAAATGTGCCTAAATGAAGTGTGCTGGTTATTCGCCTTTTCTCCCTGCCCTCCGGTCCCAACCCCAAGATCCATTCTGCACTCTGCCTCTGGAAGCTGACTCCTTAAGGAGAAATCACTTTGGGACCTTGTTCTGTCCGGCTTTGGGATGGGTTCAGGAAATGAGAAATGCCAGCAGGAGACCAGAGGGAGGAGGAGACAACTCTTTTTNGTGTTAGCTCACCAACTGGGATGTCTTGTGTTGGTCACATGTTCAGACACCTCTCCAGCCTTTTCAGTGGAGCCTGCCATGAGGAAGAGCACCACCAATTCTCCTGTGGTCTGTGTGGACTCTCCTAGGGAGGCTCTTACCGCACTGCGGGAAGCACGTGGCTTAGTAACATGAATTTCCCAATGCTAGATGATTGGTTGGCCAGGAAACAAGAGTCTTACAGGTTTTAGGAGTATTTGGTGCCATATGCTCTTTTTGTATGTAAGATTACACAAGGGTGAGGTTTCAAATTAGATATTAAGCCGACTCTTTTAGATGGGACTAATTCCTATTTTTTGTGGTATGAATTATACTTTAAAATATGATCATTAGTTCACAAATGTGCCTAAATGAAGTGTGCTGGTTATTCGCCTTTTCTCCCTGCCCTCCGGTCCCAACCCCAAGATCCATTCTGCACTCTGCCTCTGGAAGCTGACTCCTTAAGGAGAAATCACTTTGGGACCTTGTTCTGTCCGGCTTTGGGATGGGTTCAGGAAATGAGAAATGCCAGCAGGAGACCAGAGGGAGGAGGAGACAACTCTTTTTGATCTTGTCCCTGGCCATAGCTACTTCCCACCACACTATGCTTCCTGCTGGGTGCCTTCCTCCTCTAAGCTCCAGCTCTCACTGAACTCTGACAACAACAACAACGCTGAGGTTTTCTCTCTGACATTTTCTCCCTTAGTCTCTTCAGCACTGGATGGTAATGCCTTTCCATTGGCGAGTTCCCATTGATAGCTTCTGGATGCTTTACCATTCTTAGTTTAGTTTCTTGCTCACAACTTAGTAAACTATCTTTGTATTGAAACCTTATCATTTGTGTCTTTTGGGAGAAATTTCTTTTCTCCTGTGACTCGGACTGGTAACACGGGAATAGAAAGATTTAAGAAAAGAACACTGGATTGGAAACAGAACTGGATTGGTCACTAACTGACTCACTGATGTTAGGGGAAAATGCGTTAGCTTTCCTGAGCTTTATTTCATATAGTGTAATACTGACAGGAAATTGTATTCTGACTCAGAACCAAACCTGGCATAAAACTGTCAGTGTAAGTAACATTCGAACCCGTAGAGAATTTTTGGTGAGCTTATTTGCACCAACCTGATGACAATTGCTGAGAAGCAACACCTCAACGGATTGAGAAATGCTCCAGAAAAGGGCAGTTCAGTTCCTTATTTTATACATTAGACTCAGAGGAGGAGTCATAAGGGGGTTATATGAGGTCCACTTGTGACAGATTAGGGGGGTGGGAGAAAGAACTGCTTTTAGTTAATGACTTAATTTTAGACCATCCTTTGTGGTTACTTTATGTCTCTGAGTTTGTAAGGCTGCCTCGCAGGCTTCCCATGAGCTTGTCGGACTGATATGTGGCCCCTTTTCTTCCACAAAAAGCTGAAAATGAAAGTGGGAAGTCAGACTGGATGACAAGACTTGTCATTTTTAGATAGTGGAAACAGATACAAGTACAAACAGGCTGCATTGGAAGCCATCTCAGGGGCTGTGGGGAAATTCATCCTTGAAAGAGAAGAACACTAAGAGAAAACTGTCTCAAGCTGCCTGTAATCTAAGGCTGGGTTTCCTCTAGATGAGGAAAACTGATGCAGTGGCACAGGGAGCTGGGGAAAGCTGGAACTATAAGTTCACCTGGAAGAAGGCAGCCTTTTCTTTGATCCCAAATGCTATAAGTAAGGAGAATTAAGTCATTAAAAAGTATCAGTGGGTTGCCATCATTGCTTAGCAACGTACACTAAGAGTTGCAGCCTGAAGGTTGTGGTGTCCCTGTGGACTTCAGATCTAGAATGCTCAAGGTGCACTTCTAGGTCCAGTGTCTTCATTCAGTCCTTAGCCCCGAAGCAGCAGTTCAATCTGAATGGCTGGCCTCGTCATTTTTAGGTTGTGGAAGCTGACAAATCAGGCTCCCCTTTCTCACTGAGAACATTAAAAAAAAACTTCTCCACTCCTACATCTCAAAAAGCACAAAAGAAAGGATGGTTAAAAAACTATTACTTTTTTATTAAAAAGCAAATGCATTTTCAATAAAACCATACTAATTCATTAGGCTTGCAGAGTTCTGCTTTCCTGGAGAGCTGTGACATGCTCTTAGAACTCTTTTAGAAAGCTGGCTACTAAAATGCCAAATGTGGGGATGAATTAGAGAATATGAAGGAAAAGTAAGTAGAGGAAAGCAAGTAAAGAAGTTGGTGAAGAGAAGATATATATTTGGAGAGAGATACAGAGAGACGGAGACCTAAATTTTGCTCAATGATTGGAAGAAGAATGATGGCTGTAATATGTTAGCTCCTTGACTGAATGGACAAGAAAGAAAAGCTATCTCACTGATATTTTACAAACTGTTTATTGAATAGTTAATTTGGAAGTAAAATCTCTAAAAGAAATGCTAAAGGTAGCAATTCACAAAAATACAATATTCACACAAACATTGGACGAATGTATTTATGTGAAGTCTCAAGGTCAGTAGTCTAACATAACTTGGTAAATTTTAAAAATATAAAACGTAGAAAAATACACATTCCTTGATTTTGTTTACTGTTTACATTCATCATAAGAAAGGAAAGAAAGTCAATTGAGATAAGCACAGGCATTCACATCAAAAGCGAGAACAATCATTTAATTGATGTTTGTGACTGGGATAGCTTCTCTAGGTATAAGAATCCTTCAGCTCCCAAAGCTGAGGAACACTCTCTCTTATTCCAATGCTATGTGGAGTTTTGGGAAGTTCTTCCAGTTTTCATCATATGTTTGATTTTTATCTGGGATATTTTTTCCCAGACAGCATCATCCATGCATTAAGGTTCCAAAGAGTCTTTATTTCAAGAGCAGCTTGAATCAATTCAGCTTTGGCACACCAAGACTTAAATGTCTCATTCTATTACTATGTCATCTTTTGGCATGTATGCTGTCATTATTCATGACACTTCTTCTGTCTTCATCTTCTTTTTCTTTGTTGTCTTATCCATTCATGTTCCCTCTCTCCAAATAAGTAGAAGGCCTAAACTTTGGTGTATAAACCATTAAAATATGGAGATGTAAGAGGGAAAAGTATATGAGAATAATACAAAAGAAGAAATTGGTGGACTACTTCTCTATCTTCTGATGAATATTTTAAGATACTCTCTTTTGCCTGGCTGTTGTAGCTCAGTGGATTGAGCACGGGCCTGCGAACCAGAGGATTGCGGTTCAATTCCCAGTCAGGGCACATGCCTGTGTTGCAGGCTAGTTCCCAGCAGGGGATGCATGAGAGGTGACCATACACTGATATTTCTCTCCCTCTCTCCTTTCCTTCCCCTCTAAAGATAAATAAATAAAATCTTAAAAAAAGATATTCTCTTTTGATATTTATCATAGATTATGAGGGACTTCTAGTGGTTCTTTATCTTTATAAAACACTATTCCACGCAGCAATATTTTTACTGGTACATCCCCTAGAGCAAGGGACATAAAGGAAAGAATACACAAATGGGATTTCATCAAAATTAAAAGCTTCTGCATGGCCAGGGAAAATAGTACCAAGATAAAAAGAGAAGCAACAGCCTGGGAAAACATATTTGCCAATGATACCTCAGACAAAGGTTTAATCTCCAAAATATACAAAGAACTCACTCGACTCCACTCAAAGAAGATAAGCAACCCAATTAAAAAATGGGCAAAGGACTTGAACAGACATTTCTCCAAGGAGGACATACAGAGGATCCAGAGACACATGACGAGATGCTCAATATCGCTAGCTATCAGAGAGATGCAAATTAAAACTACAATGAGATACCACTTTACACCAGTCAGAATGGCTATCATAAACAAAGAAACAAACAACAAGTGCTGGAGAGGTTGTGGGGAAAAGGGGACCCTAGTTCATTGTTGGTGGGATTGCAGACTGGTACAACCACTATGGAAAACAGTATGGAATTTTCTAAGAAAATTAAAAATGAACGTGCCTTTTGACCCAGCAATTCCACTATTAGGAGTATATCCTAAGAACCCTGAAACACCAATCCAAAAGAACCTATGCACCCCGATATTCACAGCAGCACAATTTATGATAGCCAAGAGTTGGAAGCAACCTAGATGCCCATCGGTAAATGACTGGATCAAAAAGCTATGGTACATTTACACAATGGAATTCTATGCAGCAGAAAGAAAGAAGGAGCTCCTACCTTTTGCAACATCATGGATGGAACTGGAAAGCATTATGCTGAGCGAAATAAGCCAGGCGGTGAAAGACAAATACCATATGATCTCACCTCTAACAGGAATCTAAACAACAAAACAAACAAGCAAGCAAAATATGACCAATGACACTCAAATATGGAACAGGCTGACAGGGCCCAGAGGGGAGAGGGGAGAGAATCATAGGGGAAAAGGGGATGGACTCATGTGAACAAGTATAAAGGACACACGGACAATAACTAAGGTGGGGGGCGGAAATGGGAGGAAGGTGGGGAGCACTGGGGGGGACATGGCTGGGAATATAAGACAGAAAACTGTACTTGAACAAGAATTAAATAAAAATAAAAATTAAAAAACAGCTCTAAAAACTATAGTTTTTATTTAAACTAAAAACTATAAATAATTTTGGTTATTTTGATGTATAGCTGTCTCTATAGAAATGATATGTAATAGTCATGAGAGTTGATTTAAAATGAACTTCTTGAATACTCAAGTGCCACAGAAGCTTAAATTATAATTTCCAATGACTCTTTAAATGATTAATTTTAATTGTGATTTTGAAATGGTTGTTTTTTACTTAAAAATCATGATACCCATCACGGCTGATAAATCCTTCAGCATCTCCGCCATAAGTGAGCAAAAGTAGCTAGCAATAGTGGCTTCACATATAATACATAATATAGTCCAATACACAGTTAACTGAGAGTTAGATTGTACCCATCATATACATGAAGCTGAGTATTTCTCTTGATGTTTCATAGGTGTTATTCTTGTTTTCATTGGAATTCTAATAATTTATCAATTCAGAGTAGATTACCAAAGATAGAGTTTAGGCTTTCTTTAAAAAGAACAGAACAAAAATAAAACTTGAGACTGAATCTTAGGCTCATTTTGTAGGTGGTAAGAGGTACCATTGAGGCACTACATTTGGGATGTTACTATTTTGTCAGATAAGAACATTGCAACACAACTAAATGATTTTAGTTTCCTAGAGGAAAGGCATTACTGGCTGATAGAGCCACTTGTGAAACAGTGGGAAGGAACGAGGAATGAAGGAAGGGGAGGCTGGGCATGCACAGGGCTGGGCTGGGACAAGAAAATAGGAACCAGGTGATGGAGAAAAGGCCTTGTGGTCAAGCTGAAAACTCCACTTATCTTGAGGGTGAGCATAGAGGGGATGCAGAAGAAGCTAGGTACTCTGAGTGTGACTTAATCAGAAGTTTTGATTTATTTAATCCTCTGGCCCAGCTTGGTCTCACAGTCACTCTGGAATTCCCTGCTCCCGTCATTGGCTGGGAAACAGAAAGGCAGCCATGAGCCAGCAGTGAAAGAAGGAGGCTGGGGGCAGCAGGTTACTGAGAGTTCCTGTCATGCCTCGGGGATGACTACTTTGCTGAGTTCAAAGGGAAAACTAAAGCTGCTTATAAAATTTCTATTAGGGGACCTGTCAATGTATTTGTTTGTACAGACTCAGCAGACCCGAAGAGCAATAGCTCTTCGTGATTGCGCATCTGTTTTTGCCCTCTGCCGCATTTAAGACATATTTGAATTTCCTAGCCAGTTCTGACTAAATGGAAACTCAAATCCTACAAATCTTGAGAGAAGTGTTATATTATTATTAAGGGACTTTTCTTCACTTCCTCCCCATTCCCATTTTTCATTAGGATTATGTAGGTGGAGACTCAGAAGGAATCCCTTGAACATGCAGCTATGCTCATTGTTCAAAGGGACGATCACCCTTCCAAAGCAGTCTTCCCCTCAAGGAAAGAGGAAGGAGGAACAGAACACAGGGAGATCCAGTTCCTGCCCCAGGCACAGTGTGTTCTTGTTTGAGGACATACCGAGATTTCCAAACTGGATTACTGTCAAGTGATGGATATTTTTAGGTTATACTGAAAAATTAGAGAAGTTACGTAAAAAACAACCAAACAAAAGTGCTTCTCAATCTACAGGAATAAACCCACATTATAGATGTGTTAGAAGACACAGTAGATATTCAAATACTTTCTGAATAAATGGTTGAGCAAATATCCTACAGGGAACCAAAAGGCTTACCTTATAGACACATGATATTCCAGTGTAATGACTGGGCTGCTTGGACACATCACCCTGGGATTTTCACGGCTTCGGCTAGATTTCATTTTGCTTGCCTGCATCTGTCTGCTCGATAGTGAAGATTTGAAATCTGAGGCTTTCCAAATGCAATTTGTCAATTTTGAGCCCTCTATTTTAACATTTAAAATAGTTTTTTAAAATTAACTTATTCCAAAGCACTGCGTGAGTCTCTTGCTTAGTAAACCCATGAAGTAAGACACCCCCTACCCTTTACAAGTTCTTAGTTTATAGCACAGGATAATTTATTTAAAAATATGAAAGTACCATTATTTGGAGCACAGCTCAAATAGTAGCCAATTAACCATCTAACCCTTTTATCTGCACAAATTTCTAGAGTTCTCAAATGCAGCATAATTTATAAGTTTCTTCCTGTGTACCTGTAAGTATACTTATGTTTGCCATTTTAAAAAAAATCATGGCTTTACATACTTTGCCTCTTACCTTCCTTTCACTGCCAAACTTCTTGAAAAACAAGTCTTTGCTGCTTTCATCTCCCCACCATTAACGCAAGGCCTCATTCCATGGACCATGACCTGCATCCCCACCACTTTGCTCAAGTGGCCCTTGCAAGGTCACTCATGATGGATGTGGACAAGGACTTTTTATACTAATCCTTTTGACGTTTGCTGCATGAAACACTTTTGGCCACTCCCTCTTTTTTAAAATTCTCTTCCTTGTTTCCCATAATATAGGCAGGTGCTAGTTGTGTTACATGAGTAGCTGCTCTTTGTTATCTGACAGTTCCACTCCTCTTTGTTCCCTAAATTTGTGGGGTACCTGCAGGATTTTTTAGGCCTGCCCTCTTTCCAGTCTTTCTTCTTCTGGTTCTAGCACCTTGGTTTTCCTTCAGAGAATCAATTTGCACGTCATTCATGACTACCAGCCCAGGTGGTCCCAGACAGACCAACCCAATTCCTTGGTTCCAGGGCTTAGCTCCTGGCCCCAGCTTCTGCAATCAGCATGTCCTGTCTCATTCCTCTGCCCTCCACTACCACAGTGATTGGTTGAGGAGTGGTTGTGTGAGCTAAGCTGAGCCAATCAGTGTCAGCCCTGCTAGAACTACTGTGAAGAAAAGATTTTCCTCTGGCAATGCTCTCCTCTTAAAATACAAGTTTAGAGCTGCAGTGACAATTTTACTTCTACAAAAGGAAATGAAGTGGGCATCCACCTAGAAAGAAGGGAGGAAGGATGGGTTGTCAAAACCAGAGCAAGGTGAAGAAGGCATCGTGTAGGGGGGCCAGGGCAGCAGTGATGTGGTCCAGGTGTTAGGTCCAAACAAAGTAAGTGTGTGCTCAGGGTTGCAGTGACTTGGGCAGGGGTGTTTGAGCCAAGTGGTAAGGTTTGAGTGCCTGTTACCTTGTTTAAATATATTTTATTTAGTTGCATCGTCACATAATTTAAATTTTAATAATTTTAACAACTAAGTCACAAAATTCTCTAAGACTTTAACAATTGCCTTGAGTCCACCAGTGCTTCCAGTTTGCTTATCCAGTGGTGTTTTTGGCTAAATTAATTATTATTACTATGACCACCAAACGGTAATTTTTATATTTCAATAGTTCCTTGAATACTTATTAGTTGCCTTCTAACCCTAAAGAACAGCTTACTTGCTTGCTTATCTATTTGTTTATTTATTTATTTAAAGTATGGATTGATTGATACCTATTTTAATTTAATAGATTATAATCCACTAATATAATTTATTTTGATGCTCAAATTGTCCACAATTTGGCCAATGGGAGGCCCTTGAAGCTGGTATTTGTTATCTTTAGGCATATTCTCATAATTCTTTTGAGAATTTTTCTTTTTCTTTTAATTATAGAGAAGAAAAGAGAGAGAGAGGCATCAATGTGAGAGAGAAAAATTGATCAGCTGCCTCTCATATGTTCCCCAACCAGGAATCAGACCAGAACCTATGTGCCCTGATCAGGAATCAAACCCACAACTTTTGGTGTACAGCAATGATGTTCCGACCAACCAAATCATGTGGCCAGGGACTTTGGGGATTCTCTTTTAGGATTTTTAGTCATCTCCTGGTGCTAGAAAATTATTCTCTATATGTTTACATAGTGTGTCAATCCCCTGTGTAGGTAACTGTTCTCTTATTGCTATTGCAACCTCACATCCTCCTCATTTTACTTGGGTCCCTGCGCACTCAGAAAAGATGCTCTGTCTGCTTGGGCTGCTGCCTCTGTCCCCAGGCATCCACCCTCCTCAGTAGGCTTTGCCTCTGGCATCCACCCCACCTCACCACCCTCTGTGTGGACTTGGTTACTGTGCATTTAATACTTTTATGTATAGCTTGACTCAACTTTGCCGAGGAACTTTGAATCCATGTCAGGAGTTGGCAAGTTCTGTAAAGGACTGTATAGTAAATACTGCTGAACTGAGGATACATATTTCTGTTGCCTTTGCAGTTGTTCAACTTTGCCATGGAAGCTGAATGGTTGTGGTTATATTCCAAAAAAACTTATTTACTGACAATTGGTTCACATTCTGTAGTTTGCTGACCCCTGGTTTATGTTCATCAGATCTGTAGTTTCGGTCCATAGTTTTCCCTATACTGTCTCTGTCTATTTTGGTGTCAGAGCAATGCTGGCTTCATAAAATGGGTTAAGGAGTGTCCTTTCCTCTTTTTTTGGAAGATATCATGCAGTGTTAGTGTTATTTCTTTCTTAAATTTTTGGTAGAATTCACCAGTGAAACCATCTGTGTCCGGGGATCTCTATCAGCCACTCTCCTTTACAGGACAGGCCCTGGAGTAGGCACTCAGCTCATACTGCACAAGAGGGCTGCGTGGTGAGAACTCCATCCTGAATCCTTCTCTGACCATTTTTTTAAAAACCAGATAACTGAATACTAAAAGAAAATATTTTATTTTGGTACAGTGTGAACTTTTCTCTGATGAAAGTTTGATCTATTTAGTATAAGACATAAGCCAAGGTTTATTTTTCTAAATTAAAAAAAATACAAAAAAGGAGGGAAAAACTATCTGAAGATGTTGTGAACCCTAGCAAGCAGACATGTAAAAGATATTTTGGCATACTGTTCATTATAAAGGTATTAATCGACATGACACCCTTAGGTTGACATCTGAACTTGCCATATGTTAAAGTCTTAGAGTGACATCTCATCGCACAGTCATGAGCCCTGGATGTCAGTGGACATTCCTTTTGAAATACTGCAATGAGAAGAAAAGGAGTCCAGGCCCTTCACGGCGTGCTGATAGTTTGCCAATGTCTATCACAGAAAAATGGACCTTCCTTGACACATGGAATCATTATTGGCCCAAGAGAAGACCATCACAATACTCTCACCTACATGTAGCCAGAAATACATGTTTGACCTGCTGAAAACAAGTAATGCTTAAAATATGTGCCTGTGTCCTGTAATAATCTTAAGAACATTCATCTTTCTTACTTTCTGTTTCTTCCCAGTTATTTTTTCTTTAGTCAGGTGCCACAATGAAAGCAGCTTAGGAAATGGGGTTATAGTTTATGTGAACTGTGGATATGTATGCGTGTAGTATATTTGGGTTTTGCCAATAGGGTGGAAGAAGCCAAGTCTAAAATTAATGATCTTTTTATTCTTGGAAAGGATACATTCCCTAGCAGTGAATGTCCTCTGACCTCACTGCCAAAGGCATGTTTATACCTCTCAGTTTGTGATCTGAATGAAATTTTTCTGTTCGGTGGATCATGCCAAAAGGTACTGCATGCTCCCTGGGTTCTAACCCATCATTAGCGTAGCCTGGCAGGCAGGCATTGAGTTGTAAGACAGATGCTGTCTGGGTATTCCCCTCATTCTTCCCCCCTTCTCTGTGGCAGGCAGGCTGACCTTTGGGAATTGTATCAATAGTTTCTCTATCTGGGTATGAGTTGAATTTGGCTGATGGAGAGGCACCCCTCCTTGTAGGTTCTTGACTGCTGATTATGTCCCTCATTTGAGGGTCACAGCTTCTATAAAATGGTCTACTCCACAGAGCTCCCTGGTAAACACTGCCTCCTCTTCCCTCTTTAGGTACAGGGGTGGTGACTAGAATGACTAGCCCTGAGGCTCCTCTGGTTTCTCTATACCCTGCCTATATCTCTGTAAATAGTCCTTTCTTAAAATTCTCCCATTTTCTTTATTTAAACATATTAACTGTTTCCTGTTGGTATCTAGACTGATACAGAAGGATCATTCCAACAAATTTCTCTTTAATCTTTTTTATCTCTCTGATGCCTTGCCATGTACTTCTTAACTTGGCTTCCATAAATTGAAATCAATCAATCAGAAAATTCCTGTGGCAATAAAAAAACTGGAAAGTCAACCTTGTATTTCCAGTAAGCATTCACTTCTGTGTATTTGCAAAGTTAATTGAACCCAAGCTAGTTAAAGCTTGTTGCCCCAAGATTTTTTTTGGTAAGTTTTTGGGGTTCTCTTTATCTATGGCTACATATACCTTAATGCCATATTTGATACTCACATCTAAATAGAATGAACGTCTCTACTAAAACGCTGTCTCCCTGAATTAAAAGATGAAGAAGACTCTCCCAGAGTTCTTTGTGTGAAAAAATCTAGGTCAGATCTAGGAAAGCTTTAACAAGGATGATGCTTGTTTATAAAAGCAGGGTAAACACAGCAGATGCTATGAAGCATTTTTCTGCATGTTACTCATTTGATGGAACTCTTGTTAAGTTCAGAAGCTCAATGCCTGTTGGTCTATTCACAGCCCCATGCTTACTGGCCAGCTTTTCCCAATCCTGTTGCTCTAGTACTTGGGGTAATAACTCTTCTCTCTGCAAGTCACCTCTCACTGTGTCTACTTCTGGTTTGCCCCCAGGGAACAAATGCAATGCTGTGCAGATCCGAGGTTTGTTGTTACCTTATATTCTGTGTTCTATGAAAATATAAATGTTTCTCTTTTTATAGTGTTTACCTGATCATTTATCACAGCTCTCATTGGCTGATGGCTCTTTTTCTTGAACCAACAAGTCCACCCCAAGAATGAATAGATCTTCTGGAACATTTTTGGTCCTGTCTATGAATGGACCCTTGGCCAATCTGCCCCACCAGCACTAAGGACATTCTAAGGGAGACATGTTCGGGCTGGGACCTCTGCTACTCTATTGGGGGGTGACTTGGCCTCCCTAGTAGCCAAGCCAATTCACAACTGTGTACCATTGAACAAGTTATACAAAGTCCTGAACCTTAGCTGTTTTACTTGTAAAATAGAGCATACAATAACGTCTACCTAATAAGATTGTTGTGATGATTAATTATGTATATGAAGTGCTTAGCACAGTGCCTGACATAAGGTAAGCCTTCAGAAAATGTTAGTGATTTTTAATAAAAGGAGGTGCTTAAAATTTTGAACAATTTATCCATTCTTTAGAAAGTAAAAATACATCAACATTTGCATACAAAATACTCATATGTCAGTGAATATGCTTTCAGGGAATAATGTGGTAACTATCTGAACTGGTTTGAGATATATTCCTTCTGGTTTCACATTTTT
The DNA here is from genome assembly GCF_014824575.4 of Sturnira hondurensis. NCBI lineage: Eukaryota > Metazoa > Chordata > Mammalia > Chiroptera > Phyllostomidae > Sturnira > Sturnira hondurensis. The sequence continues at coordinate 1,331,156 of NW_028094767.1, forward strand.
GCAAAGAACAGAAAGCTCAGACCACAGATTGTTTTTCACAGTTTCTGAGACTCAAAGACTATCAGAAGTCTGGGTTATATTTTCCCCCTCTTTGTTAAAAACTCACAGGAAATATTAGGTTATTTCCTTTTCATTACTAATTATTAGAAAACAGTTATTAGTTCACACTTGGGCAATGTTTCAGCATGTAAAATGCTCTGACTCACACTGAGCCTTAGATGGGTCAGTTTACCCATGACTGACCTGCTTTGGGAGACCAGCTGGCAGTGGTAGGGACACGTGAATGCCAAAGGAACAGGTGAACTTTTAGATGAAAACACTACCAGTGAACAATGGTGCTATGTTGTTTTTAGAACATGTTCATATTTTTAAATTTCTAAAATAATAATGTAGCAAATCAAATATTAGCCTTGTTCTTTTTCTTTCTGATCTACAGATCATCTGTCCCTACTCTTTGAAATCAATGTGAACCCCTTGGTATGTTTTATTCCATGCTTTCTTCTGTGTATCTACCAATAGACTTACATACAAATTTTTTTAATTTTAATATTATACTATAAACATTATTTTTTTATACAAAGAGTATATAATGGATATCTTTCCATTATATAGGTCACTACACATCAATTAAATTAATTCTCTTTAGTAGCTATAAAATACTGCACATATTTCTTAGTGTGATTCCATGATAGTTTATCCAGCTCCTCCTCTGCTGATGGAAATACAGGTTAACTGTTTATTGCTACAGACAGCAATACAGGAAGCATTCATTAATGTTCAGCTTATAGGATTGGTCATCTTATTTCTGTGGGTAGAGTTTAGATATGGACTTACTGGATCAAAGTTACACACATTTGTAGCTTTGAAAGATACGTCAAATCCCTTTCTCTGATAGAAATGTATCAATTGATATTTCCACCACCAGTATATGAGAGCCCTTGTCAATTCTGGGTATTATTGACTCCTAATTTTTCTTCATCTGGTGAGTGAAAATGGCCTCTCACCATTGTCTTTTTTTTCTTTTTCTTTTGCATTTTAAAGACTGCTATTGAATTTGAGATTTTTATATGCTTATTAGCAATTCAGTTTTTTTTCTTACATGTTCTGTTACTTATTCTTTGTTCACTTTGCTGATGGAAAATTTGAAAAGCTCTTTGTTAGATAACTAGATACTTACCAATGGTTAGTTACAAGGGCTGCAAATATTTTTTCCAGTGAGAAATTACAATTTTTATCACGAAGACATTTTACATCTCAATGAAGTCAAATTTGCCAGTCTTCTCTTTTGGAAATCCTGAGTTTTCTTTCTTTTTCATGAAGGGCTACACATATCCTTAGTGTGCGACATGTGGTGATGGGGATGAACCTAGAGGACATCATGCTAAGTGAAGTAAGCCAGTCACAGAAGGACAAATACTGCACGATTTCACTCACAGGAGGACTCGAAGACCATCAAACTTATAGAAGCAGAGAATAGAATGGTGGTTGCCAGAGGCTGGGGTATAAAGGGAGGGTATAACAGAAAGGTGATGATCACCATGTATAATATTTCAGTTATGCAAGATGAATGAGTTCTAGAGATCTGAGGTAAAATATTAGGCCTATAAAGAACAGTACCATACTGTACACTTAAAAATCTATGATCTGGGAGTTCCAGACAAGATGGAGGTGTATGTAGAAACTCTTTGCTTCCTTGTACAATGAAAAGGAGGATAACAATCGATCTAAAACCAATAAACAATAAAAAAGTGCCAGAAAATCAAACTTCATGGAACTCCAACAACCAAAGAATTAAAGAACAAATCAACCAGAACAACCAGACTGGTAAGGTGGTGGACCATGTAGGCCAACTCAGAAAAACTGCGGTGATGCAGCAGACCACAGGGGCAGGGCTGACTGCCTATCTCCGGCTGCTCGGGAGGGGCTGAGTTAAGGGGAAAACTGAGACTCAGAGGTGGCTCTGGACTACAGCTGGGGTTGCCACGGTGGGAGATGCTTCCAGTGTTTTTTTTCAGGTTTATTTTTTTATTTTTTAAAATATATTTTATTGATCATGCCATTACAGTTGTCCTATTTCCCCCCCTAGATACTTCCAGTCTTATACGAGAGTCCATTTGAAAGTGCGCTAGACACAAGCAGGTGAGCTGCACCGTTCCCTCTCTGACCCCTCCCACACAGGCAGCAACCCTGCCTGGTTGAATGCCTAAGGCCCTGCCCCCCTAAACTTAACAGGTTCACCAAAACAAAGAAATAGGGCCCAAATGAAAGAACAGAGGAACACTTCAGAAAGAGAACTAAACGATGAGGACATAGCCAATCTATGTGATGGAGAATTGAAAGCCCTGGTAATCAAAATGCTCAGAAAACTGATTGAGCTTCATCAAAAAACAAACAAACAAATGAGGGCTACTCAAAGTGAAATAAAGCAAAATATTCAGGGAATCAGCAGTGACAGCAAGGAAACTAGGAGTCAAAGCAATGATTTGGAACAAAAGAAAAAAATAAATATCCAACCAGAACAAAATGAAGAAACAAGAATTCGCCCTGGCTGGTATAGTTCAGTGGATTGAGCGCGGGCCTGTGAACCAGAGTATCGCAGTTCCATTCCCAGTCAGGGCACATGCCTGGGTTGCAGGCCAGTTCCCAGCAGGGGACACACGAGAGGCAACCATACATTGATATTTCTCTCCCTCTCTCCTTCCCTTCCCCTCTGAAGATAAATAAATAAAATCTTTAAAAAAAAAGAAACAAGAATTTAAAAAAGTGAAGAGTCTTACTAACCTCTGGGACAACCTGGAATGTTCCAATATCTGAATTATAGGGGTGCCAGAACAGCAGCAAGAAATTGAAAACTTATTTGAACAAATAATGAAGGAAAACTTCCCCAATCTGGTGAAGGCAATAGACTTCTAAGAAGTCTAGGAAGCCCAGAGACTCCCAAAGAAGTTGGACCCAAAGGGGAATGCACCAAGGCACATCATCATTAAGTTACCCAAGATTGAATATAAAGAGAGAATCCTAAAAGAAGCAAGAGGAAAGGAGAGAGTTATCTACAAAGGAGTTCCCATTAGGCTATCTGCTGATTTCTTGAAAGAAAGAAGTACTGGTATTTGAAGTTCTGAAAGGCTAGGACCTAAATCCAATATTACTCTATCCAGCAAAGATTTCATTTAGAATGGAAGGGCAGATAAAATGCCTCCCAGATAAGGTCAAATTAAAGGAGTTCACTAAGCCCTGATTATATAAAATGTTAAAGGGACTTATCTAAGGAAAAGAAGATAAAAAATATGAACAGGAAATGACAACAAACTCACAACTATCAACAAATGAACCTAAAAAAATAAAAGAAAGAAAAACAATGAAAACAAAAACTAAGCAAACAACCAGAACAGGAACAAAATCAGAGAAATGGACATCATATAGAGGGAGTTCAGTGGGAAGGGGGAAGGGAGAAATAGGGGGAGAAGGTACTTCTTCCCTAAGAAGTAGCATAATTTGTAGGCATTAAATAGATGGGAAGAGATAAAAATGGTATAGAAAACAGAAGACTCAAAGAACTTATATGTATAACCCATGGACATGAACTAAGCAGGGGAATGCTGGAGGGTTGGGGTGGGTGCAGGGTGGAGGGGGAAAAAGGGGGGAAATTGGGAAAACTGTAGTAGCATAATCAATAAAAAATACTTAAAATTTTTTTTAAATCTCAAAAACTGACTGCCTCCAAAATATCTAAGATCTCATGTTAAGTGTTCTTATCAAAATAAAATAAAAAAGAAACTTAAAACACACACACACAAAGAGATCTTTAATCCTTCTGAAATTTATTTATATAAATGGCATGATTTCATTTTTTCCTGGATAGATGGCAGTTGTGCTGATATCATTAAATAATCCATTCATTAAAAACTCAAATGTCACTCTTGCCATACATTAATATTTCTTTGGGCTTTTTATTTATTCCATTTATTTACTTGTCTATTTTTATGTCAATGAAATACTGTTTTGGTTACAGTAATTTTATAGTTAGTTTTAATATGTAGAAAAGCACTCTTAAACTTTCTCTTCTGTCTCAAGTTTCCTCTTTGCTTTTAAACATTTCTTGGTAATTTTCACTTATTTATTCATTTATACACATTTTAATCACTTGAAGCATACAGTTATTTTAAGCAATTCCAAATAAAACTCCATTGGGATTCCAACTGGAATTTCCTTAAATTTGTATTTTACCTTGAGATAAAATTACCATTTTAGTCGCTATGACCTGGAAATGCATACAGAAACTTCATAATTTTTTGTTGTTAATTATAAATATTAGAAAGAAGGACTGATGTGATTTTCCCCAGGATGTTGTGGTTTGGAGATTATTGGATGCAGTGGGCCTGCACTGCTGTCTACTTAACTAAGTTGTAAGAGTTTTCGAAGTAATAGACCAGAAATGGGATTCATTTATCTGGAAAAATGCTTACATCTCTGATTCTTAATGCAATGCTGGTTTGCCTAAGGATTGTAGAATGCCAACTTTTGATGTGTGTTTTTTGGAAGAAGAATGAATTTCTTCCACATTAGTTCCCTTTCAATAAGACTGTTTTCTTTCTGGTTGAAATAATTTGGGGGGTACTTTTATTTAAAAGGAGCATGTCCTATTTATTAACCAGTTAATACTACTTTATGTACAAAGCATTTTCTTGCATCTATGTATAGTGACTTTTTTTGAAGTTTGGGTTGAAAAATCAAAAGCGATATAAATTGCTTCATGTAATTTTTACACCGGGATCCCATTCATTTCGTCATCAGATTTTAAGAGGGAGGGGTGGTTGCTACACACAAAGGAGACGGATCTTACGACCAAGACAGGAAGTTCTCCCGTGAGTCATTGCTGTGCATGGATTTGCTCTTCTATTTTCCTTTCGGCCGTTGTAAGATGGGGAGAGATTTTCCAGCACTCAGGTTTCTGGAGTAGCATCCATAATGTTTCTCATCATCTCAGCTTATGAATCTTAACCTAAATCATGCACATCTCACGCCTTTGTAAAGGATTCCTGAATGACTTTCTTTACAATCAGTCAACATATGGACTTTTGCATTCACATTTCTTCAGGCTGTGTGTGGAACGAACTACACACACAGAGTTTTATGGATTAATTTAAAGAGTGTGGGGGAAGTGCTCAGACTTTCCTGGTTGTAGGACCTCATTTATTATAATAGCAACAGGAACCATCACTTTCATTGAAAACTCATTCCCTGCCCTCCATGGTCATGAATTTGTCAGCATATTTATTAATGCCACTCACTTGAATGCCTTTTTAAAAGAGTCTTAAACAATTGAGGATTGGATTTGGTGGGGAATCTCTGTATTTAATTAAAATAGCTGTTTTATGAGACTGAAAACTTAAATTTAGACTGTTGTCCTGATCCTTAAGAGATTCTTTGCAGATTTGTGCAATGCAGGAACCAGCTCAAGACATTTGTTTCCACTTTCTTGTGGAACAGGATTTACTTTATCATCTTAAAATTAATGATAGTCATGAACTAGAGTGCCAAGTCTCTTTTTCAAGTGTCTTTATGAAAAGTATATATTAAATTTTTATTTTTTATCAAGCCATACTTAGGAAGTATTTGGGTCTGATTATAGTCAGGAAACTCAGAGATTTTATAGGCTCAAGCCATCAGCAATCTGAACAAGATCCAGATTAAAAGGTGTTAAAAAGAAGTCACTAAAGTAAATTAGAAACATGGTTCCCCTTAACTGAGGTTTCCACTGTGATTTACATAACCGATGAGAGTTGTCCTGATCCAGCAGATAGAGACAGTGCCCTGGCAGGCATATAAGTACTTTCCACTAGGGCCTGTCCATCTCTGTTAAGAATTTGTGCAAATTGAATGGAACAATTCCAAGACACTTTACCAAGTGACAAGAGTTTCCCTCTTTTCAAGTTGTTAGCATCGTCAGCTGCTGCTTTGAAACCAAATTATATAGGACTTGATGGTATTTCCCAAGATGACTGCCCTATTTTATTATCTAAAGTTAAACCCTTTCACATGCCTCCCAAGATTCTGATGGGCTCAGAAGCACATGCAGTGAATGAATGTAACAAATCCCTTATTTCGCACATGAGCAGAGAACATGCAATTTTTATTAGTAGAAAAATCTGATTCTCTTTATCTGATGAATGGAAGGTTCAAAAGAGATTTTATATACTCATGGTTTGAAGGGGAAGCATATGTTTAGCCTTCTCAGGGCACCCTCATGTCTGTGTCTGGCTGTGAGGACCAGAGAATCCACTGATTCCTGGTCTCTGACCTGGGGCTGCTACTACGCAGCTGCAATGAATTCAGCCTACTTTCAGCGTACAGTATGAACTTGGGAAAACCAAAAAAACTAACCTTAAAAAAAAACGGTCTCCATATCTGAGGGAAAAATGTGTCAAATAAAAATAGTTTTAGGCATATAAGAATCAATATTCCTGTTATGTTCATCTTTTCAATTAGCTCAATCCACCAACCACCAAGCAGGGAAAGATTTTATTCAGATGTGGCCACTGTTTGAACCAAAAGCAAACAACTGATTCATGTGTGTTTCGAGAGCAAAAAGCTGTGACCACACCTAGCTGATCTTATATGATCAGATATCACTTTGTAAAACTTAGAAATAAGGGACACACAAGGAAGCTGGGGTTGAGGAGGTTGCAGGAGAAGCATTAGAATTGGTGACCTTATTGTAAGATGTCCTTGACTAGAGTATGAGTAAGGAAGGAAGCAGACGTAGGGGTGCATTAGAGGGGGTCAGAGGGGAGGGACCACTTGCCCCACAAAGGGGCATGAGGGCTTTCAGGTCCTTACTCTCAGGTTCTCATGACACCTGGAAGTGCCTGCTATCCCCCAAATCTGTGTGAGTCCCTCATCCTTTTACCTTGACTTGGTTTGAGCAATTTGTGTTTCTTGGAGCTAAAAAACCCTAGACTAAAATAAGGATAAAAGACATTATTATAAACTCCAAAAGATTAGGGAGGGCAGACTGATAAAAGCATTGTTATGACTTAAAAAGAACCCTGGTCCTGTACCTGGGTTCATGCCGTGGCACTGTCACCGACAGAGTGACCTCTAGGGAGAAATTTAAACTGGATTCCAGTGTGTCTGCAAAGTGGGGGAGGGGAGAAAGAGGATTGAATTGCACCACCTGGAAATTCTCTTTAAGTTTTACTATTCTTGGAATCTACTAATTTTGTTGAATTTTAACTGGTTATAATCATTTGGTTTCTGTAAGTTCTAGAGAGTAGTGAGAGGAAGGTAAAGGTCAGGGCATCATGGATGCGTAGGACTAGAAAATCTAGATTGAAGATCTCAGTCAGTTTTGTATATGACGTGTAAAAGACATGTCATCTGACCTAGTTAAAGAGTGTCCCTTTCCCTTCCATACTGGTTCCAATTCAGAGGAGTCACAAGCTGAAATAGGAAATGGACGTTCCTGTATGCTCAGTGATGGAGCCCCTTCTCTGGGATTTGGAAATTTCCACTCAGAGTATCTTCGGTTCTCCTACAGTAATAAGACTGTGAACTCTTTTCCTGCCAGTAAAGAAGCTGGAAGGGGAGTGGAAACCTTATCCAGGCTAGAATGGTTTTACAGAGATGGAGTGGGATTTAAAAATACTTCTAGGGATGCTGGAGGGTTCTCTTGTTGCCCCTACTGTTCAGATTTTGTGCCTGACATTCCACCAGTAATGGCAAACACTGGCCACCAGACGCTGGAATCTTAAAACTTCTAATTTACAACTAAAATTCTTGCTGGAGATAGACTAAGATCAAGCTTTTTTCTCCCTCCAGGGGAGATTATCCTGGAATGTACAGATGAACCCAATCTAATCACAAAAATCCTTAAAAGCAAAGACTTTGTCCATGCTGTAGTCAAAATGAGAGGGCGACATGACTATGGAAGAGTGGTCAGGCAGGCATAACGTTATGGGCCTTGAAAATGGAGACGGGAACTACAAGCCAAGAATGGAGGCCATTTCTAGGCCTAGAAAAGGCAAGGCAGTGAATTCTCCCCCAGAGTTTCTAGAAAGTAGTGCTGCCCTGCTGACGCCTGGATTCTAGCCCAGGGAGACCCTCGTTGGACCTCTAACCTGCAGAACTGTATGGCAATAAATTTGTGTTTTAAGCCACTAAGTTTGTGGTAATTTTTTACAGCAACAACAGAAACTAATGGGGTGTATGCGACTATGAGTAGTGCTGTATCTACCTTTTCTCTATAATTGCAGTCTCATTCCTGATGATCAGAGTGAAGTCGGCAACCGTTTGCGCTTTGTAGTCTAGAGCTCTTCCCCCACCCCCCCCACCCCCCACCGAACCAGAAGTCAGAAAGTGAGAGTGGAAGGAAGATCAGGCCAGAAGTTGAAATTTATGGGTTCAAGTTCAGACTCTGCACTTGGTACTTATGTAATCTGGAATAAGTGACTTAAACCCTCTGGCTCCAGTTTCCTCAACTCTACCATGAAGAGTTTGGACTGAGATAACTAACATCCAATTCCTTGCAGTGCGGGCCCCTGATGACTTCTCTGAGTGCCCGCTGCCTGCTGAGAGTTGGTGTTAATGGCAGACTCTGTCTCACATGGTCCTATGCACTAGGAGTAATGTTTTATGGGTGGTTCCAAGAGTAAGAGTTCTCTGTGTTATATTTAATTTCAAATGTAGTTTTGTTTGTCTGGTAAACGATGGGTGTTTAAATATATTTGTCAAAGGGAAATGTTTTATACTAATGTTTATAATTTCCCAATAAAGCATATGATTTGAAGACTGTTTAGGATGTAAGAAATGGTGGATCACACCCAGAAGCCAAAACTTCTACTTTAATTTTTAGCAAAATTTTAATTATCTATTTTGTAGTTATTGGAGGGCAGAGTTAATCGATCCTAAGACCCCCTTTTATTGTGAAATACAGAAATTTTGATCATGTATATTTTTTTCATCTTTTCCCTGAGAGTTTTGCCTTTCTCATTTCCACAGTAATTCTTCTTTTTCCTGAAAAGAATCTATATTGTTTTTGACATGATATTTACTTTAATCTGCCTCAGTATATTTATTTACATTTTTGACTTATTTGATTACTTTCATTTACTTTTTACCCATGGATTTTTAAAAACCTATCAACAAAACTTAAATGTTCCTTAAGCTCTTTTTAGTTATTTTGCCAATAGTAATATCTGTTCAATGGCTGCTTGTTTATTATATGTTGGATGGCTTTGATTGGTAAAATAGAAAAAGTATCTGTTTTAGTTTTATAGTTATTTTGATGTCAGTTATAAAATCTTTCTTTGGAAATTCTTGTACTCCTTTGTTCTTAGGAAAATGGACATAAGCAGATGGAAGGTATTAAAGAACTGCACTTTAATTATGTTTTGATATGAAAACTGAAAGTTTGTATTAAATATATAAAACATACCTTAGAGTCTTTCTGAGATTCCTGTACACTGATATATAACATTCAGGAATGTAATTATAGAATGTCAGAGGTGAAAGGGACTATAAACTTGTCATTATCATTATATTATAGACATTTATTTCAAGCCATTTTGAGTAAAATGTTTACTAAACCTACCAAAATAATTATATTAGAAAATGAAATTCAAGTATAAAATAAGCTTAGATTAGACAATGCATTGTATTCAAATACTAAAAACAGCTGTAAGAGAGTTTATACTTCATTTATCACCACTTTGAACTTAGGTTTTCGATTTCTAGTACTTCCTGGTGACCCTATGTCTCAGACAAGCCATGAACTTGCCTGCAGCAGTGGAAGGAGCACTGGCGCTGGGCCCGAAGCTGGGATATAAGCCCTCATGCTCACTCTTCCTTGCTGTGCAGTCTTGTGTACATCCTTCCATTTCTCTGGTCTTGAGTTTTCTCAGAGTCTACATAAGAGGCTATTGATAACCAGTTTGGAGCCTCATCAATAATAAATTATTTAGATAAAAAGTGCCTAAAGTATAGCATTCAATAAATTATTTTGGTTTTGTGTATATTCCATTTGGTCCCTAAAGCATGACACTACAATAGCTCACTTCAGACTCTTAAGAAAAGTCTGAGCATTGTTTGTAGGACACATTATATTTTGAGAGGCTTAATGGTTTATGTGCCTTGATGTCCTGAATGTAGGAATATACCCTTGAGTGGTGATTACCCCATTTGCATTGCAGCACAGAGGTAAGAGTGAGATAATCTACATAGAAGTACTACAGATATGAGGCTGCTGTATTATTTGCTGGAAGTCTTAGATCCACCTTTGTTTTCCACTGGCACCAAGTCTATGGAAATTTGTAACATGAATTTTTGTATTTGCTTTATTCTCGACTCTATTTTTTCTTTTTTCCTTTCTCATTTATTTCCAACTTATGCTATCTTATTTTATTTTATATAAGTTTGTATAATGCCATCACTCTGCTTTAGAACAAGGTGGGATACTAACACATAAATATATATGTATATCATTACTACTATTTTCTAAAGAAACACCCTACAAAATAAGAGGGAGGTGAGCTCTAGAATTCTATCAAATTAGTGCATGGTGTACTTCTGATTGTTCTGACCAGTTGGATATATTAGTTCAGTGATGAAGAAGAATTCAATTTGGGCACCAGGCTGGAAAGTTTCCCCCTTAGAAACATTTTATGCATAATTTATGCAAGGTTGAGTCAATATTGTCAAAGCTTGTTTATGTGTATTTATGACAGTGTCTGAAACACATTGTACTTCAGATTAAAGCAATTAGCATTTAATTGTTTGGGTGACAATTACCAATCTTATAACTATGTGAACGAGGAAACTTGATCCAACACACCACCCTGGGGTCTTTGCAGTGCTCTGAGGCAAAGTATAATTCTAGAGCTTCTTGCTCATTGACATCTGGAATATATTGCTACCAGAGAACTTGGGCTCTTTCTGAGACATGGGTTTCTTCAGGGCCACTGTTTTAGGAGCTATGATGCCTGGGTAAAGAATATTTCAGTTTCATTTTGGTATTAAACCTGCTTATGGATTTGATCCCAATGGTTCTTTTCAGATATTTGTGAGGCCCAAGGCTTCCCTTTGAGGGGCTTTTCTCTTCCTGACCACGTTTCTTGTGTGCACTCAGTTGTGACAGTATAATGTTTGCAAAGATTGTTTTCCTAAGTTAGAACTGTCATCAGAGCATTAGTACTCATGCTGTAGTAGAATTTAGTTTCTAATCAAAGACTGAACTAGAATTACGATAGAATCTAGAATAGAGTCACAGAATAGAGTCCAGGGTTGAAGGCTCAGTGATGTGTGTCAAGTGTTCTGCATTTAAGGTGTTGCCAGATATCAGGTTTGGGTATCCTGTTTATTTGAAAGTAATCCCATGATTGGTATTGGTTTGAAAAAATTTATATTTGTTATTGACTTTCCCATGTGTGGCATACTTTTCATTTTTGTGGAATACTTTGCAAACAAAGTGTCCCCCAATCTGGCGCCACTTAAGGTAAAAGGAGACACATTTAAGGAATAATGGGGTATCTTTGGACCTAAAAATATTTAAGCAACAATCCCTTACACTGTATTTTAAAGTAATACTCAGATTCATTGTATGACACAGAATCTTACACATTCTTACACAGTTTTTGTGGGCTGTTTTAGGTATAGGACAATGATAGTATTTGTGGGAGAGGTAGAAGAGATTCAGTGATCAGTTTTGAGGATCTGCCATCCCTGACTGTTTCTGATTCTCTTTCCCAGATGTCTAAATTTGTTTAGACAAACAAACAACGCCCCACCTGGGTCTACATCCCTCTTCGTTTGGCTGTGACATCAATTTCTGGACACACACACAGTCTATAAGTATATTTCTCTTGTTTTTCTCTAAGCTAAATCACTTAAAATTAAATAAACATATCTAATATTGTATGACTCCATCTTATTTACTTTAATTTTATGAGAATAATATATGTAAATGGAAGCACTTTTTTAAAATTTATTTATTTATTTATTTATTTATTTATTTATTTATTTATAGACAGAGGGGAAGGGAAGGAGAAAGAGAGGGAGAGAAACATCAGTGTGTGGCTGCCTCTCATGAGCCCCAACTGGGGGCCTGGCCTGCAACCCAGGCATGTGCCCTGACTGGGAATTGAACCCGCGACCCTTTGGTTCGTAGGCTGGTGCTCAATCCACTGAGCCACACCAGCCAGGGCTGGAAGCACATTTTTTGTTGGTAGAAATCCTGTAAAAACAACCTTTGTTTTCTCTTTCCCAGTTTTTGTGCCATCTATTACATTTTCCCATTGACTGCATGCTAATTGACCTGCAGACTGCATTAAAACATAAGGTGCTAAATGATTATGCAACCCTGAGAACTTTCTGAACAACTTCACTCCATGGGTTGAACAAATAGCCTGAAGATTGTAATTGCTTAGTCAATGTAATCAATTCCAAAAATCCAGTGTCTACAGAGAACACATAATTCATAAAGTTTATATTCTTAAAAATCTCCGATAGACTCTGATGGGATATGGCAAGTTTCAAATATTCATTTCCCTCATATTCTTCTCCCCAAAGCAGTGAGCATCGCTAGGAATACTCAAGCAGAGAATAGATCATCATGGCAGGAATATAACAGGTCTCTTGAAGTATCTGTGAAAACATTTTGAGTCTGTCAGACATTAAGCGGAGGAGTTCAAGTACACGACCTCAACTTCACAGTACTGTTTCATGTACCATGGTCTTTCCTCTAAGATTCAGTACTGCAGACTTTAGCCTTTTTTTCTTCTTAATGTACTTTAGTTATTAATGTACTTAATAACTAAAGTACTTTCTATACATGATGTCAGCCAACTCTACTTCCTAACAAGCTTTTATGGTTCATATATTAAAATATCAAAATATGTGTGTCAGATCCCATGAAAATACTTGAAATTTTAAGAAGATATTGGAAGTCCTTTGGGATGTATGAATGAACAAGATAACTAAGTAGATTTGTAACTTCCAATTCAGTTAAATGCCTGGGGAAATTCAATACATATGTATGAAGTAAAATTTTAGGAGATGTTTGTCCTCTTACCAGTTTAATGTTTTATAAAATTTCTTAATCGTTTAGTAGTAGTAGTAACAAGAAAAATATTTTCATGAAAGTTGAGACAATATGATAACAATAGTTAACATATAGTGAGTGCTTACCATTTGCAAAGCACTCTTCTTAAGGACTTTGCTGGTTTTCATTAATTCCTACAATTTACCTGTGGGACTATTAATTTGATCACCTCCATTTTATTGATGAGAAAACTAAATCACAGAGAATCGAAATGCCTTACCTAAGGTCCTTCAGAAAGGGTTCAGTCAGGATTCAAACGCAGCTGATCTTGCTCTAGACTGTGGTTTTTAACTATGTCATGATGTCTCCCATGTAATTCAAACTCAGAAAGATTCAGGTTCAAGTCCTGGCTAGATTGTGAGTTCACTGAGTCACCCAGGTCTTACTTTTGTCATCTGTTAAATGGGCGCAGTAATGCCTATTCTGTGGGCTGTTGTGAAGATTAAAGGAGAGAATCTATATAAAGGAATAGCTAAGTGCCTGGCACAAAGTGGACAGCTAACAGATGCTAAATGCTTCTCCTAATGTACTGTGTTTTTAAAAAATATGAAATAAACCCATCTCCCCTCCAAATATGATCTTTGTAAAACCTAATTAAAATATTTAATAGGTGATTTACTCATTCTCTACACCCTTTAAATTTATGGTAAAAATAAAAGAATTTGTCACCTGCAAGCATAGAAAATTATCTGATATTTCTCTCTACTTTCCTTTTCTTTCTCTTTGCTTGCTACTGCCTAATGATGATGTTTTTGTAAGAGAAGGGGGTGGGATGGGTGCTGAGGCAGAAACACCAATTTGTGAATTTGTGGCTCTTTTTGGAATTTTAATTTTAAGTCAAAGAATGCTCCTTTGATTAAATTTTGTTATACATTTTCTTGAAAAGATCTTTGTTTACTGACTCTTAAATGAAGAATTATATAATATACATCCCGCAGCTTGTAACAAGCTGAACCTCTAGAGAAAATCTCTCCGGGAGGACCACCCCATGTGAGACTGGCCTGCAGAGGGGAGATTTTCCTCTCAGACAGTCGCTGCCCAGATATGCTCCCCCAGCAATAACTGGGTCTGTTTATTTACGTGAAGGGTTCAATCCTCCCTGATATCTAAATCTGAGGGCGGCGAATAGAAAAAAAGTACAATTAATTCAGCAAACTTAAAACCACATTCCTCCATCTGCTGAATCCCTCAGCATCGGGCTCTAGAGAAGCTAAGGTGGCGCAGTGAAAAGGGCAAACAACAGATGGTTGAAAACGTGCCCTCGTCTTTCCGCCGCTGTGCTTTAGAACAGTTTAGCCTGAACATCTTTAACATATCACACGCTTATCTGGGATTGGGTGTGCGGAAAAACTCAGCACTGTTCCGTAGGTCATAGGCTGTGGTTTGGCAGGACACGTGTATGGGTTCCCAGGCCACGTCAACCCACGTGAGTAATGGTAACTGAACCCCTTTTCCATTGCCCACCCCTACACATGTCTGCAGAAGAAAAAGACTAAACAAAATGTTCTTCTTTTAGCCTAAGTGAAAACAAATAGAAGAATGAGTGGGAGAAAGATCTGGTCAAAGTTACTGGAAATGCCTCCAAATAGAGGCCCTATCATGGTAGGCGAGAAATCCTTTGTTCTTGCTTTTGAAGTACCAGTCCATGCAGTGAATTACGGTATAAGCCCCTCTCAATATAAATGGAATTCTGACTGTCACTCCTATCCTCTCCTTGTTGCAATAGGTGCTGTGGTGCCCTGGTCAGCTGGGCTGTGAGGCCTGTCCTCAAAGAACTTGCAATTTTCTTTTTTTCTTCTTTCTTTTAAAAGATTTTATTTATTTACTTTCTAAGAGAGGGGAAGGGAGGGAGAAAGAGAGGGAGAGAAGAATCAATGTGTGGTTGCCTCTCACACGCCCCTTGCTGGGATCCTGGCCTGTAACCCAGGCATGTGCCCTGACTGGGAATCGAACTGGCCACCCCTTGGTTTGCAGGTTGGCACCCAATCCACTGAGCCACACCAGCCTGGGCTCAATTTTCTTTTTAATTATTTTATTTAAAATTTTATAGTTTTCTTCTGGATAAGCATAGCAGAAGTGTTTTTATCTGCTTCTCCTCAGAACACCACTGACATAGCGATAAGGAAATTGATAGACAACCAAAAGGATAAAGAGGTGGAGGAGATAACAGTCTGTGAGAGATGTCAACAAGACTCTTTCAGAACCTAGAAATTACATAGAGGATGTGTAACTTATTAAAATGAAAGATGAAGCTGAAAATGTCTACAGGAGGGATGCCCCGTGAAAGCAAGCTGAGTTTTCCCTGTAGAACCTGCCATGTCTCAGAAGACAGAGGCACCAAGTGCTGCAGAGTCAGGGCACTCAGAACTGGAGGGTTGATTGAAAATTTGCGCAGGAACCAGACTCCTGGGTCTTTGTTCCCTCCTGGAGTTCTGGTGAGTACTCTTCCTCTCCTAGTGCACAATCCTGGAGATTTATTTCTTTGGAGATATTTGTTAAGAGAAAAATTAAAATGGAATAAGCATTGTTAACAGTGTCACTTAAATGAGAGCCAGGAGGATATCTATAGGAAAGTGGGACCTATGCACATCTCGTGTCTCAGTTCTCAGAGCTGCAGTTAGGTTGCTGAACTCAAGACTGAGCCATAAACATGCTGTAAGAAAAACTGCTGCCTGGACACATAGGGACTTTTACCTCCTCCTTCTAGTTTTTGCCTCTCTCATTTGCATATCGAAACTAACCAGTCCCTGTTAACCTAATCTGCAACCTTTCATTTGTGTGAAAAAATTACATTTCATAGTTTTTACCTCTATAAACCCTGAGTTTCTTTGTTCTCTCTAGAGAACAATTTGGGTTGCTACCTAAATCTGATTCCCCAGGCTGTGGCTTTTTTTGCTCAAATAAATGTTTTTCATTATTTATTACAATATAAAATTATTTTTGATTTACTCATTATAGCAGTTGTTGATTTAGGAAGACAGGGGAGTAGAGATGAACTGCTGGGCTGAAAAAGGTAAGCAAGTAAAGTCTTACACTGGATGGTGAGTCCCCTTGTCCCCAACTGTCCACCTCCCAGAATGCTGTTGTCAGGAACACAATTCCCAGGCAGGAGGTGGGAGCATCTTCTCTGGGAAAACTGAAAGGAACTTGGCATTGTGATATTGGGAGGAACCTTAGAAAAAATGCATCTTGTTGCCTAGTTACCCTCTAGTGAAGTCTCCTAGTTGGTAGCTCTCTTCTGCCCACCGCCCTTTGCATTCTCTCCTTTTCTCCTCCCCTTGCACAGAGAACGTCTGATCACCCCTGTTTAGCCTCACTCTTTAAACATGAACTTCTATATACAAGTGTCACCAAGAAATATTGGTGCCTCCTTAATTGAATAGAGACTGCAATATAGAAATAGAAAAAAGAACGAGTGTAATTAAGGGAATAGAGAAAACTTAAAAGAAGTATAACTAAAATTCCTCAGAGAGAGTAAACTTCACTGCATATAATATCAGGATAAGATATTGTTAAGAGCAATATTGAGAAGCAGAAAAAACTCATGGGTTTAAAAATTATAATACTGAAAACCAGAATTAAATAGAAGGAGATATTCAAGAATGTCTAAGAAAGTAGAATGATACATAGAAAGATAAAGAAGACACACTAATATAAAAAATACAAAAAAAACCTGAGACTCAATCTAAGTTCTACAAGTTTCTTACAGGACAATATGTACTTAAGAGATAGAGGACTAGAAAACTGAAAGAAATTTCAAATAGATATAAGACCATAAGTTTCCAGGCTAAATGTCTTATCAAATGTCTAAAAAAAGTACCCATACCAAGATTTATTAGGAAATAGAAGATTCTGAAAACATTCAATTTCATAAAATGTCATATTTTCAATCTGTGACTAAGAATGACATTGATTGCTCAAAGAACTGGAAGTTGGAAAACAATGCAGGAATACATTCAAAATTGTAAGGAAATTATATTCTCCCTAAAAATTATAGCACTAGATTGTTCTGGGTCTTGAAAAATCATCCATCTTGTGTCCATTCTTAGAGAACCACCAGAGGATAGGGAGAATGGAAATGTGGAATCCCCCAAAAACTTCGAAGACAAGGGATTCCAAGAATGGTGGCCAAGGGAATGCCAAGGGTAAGAGTTATTCAGTTATTCCTGTGAACAATTACATACAAAATCATAATAATGTAATGCTGATTATTATTTTAATCAAAATTTTGATATAATTATATTAGGAGAATAGGGAGAGGTGAAATAAATTTATATTGGGAGTGGCGGTTGTGGTGTGAGAGAATGGAATCCTGATTGACCATAATAGGAAGCAGTGTTTAAAATCAATAAATCAAGAAATAGCAGTAGAAGTGCATTATTTAGTCCTACAGAGTTGACTACCATAAAATTTGCTGAAAATGTAAAAGTATTTGCTTCTGGAAATGAAACTGGTTTTGTTAAAGATGAGACAAGATTTCTTTTGTATTTTTTATAGCATTTTAATATTACTAGAAATTTTTTAGCTATGTACCTGTATGAAGAAAAAAATATAAAAAAATTAATGGCTTCTTATTATTTCTGTCAGGACAGGGTAAATTATGCTGCATTAAGAAACAAATTACAAAATTTCAGCAGTTACACATGCATATGCCTCGTCTAACATGACTCAGCGAATCTCTGACTTCTATATTTTGTAGTCACTCAAGAACCCTGAGACTGAGGCTTTGTGCCAACTGCACCTTCACAATCATTGTGGCAGTGGAAAAGAAATCCTGGTTTTCTAACTGGCCATTAAGTGCTCCAGCCCAGCAGTGCCACACATTGCTTCAGCTCCCAACTTGGGGGTCGGAGTTAGTCACATGGCTCCATCCAACCACAAAAATGCCAGGAAATGTATGTTTCACGTGCGCAAAAGTAGTGGAGAACTAAGTATCAGTGAGCAGAATGAATGACCATGACATGCATTTTTCCATTTTGCTTTAGTTTTTGTTCCCCTCTTTCCTTTCAGTTTTCTACCTCCCTAAGTATCAGTGTTAATCCAGTGAATGTCTTTCTACTCTTTATGTTTTTATAAAAATGCAAGCATTCTTTCTTTATATATTACCCTGCAACTTGCTTTTCTTAGTTAGCAATATACTGTGAGTATTCTTTAAGGTCAATTCATTTCGATCCTTGTACAGAATATACATGAATGTGCTACAATTTATTTAATCAACCTCTTACTGATAGACATGGAGGAAGTTTGTGAACTTTTGTCACAGCAAAAAACAGTAATGGAACCCTGGCTGGTATAGCTCGCCATGCTGGTGAGCGTGGGCTGTAAACCAAAGGGTTGCCAGTTCAATTCCCAGTCAAGGCACATGCCTGGGTTGCAGGCCAGTCCCCTGTGGGGGCCACATGAGAGGCAACCACACATTGATATTTCTCTCCCTCTCTTCCCCTCTCTCTAAAAATAAATAAATGAAATCTTAAAATAAAAGATGCCCTTAAAAAATTAAAGAAAAACAGTAATGGATATTCTTGTACATACATCTTTCTATTTTAGAACTTTATTTTTTTTAAGGTAAGCCCAAGAAGTAGGAGCCCACCATTTTAAGGTGACACATGCTGTGTCAAAGGAGATGTTTTTAAATTTTAATAGTTATCACCAAATTGCTTTCATTTAATATTGTAAAAATTTATATTTTCACTGGCAAAAATAGATTGTTCACTTACCAGCATCCTCACCAACGCTATGTAAATTTTCTTTTTCTAAATTGATAGGTTACAGCTTAGTTTAAGGAGACATGATGAATATCCTTGAAATGACTGGTATTAAAAGAATATGCAAACATGAGAAAAATTAAGTGTTAAGACAGTGAGAGAGATTCTCAAAGGGAAGACAGCTCCTGCACTGTAAGGAAGTCAAAGAACATTCCAGAGGAGGGGAACAGCACAAACAAACTCCCAGAGGCAGGGATGCTGCTGCCAAGTTTGCTGAGCAGCAGGGCATGCTAGTCTGCTGTGGGAAGCACATGCCGGACAATGGGGAGAAATTACACTGGGCTGTTTGGATGGGAGGGGGTTGCACTAGGTGTTATGACAAGGGGGAGAATTTTAGACCTGAAATGGGAGGAAAGAGTCAGCTGGGTTAAATTTCCCCACAGAAAAGTGACATAGTAGAAAGAAGTGCTTAAAAAAGCATTTTGGCAGGAGGCTGTAGGTAGAAGAGCTGGGAAGCCGTAGTAATGATGCAGCATAAAGAAGGGTTTAAAGGTCTCAGTCCATGTTTCCCTGCACTTAGCAAACACAATTGTGTGAAAAGAAAGAATGCTGTAACACAGTCAAACTGTGGGTTTTGTTTGTTTGTTTTAAAAATCTTTAAAATCTTACCAGAATGGAAAAAAGGCAGAAATATGATGAAAATAGAGGCTATCCATAGAAGTTAAGGGATGAATAGGATTAATTTAGAACATGAGATGTAAGAAGAAAGCAACTTTAAAGAGCAAATGGCAACAAATAATTTGGCAAGGACATCTCTGCATAAACACAGCTGTCTTAGAACAGGGCAGCTTAAAGTAAAACTATCTCCTAAGATATGAGTAATATAATGCACAGCTATTATAGGAAGAAAACCTATAATGTGGGTTAACCTTTTGATATACATTTGGCCTATGAATACAATGTTGCTATAATTCCTTAATAATATTAATTATTTAGATGAGTCTTTTATTACATATTATTGAGGTCTTTGTTTTAGACTGTGAAGAAAATGGAAGTGCTTTTTTTAAAAGAAAGTGGAGTGAGACTAGAAAAAATAATATCATCATATAAGCAAATCGTAGAAAACAGAAACAGGTGATGCACAGAATTAGTTTGCAAAGATGTATATTACACATGCAGATATGTGCGCACAAATCCTTTCTGTGCCAGTGAAGTCACCAAGTCACACAAAGGCCAATAAAAGTTGAGCAAATTTAAAAACTAAACAAGAACAACAACAGGTTTCTTTTTTAAAATACTGAACTGCAACGACTGAGTTTCTGGAAATTCTTTCAGTTTTCTGCAACTCTTTCTGTAACGGTACAGGAAGAAGCCTTTTGGTCCTTAATCTTTTCATTGTTGAGTGACACTGAATTCCCATTTAAGATAGAGTAATAAACAATTAGCTTAAATAGGGATTAATTCTGAAGGGATTCTGAAGGAATTTCTTGGAATACTTTGGAAAGGAAAATGTAATATCTACAATGACTACCTCTGGCTTTCTTTTCTCCAGACCACCTTTGTCTGCCCGCTCTGGCGAATATTTCCCTTTTTTGCGTATTGTTGGATGTTACCTACGTGAAATATGGCAAGTCATCTCTTTTCTCTCTGAGCCCGCATCATTTGGACCATACATACACTCCTTCAGCATTCAGCATTTGCATTCTCATCTTATTCCTTCCTTTTGTATTAGTGGAAGATATGAGAGATTTAATAAATGTTACACTGTGCAGTTATGTCATTCAATCAACTCATAATCCTATTTTGGACAGTGTCATCAAAGGGCATCTTGTGGAAAGTCATGGCTCCTTTTATAATGCCAAAATAAGAGGTGAGACATTTAAACTCCATAATGAAGTTTTTATAATATATTGGTTTGTAATATCACTCCTTATAAATATAGTATCCATGGCTTTATGGGGTTTCATATAAATTGCGTAGGTAAACTATGTAAAAAAGAGAAATGGGACAAAATAGGAATTTAATTTCTTTTTACATCCCATTTTCCTCTTTGCATTCCAGAGTTAAAGTGGCTAATTTTTTGTATATATAATTTTATGTAGGAACTCATTAGGCATTTTAGGGGTGTATTATATTGGGATAAAATGTCTAGAGTGAGCAAGAATTTGCTCTCTAAAGTTGTTTCCTACTTCCCAGGTTGGTTCTTCTCAAACAGTTTGTGGTAAAAAACTAGCTTTTCCATTTCTGTAGACTGATGTTTTTGTGAAATTCAACAAAAACTCTTAACAAAAAACCTACAACATGCAAATTATAAGCCCCCAAATTTTATATTAGACTTAACAAAGATAAAATCACTCTGTCAAGTTGCTGTAAAAGTTCATAAATTCCCATCTCAAGTTCTGGACGCATTCTATCACAGACAGCAGGAAAAAGCCAGTGACCTGGCCCCGGACAGTGGTGAACCCACTTTGAGAAGAACTGTCTTTGACACTTCTGTCCTCCATACTTCAGTTTCCCAGAAAAGAAATTCTCTGTGGCATGGAGCAGAACATTATTAATGGAACAAAGTAAATGAAAAAAAGGAACATAATATGCTTGGCTCTGCAATTTGCATGCTTCTTAAAGCACCAAGACAGGCTGAGTAACTAAGGGCTCACGAGGTGTGTGAAGGATGAACTGAAGCCAACTGCAAACTCACCAAAAAACTACAGTGCGTGCTTTGGAATATGAGTTTTTAAAATAACTTCTTCCTGTAAAGAGATGGATAAAATTATAGTTTACCAAAATACTTTTTGTATTTTTTGGAAAAATAAGAGAAAAAACTCATAGACACAGACAACAGTATGGTGATTACCAGAGAGAAAGGGGATGGGTGAGGTGGAAGAGGGTGAGGGGAGGATAAATGGTGATGGAAGGGATTGACTTTGGGGACTTAACACACTATAATATACAGATGATGCATCACACAATTGTACACTTGAATCCTACATAATTTTATTAACCATTGACACTAAAAAAATTCAATAAAGAAATAAAATTTTTAATCTTTTTTTAAAGGAAAAAAAGGAGAGAGTCCTTGATCAGCCAACTGGTAGTTTAAGGTGAGACCGCAGGAAACCCAAGAGGACAGAGCCTTTCTGGGAAGTACAGTGCCATCACTGGTCAGGTTTGTGACCTGCAACATGAATCAAGCTCTGCCACGAACTAGGTCTGGGAGCCTTGAAATGCTGCTTCTTTTTTTTTTTTTAAAGATTTTATTTATTTATTTGTCTTTAGAGGGGAAGGAGAGAGGGAGAGAAACATCAATGTATGGTTGCCTTTCGTGCATCCCCTGCTGGGAGTTGGCCTGCAAGGAACCAGCCTGCAACCCAGGCATGTGCCCTGACTGGGAATCGAACCTCGATCGTCTGGTTTGCAGGCCTGCGCTCAATCCACTGAGCTACGCCAGCCAGGGCGAAATGCTGCTTCTTCAAGACTCAGTTTCCTCGTATGGGAGAAGAGGTGTTAATAACAGTGTCTACCTCATAAAATTGCTGCTAGCAGAATTAAAAGTGTGGTATTTCACGGATATTAGTTATTATTGTTAATAATAAAAATTATTCATTTGTCAGCAACATCACTGCAAACTCTAAGGGTGTGTAGTAAGTGTGCATTTAAGTACATTTACATTATGTTACTATGACAGTGTTTTCCAAAATCTTGTAGAGAAGATCAATTGTGCTCCACACAGAAAAGGTTCCATAATCCAATAAATTTGTGAAATCCTGAATATTTTGAGATTCACAGATATGTTATTATATTAAGGTCTCTGGGAAATCTTAAACAGATAAATTTGTGAGCTTTTATTTAATACTTCTTTGTAGGACTATTCGATCACACAATGTTCTTTAAAAATGTAATAGCTAATGAGAATTAACATATATTATATACTCACTGTGTGTAGGTACTAATAAAATTGTTAGCTTATTTAATAACAAAGTACCATTGGTATCTTCATTTTACAATGGAGGTTAAGTAACTTGTTTAAGGTTACGCAACCCAGAGGTAGAGGGTTAGAATTCAGAACCAAGTATTCGGTCTCTGGTGACCACATGCTTAAGTGTTTCATTATCTGTTCTTTTCCTGGAGTCTAGCGTTCTTGGAAGTATTTGAAGAAATGCTGATTTCGAATATAATTTTTGTTCAGGCTGGTGTGCTCACAGTGATTTGTAAACACTGAGCTGTTCACACATCTATACATTTCTCTACAACAGGCCATTCATTCTCCTATTTCTCCTTAAATTTTACTTATCTCAGACCCTAGTCAAATCATGTTCTTTCCATGGAATCTTTTTAATAGCTCAGCCATGTGGCCTCACTTTCTCTAAATTCCTAGACACTTAGCACCTGTTCCACCAACTTCACACTTCATTATTGGACAGATGTTCTGCTGAATCCCGGATATGACATTTATGTGAATCTTGTGATCTTAAATACCATGTAGATCTCTGAAGACAGGAACCACTTTAGGCTGGAAATTCAGCCTAGAATCAAAATGTATGTTGATTTGAATGTTTTTATTTAACTTCTAGAACTGTTTCAGGTTTACTTGGTTCGAGCCCCAACTGCTAATAGGAAACAACGAATTCCATTTGCAGGCTTAATAATAACCATACAAATTAGAATTGAACCCCTTTGTTCTTCCATGTAAATGAATGACTCCCAAATTCAACTAAAAATAACATTTTCATAGTTATAAATTATAGCAAATGATTAAACATATGATTTTTAAACTGATGGTAAATAACATTAAATATATTTGTAGAGAACAAGATGGCAGAACATACTTATCGCAGCTACATTTCATTGGCTTCCTAGAGCAATTTCAGGATGACTTATTTTTCAGCTGCATTGGAGAAAAGATCTTGTTACAAATTAAAACTATTTTAAAAATAGTGTTATGGAACTTAAAAAGTTCTTGGAAGGTCATCCTAGTTTTCTTCTCCCCTACTTAGAAATATGCCACTATAAACTGCAGAAACATTGGAATCCGTGCGATTGTAGAATTGCTTATGGTTGAAACAGGTATAATCTTTTGTGGAATAGGAAATAGTCAAGCCTTTCTCTACCACTAAATTCTACCTCAAAACATTTGTTTGCTGTTATTTGGTCATTGTCCTAGAAATGTGTGTATAGCAGGGAAATTTTTATGAAAAATAATCTAAAATAATCTAGAGAATTAAAAAATTACTGCAAAATCAGAAGCATAAAGCAATGAATACTATTCTAAAAGACAAAGCATAGACGTGATGGTTAAAAACTCGTGCAGACTGGTAGACTAGAACAAACCGAGCAACCAGATTAGTGAATTGCTCCAAATCCTTGATAACAGGGTCTAACCACAAAAACTCACCCCTGGGGTTGTATTTGCCATTACCTGACTTTTCAATATTCTTCCAAGGCAAATCCCTCATTGGTTTGGAGAAACCTTTGCTTGTCCTTGGAGCAGAATACCATGCCTTCCCCTTGCCAGCAAGGTCCTTCCAAGACCCCTGTACTTCCCAGTCACCACATCACCTGCTCAGCTCCAACTTCCGTCTGGCAGACATGGGCATCGCAGTATTTAACTCAGTTGCAGCCAAAAGCAAGTTTTCACACTGCCTAGGGTTTGAATGCAGGGGGTTGCATTTATGCCGAAGTGCCAGACTCTGGAGATGCAGAGAGATCATGGACATTGTGGAGACAGCGGAGATGTGGCTGCTGCCTGATCAGGCTCGGAGGCTCCCAGCAGAGAGATGTGAAACACACGAAGACGGCAGCACGATGAGTGCTGGAGTAGTGCACTCTAGGGGCTAGGGCACCAAGTGGGGGGGAGGGGGGTCAGAAAATACAGGGAAGGGAGTTAGCTTCTGAGGTGAAGAGCACGTGGAGACAGGTAGCACAACTTAGGGAGGAAACAGCACTTGCTAGTAAACCAGAACATGACAGGTGTGAGCTCAAGGGAAGAGCAAGATATAAATGGGTGGGGGCACGGCTGTATTAATCAAAAGATGGAGTTACAAGTGTAGGTTAGGTTCTATTTTATTGTTTTACCTATTTTTTTCTGTTTTCAGTAGTAATTATTCTGCCATAAACTAATACAATGCCTAGAAAAGAGAAATAGATTTCTCTTTCCTCTCTAATTCCTGTCAGTCACAGACACCTGTTTGTTGGATGTTGATGAGATGGTGTGCGCAGTGTCATGTTAAACTCAGGCCACCTGTCAACATATCCCATGCAGTGGTATTAGGTAAGCCTCCATATAATACTGACTTTTTTTGTACAGCAATATAATTTAAGATATGAAGATTCTATTACTCTCTTAACAGTTTTTATATAAAGTAATTTAAAATGCTTTGCTGCCCTGGCTGGTGTAGCTCAGTGGATTGAGTGCAGCCTGCAAACCAAAGGGTCATGGTTCAATTCCCAGTCAGGGCACATGCCAGGGTTGTGGGCCAGGTCCCCAGTGGGGGTCACTCAAGAGACAGCCACACATTGATGTTTCTTTCCCTCTCATTCTCCTTCCCTTCCCCTCTCTCCAAAGATAAATACATAAAATCTAAAAAAATGGTGCATTATAAAAAATGCTTTGCTGATAACATAATATCATGTAAAATTTTTATTTATATTTGTATATAAATTTGATTTCCAGGGCAAGAAATCTTTATAATTTTAGCCTATCTTTTGTTACTCACCTCCATCATTCCAATACCTGTTATAAAATGTATAACAGTTTAGACTTAATAAAAGAATGCTTTCCTTTGGCTATTTAAGTAAGATGGATGATATAAACACAACATACTATGTATACTTCTGTGGGAGCAACTTTACCCGCAAGTCTCCCCGTCCGCCAAGGATGAAAGTAATACTGCCAAGACATGATCTGCTTGGGGAGGAGAGGTGGTCAGTTTCTCACAGGAGAAAGACCAAGAGTCTTTTCCTTAATGGGCTTTTATTGGGTTTGTTTTGCACAAGAATACTGGTAAGGATCAATAGATAGCACTCAAAGAACAATGAGGGCTTATTCTTAGTCAGGGTCAGATAGCTAAAGAGCCATAAAACTTTGAAGAACAAACGTCTTGCTTGGACCCTTATCATTTAAATGAGAGAATTCTAAACAAAGCAGGTTTCACGGGATTTTACATATTCTTTCTTAGGCCTGATCACCCCGGCTCCCGCTCTAGCTGGCAAAGGGCTGCACCACCTTCCCCATCATAGGTTTTTAGGCTTAAGTGGATTAGAGCCAGGAAGCACTTCTCCCAGATGTAAATGGGGACTTGGGCTATATCAGAATAGCTGGGGGGTGAGGGTCCATGGCTTCCTCTTTGCTGCAGCCCCCCAAGTCCTTCCTTGAGAGCCTCCTAAGTGATCATGTCTGGCTTAGGTTGCCCCTCCTCTGAGGGTTTGTACCCATCTCTTACTAACCAACCAAGTCTTGGGGGCAGGGGAGTAAGCAGAGGCAGTGCTGCTTGCAGGGAGACAGGCTTTGTCTCCTTAGTGGCTCACAGTCCGGAGGTCGCTCACTAAGCTTGATCCATGGGGGGCAGTTACAACTCCTGAAACCAGGCAGAGTGGTTCCCAACAGACTTCAGAAATGTAGTAGGTAAAACCACATTTTGATAAATCCCAAGATATCGTAAAAGTATAAGGGGAACAACAGATTTAACAGGTCCTGCCCTAGTTGGCGTAGCTCAGTGGATTGAGCACAGGACTGGGAACCAGAGGGTCGCGGTTCGATTCCCAGTCAGGGCACATGGCTGGGTTGCAGGCCAGGTCCCTGCAGGCCAACTCCCAGCAGGGGATGCAGGAAAGGCAACCACACATTGATGTCTCTCTCCTTCTCTCCTTCCCCTCTAAAGATAAATAAATAAATAAAATTTTAAAAAAAGATTTCTAACAGGTCCCTTGTTTGTTACTTTTGTTACTGGATGCCATTTTTATTTGACTTATTTGTAAACCTAGATTTTTATGCATCTGTTGCATCAGACGGATGGTGCATATCCCACTGAAAGAGAATCTAAGACATTTCTCATGATAGTATGTCCTCCTATAACTTTGAAAAAAAATTAAAGGAATTTTTAAGTGAGGCTGTCAGTGAAATGTAAATTAGTTTCTCATTATTATTGATAAAACAAAAATAATAGAAATTATTGCTCAATTGCTGTTTTATTGGCATGAAATTCCCAGAAGACCCTAATGGAAGAATTTGTGAAGGAAATGCAGTTATAGAAATGTAGTGAACAGGATTTTAGCCAAAAAAGATTGCACGTACGTATTCAAAATCTCAAGATCTAAAGGACAGAAGAATCTGATTTACTCAGACACTAACTTTCAGCGTGTCAGAGTTAGCAGCTTCTATTTCATCCAAATTTCTCTTTTTAACATGGGGAAGGTTTCCAGCACTTCTGGAGGGGAGTACGCAATTGCCAATGTCAATTAATGCCCACTGTTGAGCATGAAGCCGGGCAGTATAAAGAATTGAGAGTGTGAACTCTGGCAATTGAGCCTAATGGTTGGGGAAATCTGACTTAATTAACCCATGCACTTACATTACCTTTTCACAAAATGGTAGCTGAAAACCTGTGAGTAGAAATGGAACTACTTATTGCAAACCCATCTGGAGGCTGTTAAATATAACTCACTGACTTTCACATGAACATTTCCTCCTGTTCTACTGCTCCCTTGGAAACATCAACTGTTACACATGGTCCCTGGTGTTCTCATCTCCATCAGTCTCTCCTCTTCTGCAACTGATACCTTATTGCAGTATTAAAAAAAACCTCACGATGGAAAAGATGTTTTTCAAAAATTTACCAGCATGATATGTTTGCTAGCTGGAGTGGATTTTTGAAAGAGTTGCTCACCCACATACTTAATTAGTTTAAAGACTGATGGTAGTTCCATTTATTACCAAACGGACTTTAAACAAACTGCACTTTTTTGTAATCCTGTGGATGTACATCAGTCCAGTGGCCTCTCTCACCAGTTTTTCTCAAACAGCATTTTCATCCTTGTCTGCCAAATCAGTTACAAAGTTTGGAACATAGCATGTACATTAAAGAAATTTATTTCCACCATGACATCTGTTGATTTGGATAAGGTCCTTTCTGGCAGAATATGAGTCCGTTTAATCTCCCAATGATGCTATAAACTTCTCAATAGACACTTTATGCATATTTGGCAGCTATGATTTTAAAAAGTGAAGCAAATAGCAAAAAACCAGGGATTCAGAGTAACAGAGTTCTTGGGTGATCCTAAAAATAATGCATGTGCAGAGCATTTTATGTGAGCATGGTTTGGGAGTAAAATGTATTTTTGAGAAGTTAGAAACAGCTTTTCCTTCCTAGATCTACCAGTGAGTTCCCAGCTAAGCCACTCTAACACAGACCAGTAGGGGTGCGCATCTTAATCACTACTAAATGAATGAAACTGTTTCTATGAATCTGAACCAGTTACTACTTATTCCCAGATCAACTCTTTGGGATGACTTCTGCCAAAAACACCTCCATTTTGAACACACAGGATCAAGACCTTCCTTCTCTCTCATGTCCCCTGTTTTGTCAAAGATTCTTCTCTTTGTCTTCTCTTTGAAAACCACACAGACACCATTGTGGTATGACTTTTATTTCATTAGTCAGGCTAATATGATAGCTTCAGAAATAACCTTTCTACTTTTAGAGTCTCCTGGATACATCTTGAAACACTACTGCCAACTTTAGCAAATTTAGCTTCATCAAGTGTAACTCTGAGCATATAATCATTTGAAAAATAATTCAAAATACAGAACTTTTTGTAGCTTACTCATTTTTTGTCCAAATATGATGCCATTTAAGGATATCCACATAGTTTTCCCTTCTATTTGTCCTCTGCTATTTTACCAAATATATTCTGTGTTCCATTAAACGAAATTACATGTTCTTCTCTTGCAAACTCACATGAATACAGGACCCAAGCAGGGAAGGACTTTTAGTGAAGGAGTTCTATACATTCTGTTTAAACTGTTTTTGGACTATAATTGAGATACAATAAAATTAAAGTGTAAAATTTGAAAAGTTTTTACACCCAGGAAGTCATTGCTACAGTGAGAATAGTGGGTATATCCATCACCGCCCAAAGCTTTCTTGTGCCATTTTCTTATTCCTTCCTCTCACTTCTTCTAATGCTCCTTTTCCAACTTATTCCTCATCTGCTTTCAGTCACTATAGGTCAGTTTGCTTCTAAAGCTTTGTATGCATGGAATCATTCAGTATGTACTGGTTTTGGATCTGGCTTTATTTTTTTTTCATTCAGAATATTTTGAAAGTTTGCCTTCTTACGTATTGGATATTTTTGTATGACTGTAAATAGTCTTGAACTTTGTTCTGGGATGCAGTTAAAATACTTGGAAGTGGTTTAATTGTTTTATGCCTTGCTTTTAAGATTTGTTAATGGGCCCAGTCTGGAGGTAATTATTTTCCACCACTGAGGCAAGACCCCTCTGATTACTCTGCCCGAGGCCCCATGAACTATGTGACTGTTCTATCTGCCTGTTAGGACCAGATACTATTCCCAGTCCTGTGTCAACACGGGTCATGTTTCTCTTTAATCTCTGCAGATGGCCCTTTCCCTGGCCTAGGGTGGTTTTCTGACCTGCATGTGCTGATCAGTAGTCCATTAAACACTCAGGGGAAATCTCTCCATTGATCTCGAAAGTTCTCTTCCTGTGAGCCTCTCCCATCGTCAGCCGGCTCTGTCCACTTGGTCCTGGTCTACTCTGTCCTGCTGGCTCTAGCCACTTGGTCTGCTGGACTCTAGTTCCATCTACTCAACTCAGGGAACCCACTGAGCTCTGTTTGGCTTCCTTTGTCTGCACTGCTGCCTGGAAACTCTCTCGAGGAAGTCAACTCAGCCACTGGATCGATCACCTTGTTTTGTTTCCCAGTCTCTGATGGATTACTGCCCTTTGTTGCATGGTAGACACTGTATTGAAAAACGTTTTTTCAGGAAAAATGGAGGCGGAGTAGGATGGAGCGACTCCAGTTCTCCTACACCTGGGAGAAAATCCTGGCAGATTTACAGAAGAACAGTGCAATCAATTTCCCAACCAACAATTCCCCAGCATTTATGAAAATAAGAGACCAGAGATAGTGACGAACCAGACAGCTAGAGGTCGTTGGGGTCTCAGGGACACGAGTAAGGACGGAGGCGGCCAGACCGGAGGCAGCCATTAGCCGGCGTGTAAAGACCTCGGAGCCATGGCTGCCGCAGCAGTCGGAACCCACAGGCTTCCTTCCGTCTGTGTCCAGCGACAGGGGCATCTGTCACGGAGAACTCATCGGGAGCCCAGCAACCCTGAGAAAAGTCAAGGGCAGCAGCAGCAGTGGCGGTGGTGGGATGGCAGCCATTGGCCGGCGCATAAAGACCTTGGAGCCTTGGCTGCCTCAGCGGTCGGGGCCCAGAGGCTTCTGCCTGCGCCCAGCGACAGGGGCGTCTGACACAGAGGACTCATCGGGACCCCAGCACCTGTGAGTAAAGACAAAAGCGGCAGCGGCAGGGCCGGCTGCCCTCGGGAGCCAGGCACCCCAGAGTAAAGTCAAAAGCAGCAGCGGCGGGACCAGCAGCCATTGGCCGGCGCGTAGAGACCTCGGAGCTGCTGCTGCCGCAGCTTCCAGGGCCGAGAGGCTTCTGTCTATGGCCACAGAGGACTCAGCGGGAGCCCAGCAACTGTGAGTAAAGACAAAAGCGGCAGTGGCAGGACCGGCTGCCCTCGACCAGCCCAAAACGCCTCGGAGCCGCCGTTGCCGCTGTGTTAGGGGTGTAGAGGCCTCCGTCTGTGGCCAGTGCCACGGAGGACTCATAGGGAGCCCAGCACCCAGTGGAACGTTGGGTGCTCCCCCCACCCAGCTGCGGGGTCCCTGGAAGAGCTGGCTCCCTCCCTCACCATCTAGGTGGGGCTGGGTGGCAGAGACCTGTCTGCCTAGGTGTGCAGGGAGGGTGGCAAGGACAGGGGGCCATGT